>NC_087444.1:66571021-66883086 GCF_036321535.1 Camelus dromedarius | reverse complement strand
CACATAAATAGTCTTCAGAATTACAGACAGCCTACTGTGCAACGGTGACTACTTTGCAAGTCTACGACAGTCACCTGGAAACCTGCTCTTTCAGGATGGGGCATTGGTTCTGCTCTAGCCGGTAACAGGGCACGGGGGCTACTGGAATTTTGGCCACAGAGATGCAACTTCTCCTCACAGTTGCCTTCTATCCAGATCAAGCCTGTAGTTTACTCCATTAAAAGAACAAAAAAACCAGCCTTCCTTCAGGATTTGTTCTGTCTAGGTATTTGCACAAATGTTCTCCGGGGTTCCATTTCTGTTGCTAGTGGTTACCATCACTGATGCAAGTAAGGAAGGTTGATTCATATAAAAGTACAGGGAAAATGTGCATCAGGTACTCGGGATTGACAAGAGCTTTTATAATGTCTGTCTTTTAACAGCTTAATGAATGAAGTGGTTCATACATCTCCAACCATAGGAAGCAATGTTGAAGAAACAGTCATGAAGAACACTCATTTTCTCACGTGGGATATTGGTGGTCAGGAGTCCCTGCGGTCATCGTGGAACACGTATTACACAAACACCGAGGTACGCTACAGGCACTTCTGAAGTTGAATGAAAACAACCAAGGGGTAAACCCAGAGAACAGACTGGACATAAGGCATAGTGACATCTGCCTTTCAATAAGATTCTCTTTTGTGAGGAATGTGAGGTCCTCAAGTAGAAGAGAAGGGCAGGCGGCAGGAGTAACGGGGGCTGTCATCAGTGGAGTGCTTCCTGTAGTCAGGCTCGCTCTCGGCGGCCCCTCAGGGTGATACTGTTAGAGATCCATTGTTGGAGAAATCGGACACTGGAACAAACTATGTAACCTTTCGCAACTTTATAAGAGACCCTGGTTAGGGGAGGAATAAAATATTATAAGTGTAATTTAATACAGGATTTTTAAGTAATATGAAATTGAGCATTCACAATTTTGGGGGGACTTTGGTTTAATTGAAAAGCAAATGGATGTGCAGGCCAGCCCCTCCCCAGTGTTCTCTTGTCATTTATTTTATTTTCCTAGTTCACAGTCAACCTGGACAACAAATCTGGAATATCTTCTACTTTTGTTTTTATTTCTTACAGGTAGGTTTTTTTGTTTGTTTGTTTTAAACTGTGCAGTGTGATTGAGAGAGGTTTGTCCTTGGGAATACTAATGCCCATTTGGGTCTATGATTTTTCTTTGCAAAGAGGTACACAAAATTAATTATTTTTTCTAAATGGAAGCCTCTTAAAACTTGAGTGTTTTTTGAGGGGTGGGAGTGCGGAGGAGGTGGAGTACTGATGCAAGGAATTTTGAGTGAATAAATTGCCTTTAAAAAAAGAACCATGTATTCCTCTAGGTTTATATTGTAATAGCATATGTGTATGTGCATATATAGTCCAGGGCAGTGTACGAGTGGTCACACCAAGATGGCACGTCATAGATGTTCAGCAGATGTGGGAGCACTAAGTTTTTTTTGTTTTTTGTTTTTTTTTTAGTTTGCAGGGGGAAGATAAGTTGGGAAGCTAGTATTTATGGTTATAGGTTGGTTTAATGTATCTTTCTGCAGTAAAATAACATTCCAAAACTAAAATTTGTTAGAGAGTAAGGAAAGAACAACATTGCAGCTGTTGGAATGTTTCAAAGCTGACAGTTAGCTCCAAGTGTGAAAAGGACATTTATCTTTGGTGAATAGGTAAAAGTTGGTTCTGGCTGATCCACGTATATTTACAGCATTACTAAGTGGTAGTTTTTGAAATTGCTGGAACTTTAGAAGACTTTGCGTGGATCCAGAAAGGGGTACATTATTACTGATGCCATTTGCAGGAAATGTTCTTTAAATAAACCATTTCTACAAGAATATCAAAATTACTGCAAAGAACCTTTGGCCTCTGATGTAAGCCCACCAGCATAGCACATGGCACTTGCAGTCAGACTCTTGTAGGGCTCTCGTCTGTGTGGTGGTTCTCCCATCGCCTTGTTCACCCTGGTCTTGCTTCTTCAATTCTTTACATGGAGGGATCGTTCAAAAGCTGAAATGTCTCCACTTTAATACAGCGAGTCAAAGTTGTTGATTAATTCCTGACACCTTCCTCTCATTAATTTATAGTTACCTCCCCATAAGAAAGTTTGCCGTGTTTCTTATATTTATCCTTTCTATTTTCTTTTCTTTTATCATTCTCAGCCCTTTCTCAGTTTATATTCGGGTTCCTATAGTTGTCTCTTTCCCTAATTTTAAAGCCATCTGAATAATCTGATTCTACCCTTCCTGTCTCAATTTCTTTTACATCACTTCTCTTCTATAACTCTTGAAACCACTTCATCTCACTTCTTAGCCTTTTCTTCTGCATAAGATGTTCCATTTAGGGGCCCTTTCTCACTTTATCTTCTTATTTTTCTTATCAAAGATACATTATTTTTAATGTATTACCTTCACCTTTTTTCACACACACCATTACCAATAGCTTTCTCCTGTTCTCTTTGCACTCTTTAATTTCATCTGCATCTTTAGTATGTTATTAACACCCAAGTATATTTCTACTTAGCATATTTTTCTTGCCCTTTTATTGTTGATATTGTCATGTAAAAATGTCTTATTAGTTTTTTTTAAATGTGTTTCTTTTTTTTCTTTGAAACTAGCCTCTTTCTAAGAGGCAGGAGAGTGTCTTAAACATAGTTATCAATTGCTTGAATGAGTACAGAGTACTTTTAAGTTTTAGTGAAAGTTACTTAAATTACTGTGACTTTCTTTTTAAAAACTACTTTTTATTACCTGCATTTAAAAATAAATCTTAGTACATACTAGGGTATATTATACATTCAAGCATCACCATTTGAAAATAAACTTGGGCATGGTTTTTATTTGTTGAATTATGAGTTATTTTTCTTATTAACATTTGGATTTTGCTGCTTGATGTGATTCAGTATAATGTAAACTCCTGACGATGAAAACGCAGTAGACCGTTTTATAGTGATGATGATGCCATCACAGAAAGTACTTCTAGCATTTTGAGTAGTTTTGCAGAGCACCTCACATCCCCTTCAATTTTCTTCCTTTTTCTTTTTTTCACTTCTAGTTCATCATTCCTGTGGTCGATAGCATTGATGGAGAACGACTAGCTATTATAAAAGAAGTATTATACAGAATGTTGGCTCATGAGGTAAATTTTGAAAGCAAACATAAAATAAATGGAGTAAGGTATCCATATACAGGTTTTGCTTTTTTTACAATGATTAATGTCCTCTGCTGTCAGTTATTTTATTGTTAACAATGTTTTGTATATTAAATTGATGAAAGCTTTCAAGTCAAAATTTTTAGTGCTTTATTAAACTTAATAAAGCCTACCACATTAATTTGGAGATTAATACCATTATTGAAAATATTTTTCAAACTACTTAGCCATACCTTAAAAAGTCTGATAAATTGAGGCAAGAAAGAGGAAAATTTAAGTGCTTTTCCCCCTAGAGCTTATTAAAGCTGAAAATTCTTTAGTGAATAATTTGGGATCATTTTTTGAAATAGTTCTTATATACAAAGGACTTAGATAATAAAATACATTCATGTACCCACCAGTCAACATAAGATACTAAATCTTAGACCTCTCCAATCTGATTTCCTTCCCTTGTCTTCAGAGAATTCTAAAAGAATTCTCCCATCCTAAAGGTAGTGATCATTACTCCTGTGTGTAATTTTATACTTTTATTACTTTTTTTTATATACCTATCAGTTCTATAGAATATAATATTCCATGTTGATAAAACAACTTTATATGGTGGTATCCTGTGTGTGTTTGTGTGTGTGTAATCTTTCTGTAACTTGGTTTAGGGGTTTTTTTGCACAACACTGTGATTTATCTATGTTAGTACATGCAGCTTTAGTTCATTCCTTTTAACAACTACATAGTATTCCACTGTATGAATATACCACATTTCATCTATTCTTCTATTAATGAACACAAGTTATTTCTAATATTTTGGTAGTATAAACAGTGCTGCAGTAAGCATTAATCAGTAGCTTAGGTTATAGAAAGACTAGTAAGTATTGCCCAACCCCTCCTGCAGTACTCTCCTTTAAACTTTGGAGGAATAACCAACCCTTAGTTTCATCTCTTCCATTGCCTTGTTAGTGTCTATTTTGTGTATTTCTGTTCCGATCTCATTATTTCCTTCCTTTACTGACTTTAGGCTTAATTTGTTCTTTTTCTAGTTCCTTGAACTATAACCTTAGATTGTTTAAGATTTTTATTGTTTCTTAATGGAAGACTTTATCACTATTCACTTCCCTGTTAGAACTTCATTTGTTGTGTCCCATAAGCGTGGGTATGTTATACCTCCATTTTCACTTATCTCTAGATGCTTCAAAATGTCTCTCTCAGTTTCTTTGTTGACCGATTCGTTGTTCAGGAGCATGTTATTTAACCTCCACATATCTGTAAATTTTCCTGTTTTCTTCTAGAAATTGATTTCTTCTGGTAATTGATTTCTAGTTTCATACCATTCTGGCTTGCTTGATATGATTTCAGTCTTCTTAAATTTATTAAGGCTTGTTTTGTGGTCTAACATGTGATCTATCCTGCATTATGTTCCATGTGTGCTTGAGGAGAATGTGTTCTGGATGGATGTTCTATAAATGTCTTAATTCTAACACACCCCAAAGAGCTACGCCACCATAGCAAATTCCTTCAGCCCTTTGGGTCTGAGTCTCCACTGTGCAATGGGAAGAGGAAAGGCATCAAATGAATTCCAAAATCCCTTACTGCTCATCAAGTAAGAATTAAGTCTCAAAGTTTCCTTTACCTTAATTTAAATTCAACAAACACTTGTATTCATCCTAGGCACTGAACATTTCCAGCCACCACCAGGAAGGTAACTATGGTTTAGCAAAATGAGATCCAATTCCATAGTACTTTAAGTTCCACACAGAAAAATTCATATGCAAAACTAAAGGACTTAACTTTAAAGAAAACTCTACAAAGACATCACAAACCTAATGTGATAAATAAAAGTAACTTAGGGTATACCTTAAATTATTACTCTCACTTTTTTTTTTTTTGCTGGAATGGAAGATGAGGCTTAAAATATTTACACTGTTTAGTCTATAACAAAAGACTCATGAGCCATTTAGGTAAAGCAACTAATGCCGCTTTTAGGGGGGAAGAAAAAGAAATGAGCAGTAAATTTCTCTTCCAATGGGAGTTTTATGCCAGGCCTTAGAATTTAAGAAAGTTGTATCATTCTGAAACAGAGGGGAATAAAACTTATCCTGAGAGGTGTTTTACAGTGATAAGCATTAATATAAGACGATAATTGAGCATGCTCTCCACATTACTTTTGAATTTCATGTATTGGATTTATACTCTCTAAAAATAAAATGTAATTTAAATGCTTGAATCTTGTATGCTAGACCTGAGGAAACTGTAGCTGAAATATTCACTGAAATTAAATGAAAATCTTAACTACAAAGTTTCTTCTCTTCTTCCATAAGGAAATCATTACCAATAGATTTTTTGATACTGATGTTTAAAAGCCTTATTTTTGCAAATAACATTCTGTAGATTCAAAATGTATTTAAAATGATGATTAAGAGCTCCCATGGCTTCCCAAAAATTCATTTGTGGTTTACCCTGTTACCATACCTGTCATATACTATTCACTTACATTATAAAATTTTAGAATACACATCTTAGATGATAAAACATCAACAATATAAAAAACCTTTGCCTTTTATGAGTTTGAAGAGACAGAAAAGACATTGAAATATTTTTTCTTAAATGTTTGAAGTAAACAATATAATATTTTTTAAAAAATCAGCAGCTGTATAAACAGCTCATACAACTTAATAAAAAGACTAACCATCCAATCCAGAAATGGGCAGAAGACCTAAGCAAGCAGTTCTCCAAGGAAGACATACAAATGGCTAGTAGGCACATGAAAAAATGTTCAATATCGCTAATTATCAGAGAAATGCAAATCAGAACTACAATGAGGTATCACTTCACATCAGTCAGAATGGCCATCATTAAAAAGTCCACTAATGATAAATGCTAGAGGAGGTGTGGAGAAAAGGGAACCCTTCTACACTATTGATAGGAATGTAGTTTGGTGCAGTTGTTATGGAAAACAGTATTGAGATTCCTCAAAAAAACTGAAAATAGACTTTCCATATGATCCAGCAATCCCACTCCTGGGCATATATCCAGAAGGAACTTTAATTCAAAAAGATACCTGCACCCCAATGTTCATAGCAACACTATTTACAATAGCCAAGATGGAAACAACCTAAATGTCCATTGTCAGATGACTGGATAAAGAAGTTGTGGTATATTCATACAATGGAACACAATTCAGTCATAAAAAGTAATAAAATAATGCCATTTGCAACAACAAGGATGAACCTAAGATTGTCATGGTAAGTGAAATAAGCCAGAAAGAGAAAGAAAAATACCATACGATATCACGTATGTGGAATCTGAAAAAAAAAAAAAAAAGGACAAACTTATTTACAAAACAGAAACAGACTCACAGACATAGAAAACAAACTTATGGTTACCAGTTGGGGAAGAGATTAGGAAGGGGTAAATTGGGAGTGTGACATTTGCAGATACAACTACTATATATAAAGTAGATAAACAAGTTTCTACTGTACAGCACAGGGAACTATATTTAGAATCGTAGTAACCTATAATAAAAAATATGAAAATGAATATATGTATGTATATGTATGACTGAATTATGTTGTATACCAGAAATTGACACAACATTGTAAACTGACTATATCTCAATTAAAAAAAAAACAACAGCTGTGTTATATGGGCTTTTTTTTTCTTTTTGGTCCTAAAAGATGATAGAGAGTAAACTATGCCCCCAACATAAGTTGTGTGCAGAGGTCCAGAGAGCCACAGAAATGTGCTTTAAGCATTTATTTATGGCAAGCATAGTGTGAACCAGAGGCAGAAGGCCTGGATCCTATTTCTGTTGTTAAAAACTTGATATGTGATTTTTGGGCAAGTCACTCCACCTTTCTGATCTGCTCCTTTATCTGTGAAACAGGAGGAACCATCTGACCTAGGATTTCTTCCAGTTCCTATAATTAACATCTGTGTGAATCCTCAATACTGCACCTGAGGGGCACGGGACATGGGCAGAAGCACTCACAGGAGAGCATTTACTCTGCTGGTCATGCATGCTGCCAGGAGGGGCCAGATTCTGTAGAGAGCCAGACACTAAATGGCCTGGCTTCATGCCTTGGCCAAAAAACACCATCGATGACTATGAGGGCACTTAAAGAGACTCAGCAAGAAACAAACTATTTTCTGAACATAGTCCAAGAACTAGGTAGGGGGTATGTGAGCCTTTACAACCTCAGACCCCTTGTGTTTCCAGCCTTTTATCTTGGCTAGCAGAAGGCCTGAGTTCATTTAGGTGACCTGTACTTTCTAAGCCTTAAGAGAAATACTTCTGAAAATAAATGGTTCTCATCCCCAGCCCCTTGTCTGACCCTTGAAAATACATATATTTTTACACAGCAGCTATAATACATGCAGCACTCAGGACACCTTCATTAGACAGGTTAGCATAGTGGTTAAAAGTATGAAATGAGCGCATATCCTGGCTCTACTACTTAGCTGCTTTGTGATCTTGGGAAAGAAACTTAATCTCTCCGTTCTTCAGGTTCCTTTTCGGTAAAATAGGGAAATTAATAAAACCTAATTTCATAGAATGTTGTGAAGATTGATCAAGATAATGCATGCAAAGCAGTTAGCATGGAGCACAACATAAAATATATGTTAGTAAGAGATAGATAGACAGATAGATAGGATCCATCTTTCAATCCTGGGACCTGGGACTCCCTGAAAAGGCTTATGTGAAGGCCAAAAGCAATTTTCTGAAGTAAATGACATCTGCTGACCTTTCCTCTTCTGAACAAACAATATGGCAAAGATTCAAAGCTAGGCTCAGCTCTTACTAACAGGATCCTGCAGGAATCAGGAGGAAATGAGATTATTCTTAAAAGTAGGAAAGAGTTATGCTGGTTTCAGACAAGATCCTTGTGAAAGAGATAGAAGGACACACATACACAAAAAAACATTTAATATGGTCCTACAGAATCGAAGGAAAGGGGTTGCTTTTCATTTATGCCTTCTCAAGCATTGCCAGTATTAACAGCTGCAGAATTTTATAACTGGATGGCTCCTTCGAGACCATCTAGTTTAACTCCCTTACTTGATAAGTAGCTGAGGCCCAGAAAGATAAAGCAACTTATTTGAGGTCATTCAGCAGTAAATGACAGTGCCAAGACAAACAAGTTTTGTGACTCCTCCCATTTGCCACCCAGTGCGCCTGCTGGTATCTTTCACCAAGTCATCATCCTGTCCTTGTGCCAAAAGGGCATTAAAACGCGAGCGCACACACACACGTTTCTCACTTTTGCCCAGTTTCCCAAGAGGTAGAGAAGCAGCTCAACCCCTAAAACCTTCTTCCCACTGGGATTTGAGGAGGATTCCAATCTATACCCTCTCCCAGGCCCTCTTTGGAGTTTCTGCTCTCCTTTCTGTTCACGGTCACTCTTAAGGGCTCTTAGGAGTTCCTCACCCCAAAGATCAGGCACATCTCAGAGCATAAGTTACCACCTGCTAATTTGCAACTTTGCACCTTCCCACAAATGCTATACCTTGAGGCAGGAAAATACAGAACTATTATTGTTTCCTCCAAGCTCCCTAATTGAATTCAGCGAGAACTGATCCCTATCTCCCTAGGATAACTCAACCAGGTTTGTTTATATACTGCCTGTATGTGAAGGGCAGGAGAACCCTTAGGCATGCCTAACTCTGAAAGCAGGAGAAGGAGGGCACCAAGGAATAGGAGATGGATTGGGGGAAGGAGGGAGATGAGTAGAAGGAACACAGCGACCAAATTGCAAAGTCTGGATCCTGGGGACAGCTATACTGTGAGACTGACTCACCGCTGAGGAGACAGAACTGCTGAGGGGATTGCACTGTTTTCATTATGCACTCTGGTGACTGACTAACAACAAACTGGCGCCCCCAAACTACACATGTAGGAGGAAGCGGGCAAAGGCTATCCTGAAGTAGCAGAAACGATGAACTCTTTTTCCTCCCTCTCCCTTCTCCACTCTCATGAGAGGCTTGTCACTCTGCACCTTGCTGCGTACCCTGAGCTCACCAGATTTCAATGCATCATCCCTGTCGGGGAACTCCTCTCTCTGATCTCCGGAGGGTTAGAGAGAAACAGAGCATATCTCAGCTCTACCAAGAGCTGCCCGTCCTTTGCCCCTTGCCGGGGAACTGACTTGAGAGAACGGCTTTCACAGAGCGTTTGAAACTGACAAACGCGGGGCGCTTCTTGTCCCTAAGCACATACGCCTGCCTGGGGTGTCCCTCAGCCTGGGTCTCTGCTTTGAGAGTGGGAGGCGTTAAGTGTCACAGCCATGCATTCCTTCCCCACACGCTCAACTAACAACAAAACCAGAAGGAAGACGTTGCTTTTATCTTTTTTCCCTCCTTACCTGAATTCCGGGACCAGGTTAGGCTGCAACCCGTAGAAAGCAGCAGAGAGAGTGACCAGCCACCCGGGCTTGTAACTCCCGTTCTCGCACTCCAGATAAGGCGGGGACCAGTTGACATGGCTCTTGTCCCCGCTAAGCCCGTCCCTGCGCCGCCAGCTATGGCCCAGGCCCCGGGGCCCCTGATTGGAGCCGCGGCGGTGTAAGTGGGTCCTCCACTTGCGCCAGAGGCCGTGGAAACACTCGGTCGCCAGCATGGCATTGGCCAGGTGGTGTGCCGAGGAGGACAGGTCCTGGAGCAGTATGCGACTCTCCTCACGTGTGGCCTGGAGGAAGACCCGCAGGGCGGGCGCGGACAGCGACTCCATGCTGAAGGTGATGGCCTCCTGGGAGATGCTGGGCTCACCCTCCAGGAGGCTCCGCACTAGTGCCCGGTACCACTCCAGATCATCCTGCAAGTTCTGTTCCCGCGACTTATTGCTGTGCAGCATCATATTGAGGAAGTTGGTGGCGTGTGTCAGCGTGTCCAGCGCCCCGTGCTAGGAGGGATGGGAGCTGGCTAGGGCAGGCGACTTTCCCGGCAGGCCCGCCAACTCGTGGCGACTGGAGCAGTTGGCTCGCTTCAGCTGGTGGGAGTCCCCGGTGTAGAGGTAAGAAGCCACGTCCATGGGCACCTCCTCGGCAAGTTTCTGCGCCAAGATGGTGCCGTCGGTGGAGCGGCTCCAGGGAGCTGAGGCGTCCGAGGCAGAGGCTCGAGCCCACTGTTGGGAGTGCTGCTTCGCCCTCAGGGTGCTCTCTCGAGGGGAATCTGGCCGACCCGGAGGGTCGCGGCTAGCGCCAACAACTCCCAATCCCAGATGAACGAGCAGGAAGCAGAAGAGTAAGGGGTAAGCCATGGCTCCCATCTGCCTCGCAGAGCGGAGAGGAGGTAACGGGAGGAGTCACTTTTAAAATTTTGGTCGTCAGCCTATCAACAGTACGACTTTTACTAGGGGTCTTGCCCCTCCTCCAGATGGCACCTAGTCCAAAAGGACTTTAGAGTAAAAATGTTACGAAATACGCCTGGCTGACTAAGCTACCGTCACAGGAAATCAAATCACCTGTGTCAACGCTGGCATTGGGTCCGCTCGGGTTTACGCACCTCGCAGCCTTGAGCCGAAAAGGTTACATCCCCTCTAGCTGCCGCCAGCTATAGTTAGCCTGCTTAAGTCTTTCTGCTCAGCAGCTTCCACCGCCGCTTTCATTGAGGTGTGTTTGAGAGCCGCCGCTGCCCTGTGCCGCCGCTTGCCGCCGCCGCTGCTGCCCTGCCGCCGCCGCTAAACTGCCGCCGCTGCTTGCCGCCGCTGCTAACCTGCCCCCGCCGCTGCTTGCCCCCGCTGCTAACCTGCCGCCACCGCTAACCTGCTGCCGCCGCCGCTTGCCGCCGCCGCCGCTTGCCGCCGCCGTCACTGCCCTGCCGCCGCCGCAGCTTGCCGCTGCCCTGCCCCCGCCGCTGCTTGCCCCCGCTGCTAACCTGCCCCCGCCGCTGCTGCCGCCGCCGCTGCTTGCCGCCCCCGCTGCTGCTTGCCGCCCCCGCTGCTGCTTGCCGCCGCTGCTAACCTGCCGCCGCCGCTAACCTGCCGCCGCCGCTAAACTGCCGCCGCTGCTAACCTGCCGCAGCCGCTTGCCGCCCGCCGCTGCCCTGCCGCCGTCACTGCCCTGCCGCCGCCGCCGCTGCCCTGCCCCCGCCGCTGCTTGCCGCCGCTGCCAACCTGCCGCCGCCGCTGCCCTGCCGCCGCCGCCGCTTGCCGCCTCGGCCGCCGAAGACGCTGCTCCATCATCTCACCCGTCCAGGTCGTTCCCGCCTCCCGGCAGTGGCTCCTCCTCTTTGGCTTCGCCCCAAGGCGCGGAACGCGCGCACACGGACCCGCACCGCGAGTGCAGCAGCGAGTCCCACAGAGCAAGGGTTTCTGTTAAGACTTTTGTCTCTCTTGAGCCGAGGGGGCCAGTCAGCTGGCTAATTGGAGCCTTTAGGTTTGGCCGCAAACCGCACTTCTGCCTCTCCGTGCTCTAGGGAGGAAAGCCGGTTTAAAGAGGCAGCTTGGCCGCAACCAAACCCTTGTAGAGCGGTTTCGGTTTCGAGTTGTCTTGCTCCCTGTTTGGCCGGCTTCGCTGTCAATCAGCCGACTGCCATTTGCTGGGCTGGGCGGGAGTCCAGCGCCGAACCCTCGGCGGCTCGGAGGAGGCGCAGGAGGAGGCGGTGGCGCGGAGTGTAGCCGCGCTGAGTTCTTTCAACCCACTCGCGTTCCCTGATGATTCGAGAACCCGAGTGGCGGGGGGAAGGGTGGGCGGGAGTGAGGGGATAAGCAAAGCTTTGCTGGCTCAGAGGGAAGGAAACTTGCGCGTACTGAGGAGGAGAGTGCTGGCGTCTTGCATGCTTAGTTAAAGCAGCTTTTTTTTTGCCTGGAAAAGAGGGAGAAAGTAGTTTCATTGGAGACTTAAATCGGAGGGGAGGGACGTAGGATGGAGACGTCCTCCCAAGCATCTGCTCATTTTAGGCAACTTATCAAATCTTCCTCCTTGTTGTCGGTTAAAGAAATGATTAAACCCTGCTTGCCGAGGTCTTAGCTATAAGGGAGTAATGGAGACACCTACAGGCTGTACTTTAAGAAAAAGTGCCATATTTAAGGAACCTCTGAAAGGGATGAAGGGGAACCTGTGAGAGTGTGTGCACATGTGGGAGACAACATGGGCAGGGTCAGGACTCGGACTGTGAGAGAATGAAAGAGAGTGAGTCTGTGTTGAGTGAGAAGGGAAGGCGTTCTGACTGGGAGTTCCTAGCATTAGTGGATGTAAGAACTGAAACATCTGGTTGGGGTATCCCAGCTGAAGAAAGAAAAGCTGAATAGGTATGCCAAGCCCCCCCCCCCCCCCAAGTGATTGGAAAATCCCTTAACACAGCCTCATTGTTTTATTTGAAGCTTTAAGAGTGTCTTCTAACATTTTCATTCTGGAAATACTAATTAGTGCTGGATAGGTAGTGTTTTATGCCTTTGCACCTTTCATATGCGCCTCCATTTTCAAATTCCCCAAGAAAAGCATATAGAAAAATCTCAAATTCACTTCAATTCCCAACTTAAAAAAAAAAAAAGTCACCTGTGGCATTTTAAGGTAGCTCTGCTTAGATTTACTTTGCCATTTTATTTTGTTCTCCTTGTTGAGAAAATACCTAAGCATGGAAATGTAAGCTCCAAAGAGCAAAGATTTGTCTGCATTGGTCACCGTAGTATCTTGGGCACCTAGAACACACAGATGGCTGGCATACAGTAGATTCCAAATAAATGTTTGCCAAATTAATGAATGAACCAGAAGAAGAAGATGATGATGATAATTATTTAAAAATCCTTCTCCTTACCTAAGAAGAGAAGTCTGATATGTCAGTGGTGAGGGCTTTTGGAATAAGTCATAGCAATCAGTTTTCCAAACTGCAATGTATGGTCTCCAAGGGAGTTTTTATAGCTATGCAAATAGTCATGATTAGATTTGTGTTTATTTACAAGTAGGTTTCATGTTCATATTTGACTTCTTTAAATTTTGCTTTGCAGCATATACTCCTTTACTAAATAAAGGTCATCTCATTTTAATCCTCTACTATAGTACATGTGGCAATAATAACAGGAATCTCTGTTTCTTTAATTTATCAATGTATACAATATGATTTTCTCTCTATTTAATCATCTGAAGACTGAAGTGTAATTTCTTTATTAATTGATGTTTTTGGAAAGCCTGCATAACTTATTAACAATTTTTAAAATTTTTCTAGTATTACATTTTAAAAGGAAGATGTAATTTTATTAGTAGGTGCTTCTGTAAGTAATTCAGTGACTCAGTATTATTGAAAGACCTGGGTTCTGGTCCCAGCATTATTTTAAGCAACATATATGACCACTGGCAAGACATTTAAAGTTTCTGTGTCTTGGGACACGAACTGTATGTGGGCCTCATGATTTGACATTCAGGGAGTCCTGAAATGGCACCTGAGCCACTCTCCAGAAGTGCCAGCCCTTCCCCTAGCACACATCTAACAAGAGTGAAGCAGGCTATGAAAGGCTCTTGCAATTTTGGCATTCCCTTCAGTGGGTCACCTTCAGTCTGCATGGCCAAACAATAGAGGTGAACTAGTTAGGTCTAGAACATCACTGCCCAATAGAAATATAATGTGAGCCGCAAATTTAATCAATACATGTAACCTTAAATGTTCCAGTAGTACATTTAAAAAGTAAAAAGAAAAAAATGAAATTAAATGTAATAATATATTTTATTTAGCCTAATGTGTCATTTCAATAGTTAAACAATATAACAATTATTAATGAGATATTCTATCTTTTTTGTACTAAATCTTCAAAATCCAGTGTGTATTTTATACTCACAGCATATGGCACTTCACACTAGTCACATTTCACATGCTCAATAACCACCTGTGGCCAGAGGCTACCACAGAACTCAAGCTCTGGAAAATAGTGCATCATGATCTAGGATGCTCTAGACAACATAGATCCACTCAAAATAAGATACTACGGTCCAAATGCTCTTGGGGGTCAGGAGTCAAGCTAACTGAGTAGGTAGACAACCCTATGTCTATGTTAGTGCCCATCCCTGAAGGAGATAAATCAAAAGAAGTTTTTATAAGGGACCAAGATATAACACATACTCATACCCCTCTAAGCAGACTGTAAAATTCCACACAAACTCACAGACATATTATTCATTCCACAAATGCTGATTGAACTACGTATCAGGTGTTGTGCTTAGTACAGGGACAAACATCTGCCTGATAGACACACGGACCTTATATGTGTCTTAGGTGGATAGAGAGATAATAAAAAAGCAAACAAATAACTTTTACAATTACATATAGGTGATAAGTGCCATGAAGAAATAAACACTGTAAAGTTACAAAGAGTGCATGGTATGGGGGCAGGGAGATTCTTACATAAAAAGATAAAAAAAAAGAAAGAATTCAATGAGAAGTTAACACTTGAAGTGAGACCTAAAGATTGAGGAGTAGCTAACTAGGTAATAAGTAGTAGCAAACTAGCTAAAAGTAAGATGAAAAGAAACTAATCTTGGGTAGAGGGAGTCGTGTACGAGTGCACTAAGACTGCCAGTATTCCACTCTTAGAAGGAAAGAGGAATGGAGAAAGATGACTGCATTAAGATAAAGTTCATTTGTCATATAAAAAGTGCATATAATTGAGACAAAAAGAAAATCATCTTATAAGATAATCAAGTGATCCTGGCATGATTAGCACCTCCCGACCACCACCAATTACATGGACGTGATTTGTAGAGCAGATAAATACCCTTGTGTGGCCTCAAAATAAGAACTATGTTATCTAAATGCATATTAACACTATGTGGGAGCTTGACTGTGATAGAACAATATATACAAGACCTGTAGGCACTGTGTGAAAAGGCCCAAAACATTTCCATCACAGCCCCAAAAGTCAATCTAATTGCTTTAGAACAGTCAGATTCATGCTGTTGAAAAAGCAATATGCAATGGAGCTTTGATTTATTAGTTGTCAGTAGATTATTGATTTACCACTATTATAAAAAAAATGTGATGCTAGCATATCTTTAAATAAAAGAAATTAAAGGAGGTTAAAAAAAACTGCTTAGAGCAGATTTTATGTGAGCAGTATAGGTAAAATTATTTAAAAATTTTAAGTGCTGCTTTAAATCATGAGATCAGCAAGGATTAGGACAGTGGGATATGGTGAAAGGACACTGGATTGGCAGTTGGGAGACCAAGCTCTGCTCTTCTGCTCTGCCGATATCTAGCCATGTGACTTTTGACAGTTTTTTTCAACTTGTCTGAGCCCTTTTGCTTCATCTGTAACACAAGAGAGATGTATTAGATATAGCCACAACTGAACCAATTTTAGCTGAGTGATGGATAATGGTCCAGGTGTATTTTCCAGGAACTCATCATTCTTGATAGTTCTAGATTTATAAGGTAAATGTTATTTTTAGATTAAATAGTGCTATGTCTCAGTAAACAAAGTGGCACAACCCAAATCAAACTCTCAATACAGCAAATAAAGCCACAAAGAAGCTGCATAACCTGTTGCTATAACACAAAATCAGAAATCCAGTTCTTATTCCCGGTCTTACTGAGATTCTGGATTTCCCTACGCATATGCTACCCCTGTGCCTCATGTGCCTGTTTGCAAAATGAAGATCACAGTCCTTGTTGTCCAAGGCATTGGTTTTGAAATTTCTGGATGCAGAATTATCACTAGAGAATTCCGATCATCGCTCTGGGTCTAGAGGGATGTTAAGAATCTGCATTTTAATAAGCACCACAGGTGATTTTGATGCAGATGGTCCAAGGAGCACATGCTGAGAAAAACTGCCTTGAGCCATGGAAAATAACTCTAAGATATTAGGAAAGAAGGTCTCCTGGTAAACACAAAGCCTTGCTATAAACTGTAAAATGAAGCCTGTGAAGGAAAAAAAAAATAGCACCTATCATCATCGTCATCACCATCAATCATCCTCCTCCTCTAAACATTTCTACAGCACTTGCGGTGGCCAAGCATGCTTCTAAGGGTTTTACACACTTTGCTTATTTAGTCTCCATCGCTGCACTGCGAGCTTGGTGCTGGTACCATTTTACAGATGAGAAACAAACAAGCAAATGAATTGCCCTAAGTAATACGGCCATCTGGCTCCAGACACCATATCCTTCATCACTACACCAGTGGTTCTCCAATGTTGGTACACACTAGATTTACCTGGAGCGCTTTTGTCAAAAGCACAAATTAGTGGCCTTAGCCCCCAAACTGCTGACTCAGTAGGTCTGGAATAGGGCCTGGGAATCTGCATTCCTAACACATTCCCACGTGATGTTGATACTGCTGGTCCAGGGGTCATACTTTGAGAACCTCTGCTCTGAGCTGTGCTTTTCACCATTATAATCTGTCACTCTTTGGTAACACTTTTCCATCCATTTTTATACAAAAAAGGAGAAAGTCAACAGTAAGGGATGAAAAGATGCCTGAAATCTATTAAGGAAAAAACTCTCTGATTTTTTATTTCCAACTTAGAAAGCTTACTCAAGATGTTTATGTTTTTTCGCTTAGCAGTTTATTCTCATCTGCCTCCAGTTTACCCTTAAAACTCTTCCTCCCTGTCAGCATCACTTCTGACCGCATTCCTCTTTCCAGTCATCTCTGCTTTTCACTGTGAAATCATGACATGCACTATTCTTGCCTCCCCAGTGAAGTGCATTTTTAGGTACCACTAAACACAGTGTCATCTAGGACTTTGACCCAAATTGCTAATTTCCCCTAATCCCCCTGATCCCATGCACACAATATAGTTCTGTAAACTAAAGACTCCTGAACAACTTTCTGACCACAAGGGAAGAAAACACCAGGAAATGGCATTTATGTGGGAAAATCCTGAGTGTGCTAAGGCCACGTATTTCCCCAAACAACTTCCCATGACACCGACTGACATTCAGCAGTGGAGGAAGGAGCTGATCTGGCACTCATGGAAAAATCACACCAAATTAGTTAAAGCTCAACTCCATTCAGTGCAAGGATTGGCTCTTTTTCGTATTAAGTAATAAGAACAACAGAACAATCTGAAACAAAATTTACTGAAAAATAGACTTTGTGGCTAGCAAAAGATGGGAGATGGATGGATTTGTCTTTGCTCAATATTGTCTGCTTTCATTGCTGCAGGGAAGCACCTCACTCCCATGTGTATCTATATGTTGTTATAGTTCATGCTGTTGTTTTCATCAGCATATTGCCTTAGGCATAATGGGGGCTTACTTCATGATCAGTTTAGGACTTGGCTCTTCATCTGAACACAGGAGCTTTTGAAAGTTGGGCTCTTTAAGTGCCCAGGACCAGGTACTCATAGGAGACACTATATAATGACAGTTCCTCATTGATGAATAGCAGGAATTTGTAAATCCAAACAAACTTAAAAAGAACAGGTTTAGATAGCAAGTTCCTTATAAAATTTTTGCTGCTATTTTAAAAAACTTGAGAGACATTAATCCAGTAATGTTGATATCACTGAAATTTCAGACATCATCTTAATGTCAGGATTGTATGGAAATGGAAAACAAAGAAATGTAACACAGAAATATATGCCAACCAAATGTAGTGAAAGAAGATAATCACTGCATGTGTTCCAGAAATACCTTCAGGCTAAGAAAATGATGAACCTAAGTATGAGTCCAGGTACAAAATAGTTTTGGAAACCTGTAATTTTATTTTGACAGTAATATTATGTGTGCCTAGTTTTTAAAAATGCTTCCTCCAGACCTCTGCTAGCCCTAAAAAAAAAAAAAAGAAACAAAAACAAAAACATGGAGACAAAGAAATTTAAGATTTCCTATCTAATCTGGTCAGTTGGTTTCTCCTCCTCTTCTTCTTTCTCTTCCTCTTACAGACATCAAGTGCTCAGTGACAAATTAGCTGTAAGTCTGAATTGTCCCCAAGGAAAGGGAAGAGAGAACGTCCATACCTGTGAGGTAGTTGAAGTTTACTTAGAAGTGCCTTCTTTTGATTGCTTTTGGTACTAGCATTTAAGTAGGTCTGAGGCGGAAGCCCTAATCCTGTAGCATATATACATCATTTCTTCTTGTCCTTTTGATGTACCCTTTAGAATCAATAGTTTTGGGGAAATTTTTGCGTAGTCTTTACCAACAGCCCCCTATTCAGACATAAGAGAATTTTAGAGAAGTTGAGGCACATGAAGCTTTCAGCTCATTTTGTTCACTGTGTCAATGAATGGTCTTCAGTGATGGGGCTGACTTCCAGTAATCATTTATCACAGCGTCTGGGGAGGAATGGGTTCCTCATGAGCAAGTTCTTATATATGGCATAGAAAAAGCAGACTAGGGAACAGAAGGCTAAAAAGAGAAACAATTTTCCAGAATCTGCAGTATCATGAGTACCAAATGTGATGAAAAGTAACTGTTTGAACTGTTTGTTTTTATATCTCAAATCAGATATTTTAGAGTATAAAAATTAAAATGTAATTAAAATTCAAGAAAGAAATAAGAAAGTAGTAAGCTTTTCTGAATGTCAAGGTTGTTTTTAATTGAAATGGATTAACCAAGAGCAGAAGAGAATAAACTTCACTGAAGAATGATTTGTGATCTTCAGTAGAAACTATATCCATGTATCAGAAGTGAGTTCTATTTAATTCTGCCTGGATAGGCAGATGAACCAAATGGAATTGGAATCTGTTCTTTTCCTACGGCTCTATAATAGACTGAGGAATATATCCTGTTATGTCCCCACAAACAAGAAAACTAGTACATACATATTTAGCCCAAATACTTCTTTTATGCATCAAAATTTAGTCTCTTTTTACTACCATTCCCCTCCTGCTGCATTTCTCAACCTGCCACTCAAGACCACTTACCAACTTTCTTAGCCCATCCCACTAGTCCTCCACCACCTTTTGGAGATCCTCCATTCTAAAAAAGCTGTGCTGTTTACACTATTCCTTTATAAGTAATTTGTACACTCCAGTCCTATGTCTGCCTTTGTAGAAGTTAATTCTGTCTATTGAGAAAACTTCCACAAATATGTTTTCTCTCCTTTAAAACCTTTAAAAACTACCAACAATTTGAATAGACATTTCT
The DNA here is from genome assembly GCF_036321535.1 of Camelus dromedarius. Taxonomy (NCBI): domain Eukaryota; kingdom Metazoa; phylum Chordata; class Mammalia; order Artiodactyla; family Camelidae; genus Camelus; species Camelus dromedarius. Next base: position 66,863,901 of record NC_087444.1, on the reverse strand, counting down.
CCAAAGAGGATATCTATGCATGGCTAATAAGTTCATAGAAAGATGCTCAACATCATTAGTCTTTAGGAAAATGAAAATTAAAACCACAAGAAACCATTACACACCCACTAGAAGGGCTATAGTAAATAAGACAGACGTTAACAAATGTTGGTGAGGATGTGGAAAAACAGGAGCCTTCGTGCATTTCTGGTGGGCGTGGCGCAGGCACTTTGGAAAGTAAGTTAACAGTTTCTCAGAAGAGTTCAATGTAAACTGTTCTAAGACCCCACAATTCTACTCCTAGGTATTTGCCCAAGAGAAATGAAAACATTGTGTCCACACAAAGACATGCACATGAATGTTCACAGTGGAATTATTCATAATAGCCAAAGTCTAGAAACTGAAGCTACTGAGAGGTCTATCCACTGGTGGATGGATAGACACAGTGTGGTTCAGCCACACGGTAGGATACTGTTCAGCCATAACAATGAACAAATTGCCAACATACGCTATGTCATGGATAAAGCTCAAAAACATGATGTTAAGTGAAAGGTGCTGGATGCAAGAGACCACATATTGTGTCTAGATGAAATGTCCACAAAAGACGAATGTGTAGAGACAAAAACATAGGTTAGTGGTTGCCTGGGAATAAGAACCAACTATAAATGAGCATGTGGGGTCTTACTGATGAGGATAAAAATGTTCTAAAACTGATGATAGTAGCTGTACTGCTCAGTAAAGTATTTAAAATCATTGAATCTTACACTGGAAATGGGTGATATGTAAAATGTACTTCAATACATTTTTTTTTCTAAAAAAAGGAACTACCAACTCTAGGTATTCTCCATAATTCACTTGATTTTCTAGAGTCAACCTCTGTTTCTATTTAGAATCATCTTAGTTCTTAGAACCCATGATATGATTTACATGTGCTGACTTAATGCGACCTGTGAACATCTAGGTGGACAAGTGAAGAAGGTCTGGGGAGCATTCTCATCTATATTATTTATTATTTTATTTTATTTAACAAATAAGTGTCTGTTGGTGTCCCACTATGTGCCAGACACTGTTCCAGATAAAAGTGGTACAGCACCAAACACGTCAAGTTTCTGCCATCATGGCGCTTACATTCAGCTGGCATAAGTACTATGAGGAAAAATAAAGGGAGATAAGAAGGTGTATAGAGACTGGAGGTCAGGGAAATCACCTCTGATTAAGTGGCCTTGAGCAGAAAGGTGGATGACACAAAAAAGTGAAACATGGGATGACTTCCAGGAGAACAATTTCCCCAGCAGCAAATAATGATCATAAAACCCCTGAAACAGTATCAAGCCTGGTCTGTCCCAGGACCAGCAAAAATTTCTGTCTTGGGAGAGGTCAAGGAAAGATGAGGGGAAAGAGAAGGCAGCCAGCAAATCACATAGAGCTTTTTGCGCTGTGGCAATGAGTTTTGGTTTTATTACAAGGGCAATTGCAAGTCATGGGAGGGTTTTGACAGGAGTAACAAAATCATAGGGGTTGCTATACAGACTTACAGAGGAAGGCAAGAGCAGAGAGGAACTAGTTAGGAACCTGTTGCATTAGTCAGAATAAGAGATGATGATGGTTTGGACTAGAAGTGGATGGGAAAAGCAGGATGACAATGGTTGAGTTAGTTGAAAATTGTTGAATTCAGGATTATAATTTTTTGAAGGTTAGGAAAATGGTTGCCCACTAATATATCCTGAATTTCAGATGCAAAGAAGATTTTCCTAGAGTAAGAATAATAATGTATAAAATTATGTGTGCCAACTCTATTTGGGAATAGAATCCTAAATTTAGAATAAAGATTTTTTTTTTTAGAAAAATGACTCTTCCTACATACCAGTTTAAAGTACTCATATCCCAATTGAAAAATGAGCAGAAGCCATGAACAGAAATTTCAAAATGGAAGAAACATATATGGGCAATAAACACAAAGAAAATGTGCAACCTCATGAAAATGCATGAGACACACAAAACATGAGACACACAAAGTAAATCCATATGATTGGCAAAAATTGAAGTCCAGTAATGCCAAGTTATTGGCACTGGTTGTGGGAAGGATGGAGGAGATGTGGATCCACAAAATCTTTTATGCTTTACTGGTAGAAATGTAAATTAGTATGATTGTTTTAGAAAATAATTGAGGATTATCTAGTAATGTCAAACATTCACCTACTCTATGGTCTAGTACTTCCACGCTTGATATATACACAGAAGAAACTCTGCACATGTGTACCCTGTGATATTTACCAAAATGTTAATAGCATCACTGTTAAAACAGCAAAGCCCTAGAAAAACCTAGCTGCTCATCCACAGGAGAACAGGTGAATGAATTGTGTTATTCTCAAACAGATGAAAATAAACACAAGGAAATTATGAACACAGGATTCAGGGAGATCGCTGACCTCCATGGGTGGAGTAAGGCTTTGAAAATGAGGTGGGCACTAGATTCATGACTGCTTATTTAAATTAAATAAATAAGTCAGGTCATGCACTGACTAATGATGAAAGCATATTGGACAAAGGATGACGGTAAAGCCAAAGTCCTGAGGTCAATTAAAGGAGCTTAAGAAAGAAAAGGTGAGGGAACAGAAGGGAAGGAAAGAAATCACGTCACTTTTCATTGCTTCTATAGCCTTGTCCCCAAATAAATTATCCCCACAGGCTATCTGCCTCCCTCCCCCCCTTGCAAATCTCTGGGCTGATGATTCTGGCCAAGCAATGGTACAAATGTTCTAGTAGTTGCCAACTTACTACTCTTCCTGAGTAACACAGTCAGCTTTCCTGGCTGACTTAGCCCAACAGCCAACCATCTACTTGTGGAAAGTTTCAGGGCTCAGACAGGCCTCTGGGGGAGGTATTTGAGATCAAGAAAGATTGGCAGTGCCTGCCTTCAACTAGATCTCTGTGTGAATGACAATTGTTCATCTCTGACGCAAACCACTTCAGGCTGAAATTTGATTTCACTTTCTAAGAGTCCAGATCCTTCTTCTCTTCCCTATCAGTCTGTGTCCAGAGCACTATTTCCAGGCCCCCAGTGTGTCTTCTCAAAGACTGGCTGAGCCACTTTCCAGATAGAGCCAACATCATCCTCTATCTGATCCACAAATCATGAACAGAAGGCTGAGGAAATGAGAAGTGTATACCCACCGGGAAGGGAGCGAAGCTTCCAGCACGGGGTACACAGCAAGATCACAGAGGCACAACGTAATTCTCCAGAAAGCCAGTTCGGATCAATGACAGGACAGCCTGGTTCCAGATGAAACTCTCCTGGCTTTTAAAACACAAATAAATAGTAACATTGAAATGAGATAAGATTTACCACAAATTTAATCTGACATATTTAATGATATATATTATGATAATTCTGGCACCTGAAGACCAGATATAAAGAGGAAGCCACTGACATATTTGACAATATTAGCTATTCCTGGGATTCCCTCAGACAAGAGATGGGAAAGAGAAAAGATAAAGTGCATGAGCTTCTCTCCTGCCAGAAGGGCACAGGGTACTGCTCCAGTCCTCCTTCCTTAAGAAGGATTTAAGGTGTGCCACAGTACCTGGAAGGAGAAACCAGCTTGATGCCCCAGAGAGACTGATTTCAGTGTTTATTTAGAAGTCAAAGTTATCAGGTCAGATCTCTCTCTGATAACAGCAGAGAGAAGCCATGCCTGGAGAGGGCAGTGGGGAGGGTGGGCCTTTGTTCAAACATCAAAATACTGTGGGAACAAACTGCTGGTTAGTGAGAGATGGTGGGAGGACAGCTAGATATATCAGCAAGCTGGAAAAATAGCCACATTTTCAGTACAACCTAATAATAATCTTTACTCCTAGTATTTTCTTAAAGTGAAGCTTTTTACTACATAACACATTCCAAGTATACTAGGAATTGAAATGAGAAAGTCCAGATCCCAGGGTACCTCTTAAATACGGGCAGAGGATTTTAGACTTCATATACCAGTTCCTTGATCATCAGTAAACTTGTCTCTCAAATTTGACCTAGAAGTCATTGGAAGAGTAGTTCTTAAGTTAAAAAAAAAAAAAAAAAGCCCAGAAATATGTCCCTGTGCTGCCAAATGAGTTCTGAATTAGTGAATTTCTAAAAAACAGGACACAGCTTCCTGCAAATTATTTGGAAGTGGTTTTTGCCTCCAATTTACTGGCTTTGAATTACAATGTCTATCGAGGACGCTGGGTTTCCCCCACCCTCGCACTCACTTCCTCCTTGGATGGTGGCAGATTTGGGACAAGGACCAGGAGAAAACTGAGCTATAGTGCTAATGAGAAGATATGTGAAGAGTGAAGAGGATATATATATTTTTAAATCTTGTCTCTGCATAATGTACCTACCTGAATTCCTCTTTATTCTATATCCTTATTTAAACTTGTCATTTGAGCATCTGAAGTAAAAATACGGGCCCAGGATCTCCCTCTTAATGAGAAAAGCACTTCTTCTCCCCAACATCCTCACATGGAGAAATCAATTAAAACAGCCTCCAATCAAAGGTTAAGAAGAAATCAGAGGGGAGCTGGGGAAAGTAGTGGTGAGCAGGCAGGTGAGCCTGGCCATGCTGGGTCTTTCCAAGATCTCTAAGTTATCTCTCATGAACGATCTTTCCCTGGCTGGGTTTGACTTGTGGGTTTTGGTTTAATTTTGCTTGATTTTCTTACTGTCGGTAAGTAAGGCATTGCGGTACTGTAGGATTGGTAAGGCATTAAAGTTTAGGAAGTGAGCCAGGAAGGAAAATGGCCAAGGAAACAGCCTGGCTGCCTTCAGACTAGGCTTCTAAGTCTTGGGGACAAATGGGGTCGTTGCAAAAGCTCATGGTCCAGCTGAACTCACCAGGGTCACAAGAGCCACGTGCAAATTTGAGTCAAAGTGCTGTCATAACGAACAACACGTACTCCTTGGATGTGGTTTTCACCTACACACAGAGCTCCCTGGGGAACCGCACTCATTTGGATTTTTTTTTTAATTTGCACTGGGTTTTTTGAGTTTGTGTTGAGTTTGCATTTGAGTTTGCAGATTCTGGTCATGGCCACTTTCTTTGTGACCAACACTTACTAGCATCTCCCACTCCTGTCGTGCAGCTCTGAGGTGGCTGCGGGAGTGCTGCCCATGAGTGGGCAGGATAAGCTGCATGCATGCCCTGCAGGTCCCAGCTGGGCAGATCTCTGCCTCCTACCCTGTCCTCTGCAACTCAGAGGCACCTTGGGGAAAACAGGGCAACCACATGAGGACATCTTCAGATGCAGAAGTATGTAGTTGTCACCATGCCATCACCCTGAATCCTTAGTTCCACTCCTGACTGGTACAAACAAAGCCTTTTCTAGAGCTCTGACCATTGTGGAAAAAAAAAAGTTAAGACACAAATCAACTAGATTTTGAAACTCCAGAATTTTCTGGTTTGGTTTTGTATCATCACAAGGTAAGAATCGCAGTTTACTAACTCAGATGTGAATGGAATATGGCTTTAAAATATCCTAGGAAACAATATAATTTTTATGTCACTATTTCATCTCAACAAGCAAATCAGAAATTCAGCCTCAGACATTTTGGAAAAATCTACCTGTCCCACACCAGATTGGACCCTGGTTCGAAGGCTTCACACAGTGACCAATTGGAGGGTCTTAGTCCTCAGTCTTCTGTTTATCTCCACTTAGTACCAAGATATGTGCTGTCCCTGTTTGTGCAGACCCAGACCTGGTGGCTCTCTGACGCATGCCACAATACGCATGGGCCTCAGGCATCTCTGTCTGATGCAAAGCTGAGCTCTAAAGTGCCTGCGATCTAGGGTTGCCAAGTTGAACAAAAATAATAATAATAATAATAACAACAACAAAAGACACTCAATTACATTTGAATTTCAGGTGAACAGCAAATCAATCTTTTAAGTATGCTCCATGCAATATTTGGAACATACTTATACAAAAGAAGATTGTCTATGTGAATTTCATACTTAAATGGATTTCCTGTATTTTATCTGAGAATCCCGTTGTAATCTCTCTGCCAGTATTCCTCTATGAGATCGTGCTGCCTCCCTGAGGCATCTTCTGTAAACAGGACCTGGGGCGCTACGTCTGTGAAATTATGAACCTCTTCTAACACTAGACGAGGGGAACTTTTTTCTGGGGAATTATTGTTCTCAGTGGGATTAAACTGTTTGAAACAAAGCCAGGAACATTCTACAGATGGTTCTGCTTTCCACCAGTTTTACTGGCCAAGAGGCAATGAATTAGTCTATTACCTTGAAATTGGAGGCAGTGGGCAATGCAGGAATTAAGGTCTCAAATTGTTTATCCATACTCCCCTCACTTTTGTTTTTCTCTCACTCTGTCCCTCCCACCCCTTTCTCTCTAGTTTCTTTTTGCAGTATCAAAAGAAAATGTTTGGAAAATGCATTTTTCTTTAGGTCAAGAGATCAGGCAGTTTTTACACTATGAAAGAGATTTATAAAAATACAGTAAGATCCTATGAATCCTTGGAAGGTAGAGTAACTTAAGTCACAAATACAAAGGAGAATACAAACTCACTTCACACAAAAGTTCTTTTTCTAAGTGTACATTTCAAGACCCTACACTTTTTTCCATAACAATGTGATCCCATTGTAACTCAAAGCAGAAGTTACTAAGAAAATACATGGTTGTCTGGTAACCACATATACATGTTATAAAAATATTTTAAACATATTTTATGTGCATTTGATTTAATTGTTGATTGGACTATTCCAAAAAATCCAGGAATACATTCTAATGAATGAATGAGGCAACTGCACAAAAGCATGTGTGAAGAGATACTCACTGCAGCATTATTTACGAGAAAGAGAAGACCAATTTAACTGTCCTTCAATAAAATATTAATTCAATTGTGCTATAATTACCTACTATGGCTCTTAAAGCTGATAATTTATTTTCATTCGATCAGAGTTCCTAAAATAAGGGAGAGAAATTAAAAGACTTAAGTAGTGGAAAAGAAGATAGAAAACTGTCATTTTTCAATGACAACATAATTATGCATGTACGAAATTCAGAATAATCTACAGATTCATTATTTGAACTAGTAAATAAGTTTAACAAAGCTGCCAGATATAATGGCAATATACAAAAATCAGTTGTAATTTTATAGCAGTGTAAATAGTTCGAATGTGATTTTTTTTTTTTTTAATTTACAGCAGCATCAGAAAAAAGGAAGGGAAAAGATTTTCAAGGACTCTACACAGAAAACTATAAAATATTATTTAGTGGAATTAAAGACAAAACAGGAGGAGGGATAGATCAAGTTTGTGAATTACAAGATTCCATGTTTCTAAAATGTCAGTTCTCCTCTAATTAAAGCCATAGATTCAGTGTAAACCCAGTCAACAACCAAGCAGACATTTTGTATGTGTGATCATTGACGGAGTAGTTCTAGGACTACAGAAGCATTGCAAAGGGCCAAGAATAGCCAAAACAATCTTGAAAAATAAGTGTCCCAGACATCAAAACTTATGATAAAGCTGCAGTGATTATGACACCGTGGTATTGCATCAAGGATTGGCAGAGACCAATGGAACAGAATAGAGTGAAAAATCAGACCCACGCACGTGGTCACTTGACCTATGACAAAGGTGGCACTGCAGAACAGTGGGAATAGGACACTCTTCTCAATAAATGGTACCGAGTCAACTGGATTACTCAGATGCCCTTTCAGGCCTGAGGTACTCATTGTTCCGGTGGCTGGGAGAGTTAGATCTCTGCTCACTGCTCACAGCTGCCTCTCCTCCTGGGAATTTCCCGTAGCCAAAGAAAGCAGCTTCTTCCAAGATGATTCTCTCTCCCTGAGGATACTCCTACATCAATGACTGGTCAACGCAAGTATGGAAAGTCCTGACCCTTCCTGGATTGGCCTCTCAAGGACCATTCTAGTTTAAGAGTTCCCCTTGGGAACAGCTTAGGTCATGAAAGCAACTGCATCCTCAAACTTAAGTCTCCCTCCACCCCATCTAACTCCGTATACTCATCTCAGAAGTTTACCCCAGTAAAACTTCTGCATACAAATCTTAGAGTCCCAGATTCTGCTTCCTAGGGAACTCAACCTGGAACACACTGGAAAAAATTAACCTTGACACTACCTCATACCTTACATACAATTAATTCCAAGTGATAGTTTATCTAATGTGAGTCATAAAAGATAAAATTTCTATGAGTATCTAACATAACCAAGCCCCCACTACTTTGGGGTTGAAGAAAGATTTCTTAAACAAGACACAAAAGCACTTACCATACAAAAAAAGGCTGATAAATTGGACCACATTCAAATTAAAATCTTCTGTTTATCAAAGGATACAATTTAGGGTAAAAAGTCAAGCCACAAATTCAGGGAAGATAAACACAATGCCTATAAGCCACAAAGGATTTGTATAAAAAATACATAAAGAAAGACCAAAAAATCAATAAGAAGATAGAAAAATCCAATAGAAAAAAAGAAAAGGGTAAGAGATTTGAATGGGTACTTCCCACTCCCCGAAAGATATCAAAATAGCCAGCAAACAAATGAAAGGGAATTCAAACTTATTAATACTCAGAGAATGCAAATTAAAACCACAATTAAATATTCAGCTCAAACCCACTGGAATGGCAAGATTAACACTACCAGGTGTTGGTGGAAAATGTAGAGCACCTAGAATACTCAGACACAGCCTGAAGAAACTTGTATTATATAGTCTAATAAAATTGCATACTTGCATGTATGTCTCTTTTAGGAATAGCCCCAACAGAAATGAGTGGACGTATATATCAAAACACTTATGTGTAAATGCTCATAGCAATGTTATTCATAATAACAAAAAATTAGAATAGTCCAAATGCCTGTTAATTTTTATAGACAATAAAGAAATAAACAAGGCAAGGAAAATAGAGTCAAAACAGAGGAAGAATAATCAGGAAGTGCCTGAAAAGCAATGAAATTATGTTGAGGTAGAGGATCTAAAAATTAGGACAGTCTTGAGTAAGGGAATGTAAAGGGGGATAAAAATTTAACATTTTAGATATGGTGTCTCAAACAATTAAAGAATTATTAACACTTGATTTATTTATAGAAATGTATATAATTCATTCCTTCCTCTAACTAGAGTATTATACACACCCAGCTTATAAATTGAAATGAGCCAAAAACCAAGAAAGTAGTGCATCCCTTTACTGGGATCTCTGCTCCTCTGAGTTGTTCAGCACAGTAGCTGTGCACCAGACACTGGCACCACGACCACCAGCCTGCTAGCAGGCAGCTGTCCTGAATGTAGGCCCATGATAGTTAATTTTATATATCAACTTGCCTGGGCTATGGTGTCCAGATATTTGGTCAAACATTGTTCTTGATGTTTCTTGTGAGGGTGTTTTTTGAATAAGATGAATATTTAATTGATGGACTTAGAGCAAAGCAGATTGCCCTCCATCATATAGGTGGGCCTCATCTAATCAGTCAAAGGGCTCAATAGAACAAAGACCCCAGCCCCACCCTACATCTCCCTACCCCAGCTAGAAGGAATTCTGCCAGTAGACTGTCTTTGGTCTTGAACTGCAACTCTTTCTGGAGTCTCCATTCTGCCAACCTATTCTATCAGATTTTGGACTCACAAAGCCTCTTACAATCATGGGAACCAATTCTTTAAAATCAACAGATCAAACTCTCAGTCTCTCTGTGTCTCCTTCTCTCTTTTTCTCTCTCTTTCTCTCTCTCCCTCCCTCTCTCCCCCTACACACATGCAGACACACACACACTCACACGCATGCACGCACACACACCCCCTCTTGTTTTCCAGAAAAGCCTGACTAACACAAGGCCTAATATCTGGGAACAGCCAGTTCCCCCACCTGGATGAGCCTGGCATGAGTATTACTTATTTCCTAGTCCTAAGTGCAGCCTGCCTCTTCAGTCCTTCTATGCTCTCTGAAACTCACAGTCTTAAACACATCCTTTCCTCCCAGGCTTTCAAACTCTGCCATTTCCTCTGTGTCTTTACAGGGACCAAGCTGAAGACTCTCTGCATCTGGGGATAGAGTCATGTATCCGTGCCAGGCTCTGGCTCCCCGCTGAGCTTCCGTGTCTGCTCTGACATCCGCTTCTCCTCTGAGCTGGCTTGTCCTATCCTGAGTGTCCGCTGACACCTCAGTCTCTTCAGGATCCTTTCCGTTGAGTTTCTATTGAACAGGTTGAAACTGTCTATAAAAGAAACCCTTTTCTTTAGTGTCAAAAGCATCTCAGATTTCAATTTGTTTCTTTAATAAAGTGCATTCCCCAGGGTCAGTCAGTGTCGCTCAGCGCTGCTACTCAACAAGACTAATATTCTAAGGTTACAGTTTCTTCCCTCTGGCTCACTCCAAGAAATCCTTTCTAGCCCTAAGATTGATTCACTACCTGATCATTCTTCAGCTTAGAATCACTCAAGGGCTTATAAAGACATGGTCTCAGGCCCCCATTCCCAGAGATTTTGACTCAGTATTTCTGGGTGGGGCCTGGGAGCTTGCATTTCTAACATGTTCCCAGGTCAGGCTGAGGCTGTGGATCCAGGGACCACACTGAGAACCACTGTTCTGCCTCTAGTTCTTTAAGTGATGCCTCCTGTGCCTGTTCCTCCATTGACTCCCTGCAGTCCCTAAATCTTTTGTAGATATCTCTCCTGGTCCAGGATGTAACTCGGAGGGATAAAGGGAATGGGAGCTCTCACAGGCTTCCACCGCAGGGATAGGCCAAAAAAAGGGGAATTCAAATCAACATTGCAACCACTTTTTTTTTTTTTTTTTTTTTTGAGTGGCTGGTGTGTTATAAAGCACTGGCGGGGAGGGGTTAAAGAGATAAATGAGTTTCTGTTCTCAAGAAACTTAACATGTAACAAAGGGAAAGCCCAGCATAGCACTAACTATACAACAAGGGAAAATGTATTATATTACAGTACATTCCAAAGCCCTCAGGACTACAGCCAACACTGTTGGTGTACAAAGCATGTTCCCTAGGCCGACCCCACAGGTCAAGGCCGGACTTGTTCTCAGGGTCATGAAAGTTCAGGGTCAGCAAGTCCACAATCCTGTGGGAGCATCTCCTTAAATTTCACATCCTGAGGGTCTCGCTATCCTCCTACCAGTGTTGGCCCTGCCAGAGGTCACAAAAGAGTTTTACGGCTGCAGATGGATTCCAGCCTTTCTCTCCATACAGGTATTTTCTACCAGAGGAGTTGGCCAGGCGGGTCAGAACCACACATACAGTTGGTGATGGAGCCAAGAGCTCATGAAGTGACAATGCAAAGTGCATAGAGCAAGGAAGAGCAGAGGGCCTAAGGCTGATATGTGAGGAAAGTCAGCCTTCCAGGGATGGGATTTAGAAAGCTAAGTGGGGAGAAAAGCGGGACAGTTGGAGATCAGCTTTGATGCCTGATTGAAGTGTGTTAGATGCGGACTTGCCTTCGGGAAGCTTCCAGGCTAGTAGGGAAAACAAGACAACTATTCTGGGACCAAGCACTAAATCAGCATTAAGGAGAGAGTGTAACAAAGAGGGATAAGCTAAGGCTTGCCTTCACTTGGGCAATAGGATCCTCAGTTTTTCCATTTAAAATCGGTGACAGTGATGTTGATTGCAGAGTGTTTTTATGAAAAGTACATAAAATAAACTCCTAAGCACAGTTGCTGGGTCACAGTAATCATTCCTTAAGTTGTTTTTATTGTAATTTCTGTTGTGATTCTGTTGCTGGTAGTGATGAGTCAAGTTTCCAAGAAAGAGAGGGAGTTGTGGGCTGCGCTGGGGGTGATGTTTGATGGACAATGAGGAGTTGGAAGAGTCGGAACATAGAGCAGGATCCACCTGCCTCCTGGGACAGGACACGTGAGCAAGGAGCAAGGTCGGTGATTGTCAAAGTGTAGAAACGAGCCGGAGGATCAGTTGGTTCAGAGTGCGTACTGCGTGGGGGGGAGGCATTAAGAAAATGTGTGTTTTTCGTAACTAAGAATGGTGGAAGATGGCAACCAGACTTATGTGGTGATCGTTTCACAATGTATACAAATACTTAATTATTATGTTGTGCATCTAAAACTAATATGTTTTATGTCAATTATATCTAATTTTTTAAAAAAAGGAGTAGATAGGGGCCGCACTATGAATCTTGGGATAGGAAGCTTGGGCTTTGTCCTCGAGTTCATCAAGAAACTCTGAAGCTTGATGACAAAAATTAACGTATTATTTAAAACAATCTTTTAGTGAGATTAATTTATAAGTTGCAAGTAGTATTTGGGGAGAGTGATGCCACGTAGCTCAGGATCTCAAATATGAGATGATGCAATGTTAGTAGTGGAAATGGAAAGAGAATATTCAAGACAAATGCAAAAGAAAACATCAATTTAAAAGAGAAGACAAAGGCGTTAGTGTTAGATATGAAGGTGTGGGCAGAAGCAGAGGCACCCATTTCCTTCATACCTGGGCTTCCTACCAGGTCATGTCTCTTAGAGAACATTTGTATTAACCTGCTTGTGCTTCCATAATGGAATGCCCGACTGGGTGGCTTAAACAAGACATTTATTTTCTCATAGTTCTGAAATGCAAAAATTCAAGATCAAGGTGCCATCACGGATGGTTTCTGGTGAGACCTTTGTTCCTGGCTTACAGGTGGCTCCCTTCTCACTGAGTCCTCACCTGGCCTTTCTGCTGTGCCCTTGCTGTGAGACAGTTGTCCCTTCTCTTCTTATAAGGACGCCAGCCCTATTGGAATAGGGTCCCATGCTGTGATCGCATTTAACTGTAATTCTCTCTCTAAAGGCTCTATCTTCAAATACAGTCACATTGCGGTGGGGGGACTAGAGCTTCATCATATGAACCTGGGCCGGGTGTGGTAGGGGACGCAACTCAGCCTGCAGCAGTAGTGTGATATGCTACATGAGACAAAGGAAATATGAAGTTTGAGCTAATGGAGAGGAAGATAGTTTTGGCTTTAAATGCAATGGTTGGTTAATCTATAGAGCCATCCAGAAAAACATTCTGTAATGACAAAAATGTTCTGTGTCTGCATTGTTTGTTATGGTAGCTGCTAGTCACAATATGACAAATGAGCATTTAAATGTGGCTAGTGAGTCCGAGGAAGAGAGTTTTTAACTATATAGAATTTAAGTTTAAACTGTATTGAACAGCACAAATTAGAACTACAGGAACCTTGGCAGCGTAAGGAGGTTTTATCAATATTTAGGTGTCTAAGGCTTCTCCTAGGCTGTAAGGTCTTGTACTCTATATACTCAACTTCCAACCACCTCTTGTCAGCCAAGAAAACTCTGAAGCTCTAAAAATATATATGACTGTTCCAGGTTGACACAGCTGGTTACTAGACCCTAGATCATCAGTTAGGGATTAACTATTTTTATGGCAGCAGTCATGCCATTAGAAATGCTTAACAGGCAGCTGGAGATAAATAGCTGTTTGTCAAGGACTGAGATCAGTGCTGGGGAGTCAGTGCGTGGGTGTGAAAGTGTGGATGAAAATGGATACAACATACAAAGAAAAGAACATGGGGCTCCACGTCAAGCCTTGATAAATACTGACATGTAAATGGAAGGAAAATTAAAACAAATCATAAAAGGAAATTGATTTTCATCTGCCAATTTTATACCAATAATTAGCCCCAGATCGCCACCTCCTCAACATGCTCACAATTCATCTCATACAGGTGGGCACAGTTAAAGAGCGAGAGCCCTTGCTGCCCGCCTCCCAGCCACGAGAGATCTGGCTGCCCACAGCAAGGCACTTAAACTCTCTGTGTTCCATCTCCTCCTTTGTCATATGGGGTTGATGAGAAGACTTCCGTCAAAAGGCTGTTGAGATTATGTGAGATGCATGTACAGTACCAGCAAAGTCCTGGCGCATAATACAGATTCTTTAAATTTTAGATTGAAAAAAACTTATCTCGTCCCCAATCTTATTCCTCTTCCCGTGTCCCTGATCTAGGCTAATAGCCTTGCCCTTCAGCTAGTTGGTCTCTCTGGAAATCTGAGTCATCTTTGATTCCTCCTTCTCCCTTAATCACCACATCCAGTAATTCACCAAGTGTTATTGATTCTAGCTGCTCCGTCTCTCAGATACAGCCACCTCTCTGTATGCCCTCCACTACAGCTCTCACACACGTCTTCTGCACTTTCTGAAAAAAGCATCTCTGTTTCCAATATGTTTGCTATACCCATCCATTCTCTACACCAGGATGGGATTTCTACACCATGGGATCTCCAGAGTGGGATTTTTAAACCTTGAGGTGTCCAGGGGAAGATTTTAAACCCCAAGTCATTTTGCAGCCTTCCCCAGGAGTTTCTTTTTGCAGACAGGATTAAGTTGACATTCCTCAGCATGGCACTCAAGACCATTCACAGCCCGCCTGCAAACTACTTCTGTTTACATATTTCACCTTTTACTTTGAACCAAGAATACATAAATAGGAACCCATGCATTTTAAAATTTCAAATGAATAATAGTCTTGTGACTCAGTTTGGACCTGGGAGGAAGAAGCAGGGTTTGTTTTTGTTTTTCAGTTTGACGTCTAGGGGAAAATGCAAAATTCCCTGTCAAACCTTGCAGAGAGATTCTTTACCAGCACCTCCTGTTATTAGGTACTATTCCAACCCAGCCTTGTGATTTTCTTCTCTCATTTTTCATGGTAGGGAGGTTCCTTTTTCAGTGCCTACAGCTTCAAGCCTGCCTCCTGGAACACACGCTGCGTGTAATGTGTATCGTTCCTAGTCTATGTGAGAATGAAGTGAAGAGTCCCTTAAAATAAAGGATTGCATTGAATTGGTTGCAGATGGTTTGGTGTCTATTTTCCTAATCCTCCACTTACATGGTCTTCATTTGGAGCTCAGGTCTCCTGTTATTGGGGGGCATGGATCCTTTCTCCAGGGGTTCCCGTGTTAACACTCCATCCACGTAGCCCGGTCTCACACGCACTCGAGTTGGCTTTTCTCTTTCATTTCTCCAACTTTTTCCCTTTACAGGTTTTTCTACAATATTTTATCTTTACCTTTTTTTGAAGTATTTTTCATCAGTTCCACTCCTGTTTAATCTTTCTCAGAAGCACAAGTTCACACACACACACACACACACACACACACACGAGTTCCCCACACCTGTGTTTAGGTGCCGTTTTACTAGGCTGTCTCTGTGTTTGACTTAACATTTTCATTATTCCTCAATATCACCACATTCCAGGAAAGACAACCATTTTCCTGTGAACTTCTCATTTTGATCCACATGTCTCAGTAAAATGGAGAAAAAGAGTCACAGACAGACAACATGAGGGCTTTGTTTAAATGCTGGCCATACATAAATACATCGCACCTGTTCCCAAAGGTAAGCCTGTGCGTCTGAACTATGACTGGTCATTTTGTGCCATCTGCTGGACACAAAGAGTCACAAGCTGGGAAAATCAGATCAGACTTCATGATTAGCAGGTGCCCAAAGCTGACCTACAACTGTGCTGAGCAAATTACTTCCTGCTGGAACAAAGCTTTATCTCCCCTTAGAACAAATCTCTCCAACTCCTCATAAATCTCTTTGTTAGATTATGATGCCCAGTTGTTTGGTCAAACACCAGTTTAGATGTTTCTGTGAACATGTATTTCAGGTGTGGTTAGCATTTAAATCAGTACCTTTGAATAAAGCTGATTACCCTCCATAATGTTGATGGGCCTCATCCAATCAGCTGAAGGCCTTCAGAGGAAAGGCTAAGGCTCCCCAAAGTGGAGGGAATTCTTTTCATGACTGAAGCGTGGAAACCCAATCTGAGTCTCCAGAGTATCGTCCCTTGGAATTCTGACTCAAGACTGCAACATTAACTCTTACCTGAATTTCCAGGCTGCAGGCCCACCCTACAGATTTCAGATATGAAAGAAAGCTAGACAGACAGATAGACAGAGAGTTGGATAATCTTCTATTATTTTCATTTCCGCTTGGAGAACCCTGACTAATCATTTTACTATATCCCAGTAACAGGGGTATAGTTATGTTCATAGTTATAGTAAAGTACATTGTGGCCATCATGTAACAATATGTGTAAATGAAGTCATTATGCTGTATGCCTGAAACTTATAATGCAGTGCTGCATGTCAATTATATCTCAATAAAACTGGAAGAAATAAATTGCAACTTGGGAGACACAGGTTTGGGTAAAACTGAGTGTTTCAAGGACGGGAGTCAGGGGCTTATAAAGACAAAAAGCCAAGAGGTTGTCAAAAGTTGCCTGATGAGAATTGTGGCTGACACTGATGTGAGCCAGTCAGGAAACCTTTTCCTTAAGGAATCACAGGTTATTTTCGGATTGGGGCTTAGTGAGTATCTTAACTTTTTGGCAGGTGTTCCAGATGACTTCATTAGGGCAATAAATGCTCACAGGGTCGGATTCTCTGTGGGCTGAGATGTGTATAATTCACACCTCCTTAGTGAGCCCTCTCAAGCAATGAGACTCCATTTTTATTTTTCTTTCACAAAGGCAGTCTTCTGCTGCCAGGATCCGTGACCCCACCTCAGCTTGGAAGAAATTCAGGTGAGCTTCAGCTCACTGGCTAGTGCTGTAGGAATAGCAGTGTTTGCCATCGATCTCTTCCCTGCAGGCGAGGCCGCGCCCACGGCAGCTGTAAATGAGCACAGGTTCGTGCTGAGGCGGGGCCGGGGAGTGGTCCTCTACCCTTCTAGGTTCATCTGGCTGGTCTAACATTTAAAATGACATGAGGCAGATTAACAGGAGAAAAATAAACAAAAATTGAATAACAGTGTACTTCCTGTTTATACCCCTGGGAGACAGCCAGGAAAAACTGAGTGAACTCATCATGAAGGCTGAAGCCATCACCTTCAGCGTCATCTTCAGCTAAAGACTGAAGAGGTTGCTGCAGGCAGCGGTCAGTTACAGAGGTCGGTTACATGGAACGGCTGGAGGCATGAGAAGTTCAGTTAGACAAGGGATGGAAAGGTGTCACTTTGACTTAGACGTGGGAGTCATCAGTGACTCGTTGCATGGGGATGGAGGAAGGGGAAGACACACCAGATGGGTGGGGACAGACTGCTGATTGGGAAGCAGGCAAATCTTTCAGGAAGTTTTTCATCGGAAGTAAGACTGTCTGGTTCAAGTGAGAGGGAAGAAACAGGGAGATGTTTACAGAGAGGGAAATTTGAAATCATCACTGAGAAGGAAGAAGATGCAAATTAACTAAATAAAAGTAGTAGGAACACTGGGCAGTGTCTGGTTTTCTTCAGCAGCACTTAGATGCCTGGGAGAACTTAAGGGGGAAGAATGATAATCAGTTAGTTGTGTCTTTGGGAGCTTTGCCAAGTAAGTACACTGCAAGGACAGAAAAGGGAATAAAGGATGTAAGTAGGAGTTATTAAAATTGTAGCTCTTGGAAATTGTTGAGAAGGAGAATATTTCCTTTACTCTCTTAGGTTCAGTGATTGGGAGACTGCAAATTAAATTGACTAAAGCCAATTACTGTGAGAAAAAAATTACATATGAATACATGCAAGAGTTCACAATGAAATGTGATTCGGAGGGGTGGCTAGAATTGGAGGCTTATATACAATTTATTAAGTGACAGGAAAAGGAGAAAGGCATTTTTTGAAAAACAAATGACTTCTTGGTGAGAGGGGAGAGAAAAGGTGCTAATGGTAGAACAAGTGACACTTAGGAAAGATAAATAGTGCCTTAGGAGAATGAATGGAAGATGTGACAGTTTTGTGACAATGTCCGTTTGAGTCTGGTGCTCAGAACTTGTCTCTAATTTTAAGACCGTTTCCAAAAAGTAAGTTAATACATAGAGAAGATGAAAATCCTGAGGCAGATTTCCTTTCTCCTTGAGGAAATAGCTGTGAATCAGTGTTTAAGGTAGCATATAGAAAGTTTGATGGCACTGTAACGATTGTTGTGATCCATCAGAACGCTGACAGCAGCCACACGAGATCCGAATGCTGTCCATCTAAATCTTCAGGTCTATATACAGTGATTAACAGTGGAAAATTCAAAAAAGCTATCAATCAACACTGCTCAATATCAATGAGAAGTTTGGTGGGTGGTTGGGTGTTGTTTAAACAGCTGGCATCCGGGCTCAGTTTGAGTATGTAATACCCCAAAGTGCTGGGTTTTATTCCCAAAATCGGCGTACAAGTTAGTGAGATGCAGAGAAATGTGGCTTAAAATACCACATTATATGTGCATGAGTTTTAATCATGCACATATAATACAAAAATATTTTCCTTTAATAAACATTGTCTATATCTTACTTAAAGAGAAATAACTAAAGTGTTACACAAACAGCCCAGCAGGTAAATGTTTACTGTTCCTCTGTAACATCGTATAACAGATACTTTCTCTTCAAAACCTCCTCATATTCTTTACATGCTTTCAAAAGCATATCTTCAATTAATCTTGACTCTTTTGAAGATCCTCGAGGAGTTCTGTAGGACTCAGACTGAAGTTTAGGAGTAGCTGGAAAGAAAATGAAAGAATTAGATTCCTTATTTAAAATACTTCATAGGTAACTAAATGTCAGTTTTTTTTAAGCTGAGACTTTTCTAAGTTTTAAGAAGAATGAAAAATACCTACATATGATTACAACACAAACCCAAGATTACTACTCTACACTTTGCCCAGGGTTGCACGTTGAATTAACTGCTCTTGTGGCTAAGGATCAGAGCTCCTGGTTTTCTCATTACTCATTCATTTACTCAGCAGCCATGTGCTAAGGCACTGTGATAAACACTGGAATCCCAAGATGAAGAGGACACAGTCCACCCTGAAAAATCATGTACTGTAAACTGGAAAAATAGATGAACAGGCAATTTTGGCACAGAGACATAAATGCCATGACAGGTATAAAAGAGGGCACAGTTGGAACCCTCAGAAGGGACGTCCAGCTTTGTTTGAATACTGTCCACTCTTTGGTGGCCGTGATATGTTAGCAGATACCTGAATGAGGAAGAGAAAGTGTGGGAGGGGAGAGGCAACAAGCAGACACACAGAGCAGAGGCAGGAAGGGCGCCCGCGGAGCTGGAAGCAGTCTGACCAGACTCTGGAGCAGAGGGCGGAGCAGGGGAGGAGACGCGGCTGAACACTTTGGCAAGAGCCAAATTGTGGGTGTTTTTCTTCCAAGCTAAGGAAGTTGGAGTTTTTCCTGAGGGCAAAATGTTAACCAGTGACAAAGGGAATGACAGGAAATGTAACTGTCATCCACCAGGTGACAGCTGCATTAACTGTGATTGCTTGAATCTGGGGTTGTTGGACTCAGTCACTATCAGAAACAAGAGAAGCTGATGAGCTCCATGTGTTCTGAGAACAGTAGCCATGTGCAGGTGACAGGCCCACAGGGCCAGCAGGAGGGGAAGGGTACAGCCAGAAATAGAGAACACAGACTTCTTTTTTAAAGCTATGGATCATGATGAAGAAGTGAGCAATAAGTATATTTATCATTATGAATGAAATTGTGCTTTCACATTTTTCATTAGATACGTGTAAGAAAACAATTTAACGTAGTATCTGTTATTTAAACAGCAGAAAGTGGTGCCATTTACTGTTTACAGAGCATTTCAGAAATCAATGTCTAAATTCAGGAATGTTGGCAACATACCTTCTTTTACTTCACTAGCTGTGTTATTTTCCAACTTCTTGTGCATCTGAAATAAGTCAAATATTATTTTTAATGTTTAAGTTAAACAAGAAACACTATCAGAAGAATGAGAGCTAGCTTATGAAATGTGGTCTTTAAATAATTCTTTTAGAAACTTCACCTAATTTGGGGATTGCTTAAATAGAAAAATGACCACATGAATAAAATAAAATAAATTCCTACTTACTTTGATTTTACATAATAGAGAACATATATATGTAAGGCTTAGATTCCCCTGATGGAAAGCACAGTAAACACTGCCCTGTCGGAGACACATAATCTCAGAGGGTGATGTCCAATCTTATTAGCACAAAGAGTTTAAACAATTCAAGTCATGTTCTACACTGAATGCATTACTTTGCACTACTCAGAAAAACTGCCCTTTATAAATGTTCAGTTTTTGTTTTTAACTTTAATGGACTTTTCCTTAAAATGAGCTTTCCATTCCTGCACTTTTATAAAACTAAAATTTTAAGGTCTGTTCTATGCTAAATATGTTTTTAACACAGAATCGTAGATACATAAAATGAAGAAAGGGGTTCTGTTATAATGTCAAGTGAAAATTCTACTGGCAAACAAATTAAACAAATGGATGTTGCTCTCTGTATATGACTAAGACATTTATGTCAGAAAACCTGCTTGAAGAAAAGAAAAGGAGAGGCTAGCACCAGTTTTCAAACTTGGTTTCTGATTCACAACTTCCTAGACTTAGAAACAAGGAAAACAATACAGAATTCTTTAACTGTAACTTTATTTCCGTTCTAGAAATTAGGGCCAACTTTATGAAACTGGACTTAATTAGGTATGTATTTAATTATGAAATGTGTGGGGACCCTTCAAACTACAAGTGTCCCCATCTAGAGTGTTCTTTTAAAAATCTTTCTTATAAAAGTCACCTGCTCACTAAACAGGGTCTAAAATAGTCCACCAGACATAATAAACACTGTGGTGATAACAGTAACACGAGAGCCGAGGCCTTTGTAAATGTTAGGTGCAAAGAAAAAATTTTGGGCTACTGTTTGCCAATATTTTCAGAGACTGTTTTCCATAACACTGTCTGACAAGAGCATTCTAGAGAGGCCTTATGCAATCAGCAACGAGACAACAGTGCCAGGCTGGTCCTGCAAAGTGAGGAACGCCGAACAGATGAAGGGAGAAGCCTTTATTGAAATAATTTCATATAACACTATGCAAAATGTAGATCACACTTGTACATGAATTGAAAGTAAGATTACTATCTTTTCCTCTGCAAGGCTATATTGTCAGTTTGTAACTATTAAATATATGTATTTTGCTGCAGAGAAAAGAAATGAGAAAGAATTTGTACATCAAGGAGCTGAAAAATTAAGTATAGGGAAAAGAGTGAATGAAAGAAAAAGAACTGGAGGAAGTTAAGTGATTGTCTCACAAAAGATAACACGCTTCCTCATTTGTCCATTCACACAAAATGAAATGAGGGCAGGAGGGAGTCCACAGGGCAGAGAACTGATACCAGAAACAAGATCACTAAACTCTGCCTCTGCCTTATGAGAAATGAGCATAACTACTGTGATAGTTTGATTAGAATTAAAATTCAGAGTGGATGTCCCCTGCCTTGGAAGGCTACTTTTAAAAGAAACGTGACCAGATTCTGCTGAGACACAGTGCTGTGTCATGTAAAAAGTTACAGTCTTAGGAATATTAATCGCTTTAGCTCTGGTGCACTGGTATAACCCATTTAGAAAAAGGGTTGCTAAACTGAATGGATAGTTGAGAAATTTAAAAATTCCTTAAATAAATCATTAGAAAATGTTTGAAAGTGTCAGTAATACACCAAAAGCCCAAAATCAACCAATGTAAAATTTAGTCTTCCTATTTAAAATAGATTTGAAGGACATTTATTAACTATTGTGGCCATGCTTCATGTTAGGCACACCAATACTTAAAAACTCTTGAACATAAAAAAAATCTTTAAAACAGAGAAATTATGTCTGTTAGAATATTGTCTGGAATTTAATTTTCAGTTCTTAGAAAAAAATTCTATGTGCAAGAAAATCTAACAGTGATGTATCTGCTCAGGCTAATTCTAACTTTTTGTATTCTATAATAATATAATAAATAACACAATTGAGTAAAACTGTAAAATTGCTTCTGACATGTAGGGCGGAACATGCCAGAAATAAACTAGAATGTGAAATCTGAGGGTAAAAATTAGCAAAACAGATATGGGGTCCATCTGCTTCCACCACAACGATGTCAAGGGACAAGGCTATACTACATGTAGCAGTAAGAGAGGCAATAAATCCAAGCGTTATGAACTGGAGGAAACTTGCTTCAACAACCAGCACGACTGAAATCATAGACTTAGAGCAATACTTCCGTCAAGTTAGAAAAAAAGGCTGAGTAAGCTAGAACTTCACAGTAGGAACAGTCCAAAATGTTAAAACCTTGCAAATAAAGGAGAATGTTAAATTCAATCCCAATGCCATTTTTAACATTTTGCTTTCTAGAATCATAGCTGAAAAGCTGTGGAAGTCTGTTGTTTTGTTAAGCCCCATCCAAAAACCCATCCCTTCCTGTCATTTTAAACACTATGTTCACACATCTCATAGCATTACTTTATGTTTTCCCAGCAGAAATCATTACATTCCCAGCAATTCCAGAAGGCACCTTCTTTCTGTACGTCTGATTAAGAATTCTGTAAACAGTAACTGTATAATAACTCCTGTGAGGTGCTCCATAGTGGTGAAGATGTGTCTTTGCATCTGCACAGAGCAGTGCCTTTTCATCTCCCTTGCTACATCTAGCATGATTTGGCCCCATGGCCCCACAGAAGAACTACGTGTACCTTGGAACTACAACACTGAGTTTAAAATAAACGATTTTCCAACTTATCTAGAAGTACCAAAAAATAGACACCTCTTTCCGCCAAGAACATTAACGGAAAAAACTGTCCTCCGGGGCTTTCTCTTGCACTGCTTTTGCACTCACACTCTTCCACCATCATCCTGTAAATTGACACACTGTCAATTTTTTGGTGACAACTAATGGGAACATTTCAACTTTGCATCATGCTTAGCCACTGACAGAAGTGTTAGCCATGCATTTTGTTTCATACCACGCAGTCCAGTTTCATGACTCTGAAGCACTTAGACTCAATTTCCCCACCACACTGTCTATGAAACCTGAGCTTCTTTCTTTTATTATGACACGAAGCCAAGTGAGAAAAAACAGGTTGAGACCTCACTTAACAGGGGCCTATGCTACCTTTCTCTACATCAAGAAGATCATGAAAACACCATCAAACCATAAACCAATGTGCACGGCTTTAAATGGCTTTTAAAAACAATGATACACAATGGAAACTAGTTGTAATTTAAAGGCTCCCTATCATTGCCACATCGGTATTTCTATAGCTGAGGGCAAGACAGAGACATAAGTGAACTTCATTTTAAAAATTTAAATATTTGCTTTACTTGACTGCATATTCAGAAATGTTCTACAATCGGTCAGTTAGACATTTTGTAACAATTAAAATAAAAATGCTATAAGTAAAATAGCAATTAAGGATGTACTGTTACAGAAGAAAGTGATAAAAATTTTAAAGTTAAAAACAGAACTTAATGTTTTTAGTGTTACAAGTTTATTGAATTCATAAAAAGAATTTATCTTGGATTCCTTTAAATAAAAACATCCATATGTGGTTAAGTATCTCGATGGCTTTTACTTATGCTTAGGGGTAGAAAAAATGGGGTGTGGCAAAACTTGAAAATTACTATGAACCAATGCCAAACCGAAATCAATCAGAAACTAAGCCAAACATTGGAAAGTATATCTCTAGTTATTAGGCAATAATACTTAATTTCTCAAATAGAATTTAAAATGGAGCTTTTAAAGAAGTTTAAAGTTTGTCAGTTTAGTTGCAGTTATTGAATAAAGTTAATGACAGGTATCTCTTGAAAATGAGAAGTCCAGGGACTTAAAAAAATTATAAAATTTCTGTCTCCTTTCTTTATTAGCACAATTAATTATGGCTTTTACTTAGTGTGTGTAAGTCAAATAAGTAACTCAGAATTTCATCAAATTAACAACAAGGATTATATCAGAAATCTGAAACCGAGGGGAAAAAAGATAATATAACTAACCCTGAACAAGCAATCACTCACGCTAGTTGAAGGTTCTGAAAAAATCCTGAAGTTTGTACTTTGAGTGAGAGTCCATTTGTGCTCTGAGCTATCATGAAATTTTTCAGCAGGCCTTGTAGGAACAGTTTTGAGGACAGAACTCTTGTACTCTTCCGCCATCTGAAGTTTAGTGTTCATCACTACCAGCCTCTCGTTAATCCTGTGAGGATTGCAAAACACAGATTTCATTCATTTCATTTTTTTCCTAAGTGATGTGTATTTTTAAAGTTGCTATAATAGTGAACAGATTATCCCATTAAACTGTGTTTTGACAACGAAAATACGTCAGCGCAGACCTACTGTAAACAATTACAGTTTAAAACTGTCCTAAAGAAGGACATATGCGCCTGGGGGTGGCCCTTAACTAACAAGAAGTTCAAAGTGGGGAGAGTCAGAGTTGGAGATGCCTCCACAGAGGACCCCCTCTGCCTTCTGCACCGGCTGCATCTAGACATACTTGCCCTCAAGAAACCAGTTTAGAAATAAAAAATAAACCATCCTTCAAAGCCATTATCAAGTGTTTGCTTTCACCACCCTTCTATACACATTTCACTCATTACCTGGGAGAAATTAAGCATGCGGCACTGAGGAACAGTTTAGAGCCACCACCTCTGGGGGGCACCAGATGGCAGAGTCGGTGATGGGAATAAACTATGACAGTGCCAGGGGCAATTTCAAGTGTCCCCCAATTTCCCAAAGCTCACTTTGATACTTCGCTTTTATCAGCACCTGTTTTCCATAACGAAAAAAAATCTCAAGCGCATTTTCACTTTTATGAAAAAAAAAAGCAAAAAGGCAGAATAGCGCTGGGTGTTTGTTTTAGCCCGAGCCATCAGAAGGGCAACACGCACCCCGAGCAGCAAGAGGGGCCCCACCGAGCTCCTTCCCCTGAACCACACTCAGTATCCCGGCATCACGCCGCCTCGGCTTTGGACTGTGTCTGTGAGCACCTGTGCTGTATGCATACTTATTTTGTGCATCCACCAGCAAGATGTGTCCTAAGGTAACTGCCTCTTTGCTTTACACAGACAACTTTCATAGGAACACTCTACTTTTGGAGACCTGTAGCTTACATCATTGTTACTCAGGCAGTGGAGGAGGGACCTGCCCTTTCTATCTTCAACACACCCCCTCGGGCAGGCCACCGTATTCTTTTTAGCCACTTTGTGAACTACTACACTGACCTTCACCCCTATGTTAATTTCCCCCTATTCCCCAAGCATGCCTTTACGTAGCAGAGAGAAACTTAGAAGGATACAGTACTTCGTCTCAGGGTGCCCACTAGTGGTGATACCAAATATCACAATCAAGAAAGTAAATTCACCAAACACCAGAATGGGGCCCCTTGGGTTTAAATTGTACTATTCCAAAACACAGTTAACTTTAAACTCATTAACATTTCTACTTATGGGAATTCCAGCTAGAAATTTTGTGATAATATGGCTGTCTAAATTACAAAGTTTGCAAAACGCCCAGCTTAAAGACTAGATCAGGTTAAATATATGCAAATATAAAACATAAAGTCATGTGAAAGCAACAAAAGACAGGGAGATGCAAACTGCCCTGGACTAACATTTTAAAGGAGAGTTCATTTACTAACATCATTTTCCAAAATTATACTATCTAGTCAGCTTTCACTTGCTACTCACCGCATGAACCTGGCTCAGTAAAAATTATGCCTTAGAAGCAATATAATGACCTAAATTATTCTCTAAAATTCTATGTTTTCACTTACGAGTGTAATTGACTTGCCCATGATGTTCTATCTTCTGGCTCTTCGAGGTACTGTTGTCTGTATTTTTCCAGTTCTTTTTTCTCAGCATCTAACTGAAAAGTTTTACTTTTCAGTTCAGATTCCAGATATTTAATTTTATGCTTCATTTGACTTATTGAAGCATTTTTATATTCTCTTAACAAGTTTTCTTCGTACACTGCTTGTGTCTAAAGCAAATTAAAAGGATACAGTTTTAAAAATCATTATAGCCTGAGTAATTACAGTGTATTTGTTCCCTTTAGTTTTGAGTCAATGATTCAGACAGCAATTTTAAATGTAAAAAAGCTGAACTTTAAAGTACTTATCATCGATGTCAAGTGAATTAAATATGAATTATGAAATTGAAGTTGAATCACTCATATCAGTACTCATGCAATGTGATAGTTCAAAGAATATTGGGATTAACTTGAAATTTTAAAAATTGAACAATAAAACCTAAGAGTAATCCAAGAGTGTGGTACAATATTTAAATCGCAATATTTTCTTTTCCTCCTAGGAGTCTTGATTTACACCAATTGGCCTTAAAATGATTCTCTAGTGAGAAGTATTCTGAAAGATCAATTTAGTGATAGTAATGATGGAAATTGAATAATTTAAAGGGAGTAACAAATGCGGCCTTCCTTCCAGAAATCTACAAAACATACTGCCATATGGGAAGTAGAGGAAACATAAAATGTATACATCCAAACTGTAATTTGCAGCAAGGTGTATTAGAGCACATTAGAGATCAATGCTTCACCTTTAAAAACTGGCTGAGTTCTTTCAACATTCCTGCCACATCCTGTTTTGCTCGCTCTTCAGCCTCCCGCTTGCACTGCACGACTTGACTGAGTTCTGTCAATTTTTCTGCTACATCCCGTCTTGCTCGCTCTTCAATCTCCTGTTTGTACTGCTCCACTTGACTGCGTTCCACTGTGTTCTCTTCTAGGTGACGTTTGAGGTTTACTACTTCTTCTTCCAACTTCTTTTTCTCCTCCTCTAATGTTTCACATTTCTTTTGCATCCCTTTCGTAGATAATAACTCTTTTAGAAGGAGCTGAGTTTCTGCACTCAGATGGAGAAGGGCTGAAGTTGTCGATTGCAGTTTTGCTGTAAGATCAGCATTCTGCATGAAGACGATAAAATTGTTTGGTAATGAGGTTAGCAGATTGAGAACATCCTAACTCTAACCCAGCATCAAAGGTTGAAATAAATTCAGTTGCAATAATATGGTATCTACTTTGTGGAATGGAGAAACTCAAATTACTCAGAAAATCAAGAAAAAAGTTCAAACCACCAAGAGTCACAAAAATATATTGTTTATGTCATCATCTTTGTTATATATTTGTACTTGATTTTACACTCTTATTGTTCTGTAATTGTTTCATGTCTTTTCTACATAAATGGCTATAAGGCACCTCTTAGTAGAAAGTCTCTTACCCCTTCCTCCCCCAAGTCTTAACTCTCCATGATTTTTAAAGCTTTAGGGAGATCATATTGAGTTCCTCAGGGCTGAATTCATAAATCCCTCCCAAAACAAGTCTTTGGAAATAAGACTGCAATTAATGCATCATACAACTATGGATTCTAATACCATAAGCCTTTCTCTGAACTACAAATATTTTATGCTAGTTTGAATTGCATTCCAAGGAGCAATGAATGACTTTCAGAGTTAAGGAGAAATCCATCTCCTAGTGCAGTGGTTTAGTATGATGACCCATAGATTTTTCTAAACAAACAAAGAAGCCTTTATCCTTGGAATCCCTTGTTACTCTCCACAAAACAAGAGAACATACTCAACAGAAACAAAACAAATCTTGCTGGGATTTCAGTGACACTGACTTGGGAAGAACTACATTGCTTCAGATAGGAGGGTTATTTGGGAAGACAAGGCAGGCGGAGGTGGTGGTTGTAAAACATCTCTACAAATTCCTTGACACTTCCCCTGTGAAATTCCCTCCCCTGAAATATGTACTGACGTCAGCACCTGGTTTCTAGGGGACAGAATGTGGGGGCAATGCTGTGTGATTTCTAAGGCTAAATAGCTTCTGAATGTCACTCTGTAGGGTCGCTCACACTTAGAACCCAGCCACCACATTGTGAAGCCCAGGCCACCTAGTGAGCCTTTGTACACGCAGCTGTCCCAGCCTATGGCCCCAGCGAATGTCCTTAACCAAAGCCAGCTCCAACTTCCAGACATGTGCGTGAACAAGCCTTTAGATTATTCGAGGGCCCGCTTGATTCCAAGTGCAGAAGAAATAAGCTGGCTCCAATGAGCCTTGTCTAAATGCAGGTTTGTGAACCAACCAAATGCTGTTTTGAGTCACTGGCTTTTGAGGTGGTTTATTATATAACTTCTTAGCAATAAATAACTGGCACAGATATTGATATTATAAATGGGGTGCAGCCATTAAAAAAACCAAAAATGTGGGGATGCCTTTGAACCTGGAGGTATTTGGAACCTGAACAGATGTACAGAAGTGTAAGAATGAAAACCCAAAGTGTCCATGAGACTTTTAGTGGAAGCCTGGGGGCCTTTGAAGGGCTGAGGATGAAGGCTTCAAGGTCAGGGAAGAAAATGACACTGAAACCGGAGGACATGGGAGTCTTGCTACCAAAGGGTTGAAAGTAAAATTGATGAGAGAGATAAGCAAAAAAAAAACAAACAAAAACATTATTAAATACAAAGGAACCAGGACTCACTGGGTTCAAGTAACTGTATCCCATTTAAAACACTGCCACATGCCCAATGTTCACATAATGGGTAAACAGAGAAATGGCTTCTAGGCTAAGATCAAATCTAGGGTGCTGCCAGGAAAACACAGCCTAAAGGTGAAGCCAAGACTTTGTTAAGACCTTGGAAAGATTTAAGGTGCTGCCTGAAATTCCTTTAAAGTTCTTAACAGCATAAGAAATTTAAAGGCATGGTCCCAGAACAGCTCCACAGGGAGCCCAAGATGGAGAGCTTATCTCAAAAAGACTTGTGAGGGTAGCTTTTCCAATGGCATGAACCCCGATAAAATTCACAGGAAACTCAAAGTTTTAAAGAGAACTGTGCTAGCAAAAATACTGCCTGCTAGCTTGGACTGAAAGGGACCAACACAGTGCAAAATTAGAAGAGGCCTTTGGGTTTTTCTTAGAAGGTCTACAAGGAGGAAGCTGGCTTGAGAGAACTACTCAGCTGTAAACACAGGCCACTGCTCAGGAAAGGGACAGAACCAAGAGCTCAGAGAGGGCAGCGAAGGAGAATTCCTCCCAGGGTTAGGACTAAGTCCTAAGCAAAGAGCCGGCAGCAAGCATCAGGCTGCATTTCACGACTGCTACAGACCAGTGTGCCTCCCATCTTCCAACTGTGAGTGAGGGAGTTTGTGCAGTGGTAAATATCCAGCCTCCTTATCCTCAAGCCTCAGCACTGAGAGGAGTGTACCCAAGGGGCTGTACTCTAGAAACCACACCCAGGAACTTCAGCCCCACCTGGACCTGATGAAGATGGTAAAGTAAGACCCTGGACTGGAGCCTGAGCCTGACACCCCAGCAAGCAAGACCTGCTGGGGAACTGAGTAGGGATAAGGGTGTTTCTCATATGGAAGCAGTAAGAAAGCATTGTGGCTAGTGAGTAGATTATGCTGGTTTTTGAATGTCTCCATAAATTTTCAAAATTAATTCCATAAAAAAGGTGGAATATGGGCCAACCTTAAGTGACTTGCTCCTAATGAAGAGAATACAGTGAAGGTGGCACTGGGTGAACGGCAGGGCTAGGTTTGAAAAGGCATTTCAGCTTCTGCCTCACTCTTATCCCTGGAACCCATTCTTATGTTGTGGGCAAGCTCAGGCCACAGAGACAGCTTAGGTGTTCCAGGGAAGGGGGCCCAACTGCCTGCCCCACCAGAGCTGCAGCCAACTGCCAACATCAACTGTCAGACATCAGTGGATGAAGCTTCAAGTGATTCCAGCCCCCCACCTTCCAGCTGCCCCACCTGAAGCTGAGAGGAAGAGAGGCCAGCTGTCTTGGCCACACTTTTCCTAAATGCAGATTGTGAACAAAATAAATTCTTGTTTAAGCCACTGAACATTGGGGGATTTGTTAGGCAGTAACAGATAAACAGAAAAATGGATGAGAAAAGATAATAAGAAATGTAACTTCTATATAGTAGAAATTGGTCTCCTACAAACTGTAATGTAATAAACGTTGAGATTAACTTAATGACAAAGTGCTGATGAGAAGAAGCAGATAACTTAAAGAAAGACCTAAGAACTAGAGAGAAGGAAGATTTTTTAGAGTTCCCTTCAATTACAATTTCTTATAAATAGGCATGTATGCCTTTTGACAGTTTCCCCTCAACTTTGAGGATAAGGAAGACTGGTAGGCAAGGAGACATATGATTTGAAGACTAATAATTGAAAAACAACTAGAAATAGTTTACCGAAATCAGGAGATACTAACTATGCATCCTAAATGAGTGAATTATATGTTACGTGAATTTTTTTTTTTTTTGGATGTGGGAAAGTACTTCGGTTTTACTTATTTATTTTGAGAGGAGGCACAGGGGATCGAACCCAAGACCATGTGTATCCTAAGCATGTGCTCTACCAGTTGAGTTACACAATCCCCCCTATATTATGTGAATTATATCTCCATAAAGTTAAAAAAAATCCAAAGGCAGGATCTAGAAAATTTTCTTAATTCTCTATTTTGGGTGTACCTACACGATCTGAACTTCTCCATGCGTTTACAACACGTCTAAAATGAAAAGAAAATGAAGGCAATGCCTAACTCCAACTGGTTTGTATAATGACTTTTCTGCACAAGTTATCCTGAAATCCATGTAATCGATACACACAGATTCTATATCCATTCACAAAAGTGAGGATGAGACATGACAATTTTCTGGACCATGCCATGAAACATTATCCTCTGATTTTTATCTAGCTTGCCTCACTGTGGTGAGAGATCACTCAAAAAATACTGTTTAATAGGAAAAAAGTTAACGTCTGTGAGGAAAGATTTATAATTTTCAACTTCTCTAAGGATAAATATTGTAAGAAAAAAATATATAAAAAATGGCAGAATGAGAGTCAAAGTTTAAGAAACAAATGCATCATACAGATAATAAAGCTGTAATTATAATGAAGATGCAAAAGAAAGCTGTCCCTGAACAGCTAGTGTCCTATAACACCATGCGCTGTACATTCACGGCTGACGTGCTCAATTTCATACATACTTGGTCTGCAATTTGATGTAATTTCCTCTCTAAATCCTGTGTCTTATTTTCGACATTAGTCTGATGACGTGCTGTTGTCACCTCCAGGGAAGCTTCCAACATGAACACTTTCTTTCGGGTGTCAGTCAGCTCTTGTTGAAGCCGTCTCACACAGGCCTAAAAGGATAACTCTGTTACTGATTTTTAAGTCACTTTATCATTAAGTTACATTAATAATATATAACTCCAACATATGGACTTTGAGAACTATCCCCACAGACATCAATTCGCCTTCTTTTACCCATAGGTACACATTCCTGTTTACTGACTTTTGTTAAAGACACAGAAGGCATGACCCTCCTGCCTTTTTGACAGTAAGTTAACTTAGACAATGGATGCATCCCCACCAGCCATTCCCTGCCCCTCCCAGGAAGTGGCCAAGCTTTACCCCCACTGAAGTCTCAAACAGAAAGGGGTGTGCGGGTGGGATGAGTGGTGGTAAATTCCACACTGTGGAACATTCTTTCTCTTTCTCATTAGAGGCTTAATTTCAGAGTTCACATATTCAATTTGGTGCTTAAATCCTTCCAATAGACTCCTATCTCACAATAAAAATGAAGTTATTCCAATGGCCTTTGGGGACCCTAGACAACCTGGCCTCCCCTGCCTCCTGGACTGCAGCTCCTACAGCTCCCCCCACCCCTCCCACTCACTGCCTTCCTGCCGCTCAGGACTCTGGCCACTTCTCCTCAGTCTGAAAATGGGACACCACTGCCAAACTCGTACAGCACAGAGCACCCCAGTTCCTCTGTACTGGACAAACTTAGATCCAAATGGCAGTAACTGAGCCTTGGAATGAGAATTGTGAGCAGATTATTTGAAAAAATGTTCAAAGTAAATTATAAATAGATGGGGGGGAAGACTAAGGCAAACACAGTTTTGCTAAAATTCACATTAGTCCCAAATTATGACTGAATGAAAAGTAGATGACTTTAAGGAGTGGAGAGGTCACAGCAATACATGATTTGAGATGGAAATATTTCTGAATTTAATTCCAATTGACATGAATAAAAAGAAAATTATATCAACTAAAAATGTATGAAAAGCTACTGAAGGAAAAGTACTACAAGATGCAGCATTTACATATCACTTCATCTGGGAAATCTGGATTTGACTGTCAAAGTAATCCACACAACTGAATCTTCTCTCTCTCTTCTCTTTTCTTTTACTTTTTTTGTTCACACAACTGAAGCTTAATTTCAAACTACTCATTTTAGGTATGAGCATTTCATTTATCTGCTTCATCACGATACTAAAATGTGGTGACAGAAAGATTAATATGATTTGGGTAGTATAAGACTAAATTGCTAATACCTGCCTGTATCTGTCAACAACTTACAGCTTAATCTCTTAAAATTTCAGGCGACAAGGCATATTTACTCAAAGTAAAACACCTCTCATTTCTAATTTTTGTTTACTGGATACAAGATATGCTTTTTGTCTGCTTTACAGGGTATATATTTATAGCCCACACATTTTTAACATTCAACTAGTTTCAACATTTAGCTTTCATCGGACACTGCTTTGAATTTTCTTTGAGGAAGTCTGAAAATTAGTTCTGTTTCTGGGTACTTACTTGCATGTCTCCTCTGTCAGTTTCATACTGATACATTCTGTCTTTTACACATTTGCAGTCATTGATTAATTCCTTGTTTCCTTCCTCCAGCATCAGATGTTGTTTACGTGTGGCTTTACTCATATGATCTGGAAACGGCTCTGGGATATTAATTGTCTTTTTACTTTTGGCTTCATTTTGAGCAACTTCCAGTTGCTGTCGAAGCAACATGTTTTCACTTTGTAGTTCACACAATCTGTCCTCCAAGAATGCCTGCTTTGCAGCGTATTTATTGACTTTCCCTTGTTTGTGCCGATACAAGGGTTCAATTTCCTTGTTTGAACAGTGGGCTTGGCTTTGGTCTCTATGCACACATTCTAATACCGTCACTGGTCTAAGAGCATCTCTCCTGGGATGTAGCTCAATTTCTGGGCCACGGTATTGACTTTCAGCTTCAGGAAGTTGCGGAGGAAGCACCTCGCCGTTACCTTTTGGGTCAGACACCTCAAAATTCATTGTGTCCTGTAAGTGAAACGACTCATCTCTTACTCTTTGAACTGTACTCAATAAGCTGACGTATCACAATTTCCTTTGAAGTGTAAGACTAATCTCTAAGTTTATACAATAAGAAGTTTGCAATAACTGGATATCCAATTGGAAAAACTTAAGGTGGATACAAGTCTCAAACTTTATACAAGCAGAAATCCCCAAAAGTTCAAAAATTTAATTTAAGACTGTGAATCCATGAAAGTAAAAAGAAATCACAGAAGAATGTTTAAGAAGCTGAGAACTGGAAAGGCTTTTCTTTCTCTGAAATACAACAAACCCAGAAGGCTTACAATAAAAAATGAAAAAATCTGACTACACTTAAATATTGTATCTCATATCTAATCTTTACAGCTACCCCCTCAGTAAGAGCCTTAGCTCTGATTATATAACAATTTACCTTCCATTCCTTCATTCAGAAAAGACACAGAGCATCTACTAGATGCCAAGAACACCAAGAAATTAGTAAGTTAAGCTGTAAATGTCATAGTTCCTATTTAGGATGAGATAACTTTTAAATTTGCTTTAAATGAAAATATAGATCAATTCAAAAGAATAGTATAAATACTATTGATGAAACAGTGTTAGAGATATGAAATTTTCTCCTAAGACTAATTTACCTGACTCGGTTTATTCCTTATGCTCTTCAGTTCAAATTCTAGTGGTTGGAGAGTGCTTTCAAGTTGCTGTTTCTGGAAAACCTGTTCATTGTATTGTTTCTCCCTGAAAATTAATTTTGTTAGAAATTAAAAAGTTCATTTTATGATCTGGTTCTTCACATGCCGGTTTATTACCCTAACGGAATTTCTATCTTCTCATTTTGTTTTTCATTTCTAAGTCTCACATTTTAAATTCCTCACTTCAATCTCTTCATAAAGATATATATATTTGAAAAGTAGCAATGAAAAGACATAATGCTACTGAATTTCAGTCAAGAGTAACTCTGGTGAATAGTGTAGGAAAGAAATTTTGCAATTATTCAGTAAGTTATGAGTTAAAAATTACCCCCTTTTTCCCACATAGCCATAAATAACTCCTTTATTAGAACAGAGAATTTAGTTACTTATTAAGAGAAGTTGCTGTTTAGAAACAAGTTTTTAAGTTCATGAGAAATAAAATTTCAACTCCATGAAATACTACAGGTATTCCTAAATGGTCTACAGTGGGAGGTAACATCCACAGATGTCTTTTCCAGAACACAGATCCCCTAATTAGCATAATCCAAGGCGAGGCTGGGGAGTCTGCTACCTGACGCCCTACACTTTATGTTTCTTCTTTTGCAACACTTTGAACTTACCTTGTTGACTATTATTTATTTAGTAAATCATTTTTAAATCCCTTTGGAAACAAGGCAGGATCCATAGTAAGTAATTAAACAATAAAGAGTAATCTGTGCTTTCAGCATACACCTTTGAACTGATCTTATCTCTGCATGAGAGAGAAGCTGAAGAAATTAACCAGTAATCACTTTCCACTTTAGTTTTTAGTCCATCTATTCATATGTCAAGAATAAAACTGCATAATTTTTTTAAAGTTTCTGCCTTGAGACAATTGTTCATTTCATAATTCTGCAAGTGGGAATGTAAAGTAATATAAACTTTCTGGGGGACAATTGGGAGATAAGGATCAAAGATCTTTTTTTAAAGAAATATAGAATGAGGAGATATATATATATATATATATTGCTGTTTTATTTCCAAGAGTCTCATATTCCACAATATTAATGAAATTTTCTCCCCTGTAAAATCCCAAAAGTTCAGTGAGCAATCATAAGACTTCTCCTACATATCTTCATATTAAATATAAAGAGTTGAAATATTTCTTTAAAACTAAGGAATTCAGTACCTCATACTGCAGAGCTCTCGTTCCCACGCCACATTTTGACGTTCTAACTGTGAATTCATTTGTCTTGTTTCCAAAAGCTCTTTTTGTAGCTTGTTAACCTTATTTTCCATTTTTTTAACTTTTCCTCTAAGTAGTTCACAGTCAGATTCTTTACATTCTATTAAGCTTCTGAATGAATGAACTGCATTCTGAATTTTCAATAAGGTAGCATAATCTGCATTAGGAAGAAAACACAAATAGAAATAAGATGAATGAGTAATTTTTTGTGTATAAAGGACTGTGCAATTCGCATTCACTCATCCATACATTGAACAGATGGTACTGAGCATCTATTCTGTGGAAGACATTCTTCTAAGCTCTGCAGACATTAAAAGAATGACAAAGTAATATTGTGAACATTATGTAAATAAATTTGACAATTCAGATGAAGTGGGTAAATTCCTCGAAACAGAGAAATTACAAAAGCTCAATTAAGAAAGAACACATAAGCTAAAAAGCCCTATATCTTAAAAACCAAAATGAAAGTCCTATTTAAAGACCTTACCACAAAGAAAATTCCAGTCCCAATGGTTACACTGGTGAATTCTACCCAATATTTTAGGAAAATTTAATACCAATTCTACAGAAATTCTGTTGAAAAAATGAAGAGGAAGAAATATGTCCTCATTCTACAAAACTAGCATTAACCTGAATCCAAAACCAGACAAAGGTATTACAAGAAAGAAAACTAATGTCATGAAAATGGAGGTAAAATTTCTAAACAAAACATTAGCAAATTAAATCGAACAATACAGGATCATTCATCATGGCCAAGTGAGGTGTATCCCAAGAATGCAGGGCTGCATTAACACGTAAAAATCAATTAATGTTATTTATCATATTAACAGACTAACAAAGAAACATCATATGATCATGTCAGTGGATAAAAAGAGGCACTTCCCAAACCTTAACATCTATTGCTGATAAAAACTTCCAGCAAACTTGGAACTAAGGGAACGTCTTCACTATGACAAAGATCTGTGCCAGCTCTACAGCTGACACCATGCGCAATGGTGAAAAACGGAACGCTTTTCCCAGAAGGTGGGGAACCGGACAGGAATGGCTTCTCTTACTCCTTGTATTCAGCACTGTACTGGAGCCAGTGCAATCAGGCGAAATAAAGAACCAAAAGACATCTGGATGGGAAATGAAGAGGTAAAACTGTCTGCTAATCAGCGGGGAATATGATTACATGGTGCGAGTCAGCTAACTCCAACCTGTGGGCTGGGTTGCTTGCTTTGGTAAATAAAGTTTTACTGAAATACAGCCACATCCATTAACTTCTGTATTGTCTATGGCTACTCTTGTCATAACAGTGACAGAGCTGATTAGCTGTGACAGAGAACGTATTTATTGTCTGCATGTCTTAAATATGAACTATCTTTAGTAAGACAGTAGTTTAAAGAAGAAAAAGCTTGACCACCTTTGGTTTCATAGAAAATCTGAGACAATCCATAAAAAGGCTACTAGAACTAATCAATGGGCTCAGCCAGGTTGGAGGGCACAGTCAGTATACAGAAATCAACTGTATTTCTATCATCAGAAACTAAAATTTAAATTATATTATTTTAAAACAAACAAACAAATAAAAATATACTACTTACAACCGCACTGAAAAAGAAGAAATACAGGTAAACTCATGAAAGACGGAAAGACCCAGACACTAAAAACTCTAAAATATTACTGAGAAAATCAAGGAAGACCTATATAAGTGGAGAAATGAAATTTGTTCAGGGTTACAAATTCCATATTGTTAAGAAGTCAATTCTCCCCAAATTAATCTACAGATTCAACATAATCTACATCTAATTTCTAGGACACTAGCAGACTTTTTTTTTTTTTTTTTTTTTGCACATTGACAATCTGATTCTAAAATTCATGTGGAAAGAAGGGTAATAAAATGAAACAAGATGAATCCAGAGGACTGTGGCCTTTAACCATGGAGATGTGAGAAGCAGTAGCTGGATTTTAAGCAAGGGGGTAACAAAAATCTGAATTTTAAAAACTATCTAGTAATCACGGTTGCGGTGTAGACCAAGGATCCAGGAGATGGAACGGTGGAGAAAAAAGTCCTGAGGTGATTTCAGTGTTCTAGGAGGGAAGTAGTGATAACCTGACCTTGGGTGAAGGCATAGGAGCGGCAGAGTCAACAGACAGCACAGGGAGTGGGAACGGTCACAGCCCCTGGCTGGCAGCGCACAACACGTCTGATTCTGCTTTAACACAAAGCAGGTTTCTGAGACGCAGCGGACTGTTACGTACCCGCGCTCCCTGGGGCAGCACTAGGTGTGCACACGTTACCGCGAGATACTTCAAAAGGCTTTGTAGTCATACAGGGGCCCTACCTTTCCCCTCCAGGCCAAGTCGTTCGATTAGCCTCAGGGTGTTCTTATAATTAGGGTAAGGCGACTCGCAGTCCTCAGAAGCTGTTTCCGGTGACAGAGTTAAGTCATCGAGGTCACCCACAGAATTCACCTGCTCTTTGACCTACAAATAAATAATGCTATTTCACAGTGTCTCCAAGAAAGTTATAAAATATGCTCAGTGTACTGAGGTGATAAATATCCATCTTTTTCTGAGAGCAAAAACACAGACACTTCTTGAAAGAGCTGATTTTTGTCAAAAGGCTAATTTTATCAATAGTGTTTCCAAATTATTTTTAAGTAAATGTCTCTACAACAAAGGAGGATTTTCTGTTTTTCCACTCTATGTTTTATAAATTGTTTTACTAAAGGATAATATTTTTATAATTAATATTTTTCTATACCTTGTCCTTTTTAGCAGATGTTTTCTTTGAAGACCTAAAAAAAAAAAAAAAAAAGAAAAAGCAATTCATTTCAGCCAAATACTAAATAGTGAAAATACAAGAAATATGTAAACATGTTATTTTTTATATAAAATCTTTGCATTGATAATTAATTTTCAATACAAGGGAATAAACATAAATGGAAACCATAACATTAAAGGACAAAGAAAGTATATCAATTATATTATTAACAATGTATTAAATTTAGATCAAGTGGACAAACAAAGAAAAAGGAAGAACATAAGGTTACTTGCATTATTTGATAGGAAAAAATATACCAGGATTTTCCTGTTGTTGTCATTTTCAATAAAAACTGGTATTTAAGGCACTAAAACCAATTTGGAAAGTATTACTTAAGTCCTAATATGAAAAAAACCCTTTTCGAATAATCATGGAATTAGCTTTCTCGAGGACTTAGTACGCAACTGCTATGCATTATTATCAGCACTTTACATGTCTTAAAGACATTTTAATCCTCTCAACAATCCTGGGAAATAGGTAATACATTAGGTACTTTACCCAGGAAGAAAATGAGGCACAGAAAGGCTAAGTCACTTGCCAAAGCCCCTGTGTCTGCCCAGAATTCCAACCCAGGCAATCTGGCTTCAATACGTGCATTTCACAATATGCTAAGAAAGTAATATTTATTTTTAAGTATTTTTAACTAATGTAGTAAATGAATCTCTATTATTATTCTATGTCTAGGTATAGTTATAAATAATAATTTCTGGGGCATATATCCAGAAGGAACCCTACTTCAAAATGACACCTGCACCCCAATATTCTAGCAGCACTATTTACAATAGCCAAGGCATGGAAACAGCCTAAATGTCCAACAGATGACTGAATAAAGAAGAAGTGGTATATTTATACAATAGAATACTATTCAGCCCTAAAAACCAACAACATAACACCATATGCAGCAACATGGATGTTCCTGGAGAATGTGATTCTAAGTGAAGTAAGCCAGAAAGAGAAAGAAAAATACCATATGAAATCACTCATATGTGGAATCTAAAAATAAAACAAAACAAAGCAAAAATTCAAAACAGAAACAGACTTATAGACATAGAATATAAACTTGTGGTTGCCAAGGGGGCTGGGGTTGGGAAGGGACAGACTGGGATTTCAAAATGTAGAATAGATAACCAAGATTATACTGTACAGCACAGGGAAATATATATAAGAATTTATGGTAGCTCACACCAAAAAAAAAAAAATTGTGTCAATGAATATATGTATGTTCATGTATAACTGAAAAATTGTGCTCTACACTGGAATTTGACACAACATTGTAAAATGACTATGACTCAAAAAAGTTAAAATAATAGTAATAATAATTTCTGAATCTTAACACCTATTTTTTAAAAATAAAAAAACTTTAGACCTAGGCAATATTGGAAATCATCTTTCAATAAAGATTTGCTTTTGTTAAAGAAATTAATCAGTGGGCATTCATTATCCATTCAGCTGTTTGTTCATGCATTTGACATGTCCTTATAGAGCAAACAAAACATGTTAATGACACTTTTGGTACAGGAATGATGGCTTTTGTAATTTAGAACTTAGTAATCCAAAATTAATCATCTGTGATAGACTGTTAATAGTTTATTATTCTATTGTATATAAACAAAATCTTCCCCTTCTTCCTAGAATCTAAACAAATATTAAGTTAATATAATCTGATAGTTTACAAAAGCATACAAAACCATAGCCACCCATGATGATACTGTCAAAGACACTATAATATCTAGAATCATCAAGGAATGATTAAACCCTATTCAGTATGGCCTAAGTGTGTGTATAGTTATTATGAGTATACAATTTAAAAAAATCTATGTACAATAGTGTAATTTTAAAGTCACTATCTGCATATTGAATTGTGTAAGAATATTACGCTTCAGAACCAATGAATAAGCCCTTACAACAACTATATGTGAATAGACGTTTACTAGAATATTTTAAAGATAATGTAGTACAATCAATACACTTTCTTATACCGGAAATGCAAACAAGGTTAAACTGAAAATCATCTCTTCTACGGAATCAATTCCAACAGCAGAGAGACATGCTCTACAAACTACCAACTTATTATTAAAAAAAAAGAAAGGGAACCCCCACGAGCCCCACATCCCCCTTCAGTTATCACCCAGTCCTCTCCTGCCTTCCCAGTGAATGTTTTCTAAGGGGCTGTTTAGACCGATTCACTGCAGCCCGGCTTCCATGGGGAAGTATTATTGAAACGACTTCTGGTCAAAGGCACTTGTCCTCATCTCAACCTTTTGGCAGCGTTCCTCTGATAGTTGAGAAATACCTTGCCTAGGCCTTTGCACTATATGATGCTGTTCTATTTCCAGAGAAGGTAATCACTGCCAATATGTCTTCACCTAGAGATAAAGAATTTGTAGACTTTCCCTGCCATGACCTAGATCTCCTTCACTTAAACTGCTGTTGTCACTCATGTGCAGGAGACCACCAGCCAGTGAGGCAGTCTTCTCAAATACATGTGAAGTCACAGATGCTTTTAATGTCTGTTTTCCACTTTCATTCTTCTTTACTTCCTTCATAGGCAAGCCAGGAGAGCTACTTTAAAACAATCCATAAAAAAGCCAATTTTTAAAAAATAATTCTACTAATAAATTTTAAGAAACCAATTTTTGAAAAATTCCAACTCTTATCCATCTTCAGTCATTTAATAATTCACAAAATGGTTATCAAGTGCCAACCATAGGCAAGGAAATACAAATTCTTGCTTCAAGGCAGATTTACAATTATGATACAATGTGATACGCAAGAGCTGACATATGGAAAGTAATAAGTGAGCATAAGGAAGGCTTTACAGAAGAGGGGAAACAAGCAGGTCATGAGCATAAGAGACAGGAGGAAATGATTCTACCTAAGAGATTAGAATGTGAGCACAAAGATTAGGCATTTGGAATCTAAGAGTGTCCTCAGAACCTGGAAGGAAGAGTGCAAAATACATGGAAGCAAGTACAGAGATGAGTCTGGGAAGAAATTCTGAACAATACTAGGAAAATAATAATTATCTACTATTGAATACTGATATACGCTTACCTATCAGAAATTTCTTTCTGCAGAGCAGGTAACTGCTGGTCATCAGTTTCTCCCCTCTTCCTCCGCTGAGTTCGTCCTTTATAACAGTTGCCATCACACATGGTTTCTGATCCTTCCAGTTCACCACTTTTGTTCCTGTTCTCTTCTCCTTTAACCTTTAGTGAAAGTTTGATACAAAAGGTAATTATTACTTTATTCATGATAAAGACTTTCTTTCCATTCATTTTATCATTTGACTCAGAGTTTGCCCTGATTTCAATTGATTAAAATATATTTGTTCTTACTTTAATTTTATCATTTCAAGACATTGAAATGTTTGTAAATTCTGCTTCTTTCTGTTTGAGGAAAAGAAAGAGAATTTCCAAAATTTTAAAAGGGCTTTCTTAATGTTGTGCTGTTACATCCACTCTTCTGCATGTGAATGGCAGAGACAGAGAAATAAAAAGACAAAGTCATAAAATTTGTCCTCTTCTGTCTTTACCACCTAGATTTTGTATTAAACAGCCAGACTTAGAAGATGTCACACCTTGGCGCTTCAGTAACACAAAGGAAACAATCTTCTTTCTGTGCTAAAGCTATCCTTTCCCCACTACATTTTATAATTCTTGTTTCATTTGGATCCTGGGGTATCAAAAAAGTGGTGTTTAATAAAATATATAAACCCAAGTTTACCGAAAGGAGCAGAGTGAAACTGATGAATTGCCAGTTAGTGTGGAATTCTGGAAAAGGAATAATGATTCCCAATTTCACATTCAATAACCATGACCATTTTATAGCTAGAGGGCATAGGAGCAGTGAGTGATCTACCTTAGCCCCACTGTCTACTGATAATGGGAACACAACCAAGAAAGGTCAAGTGATTTGTCCAAAGCCCCTAAAGCAGCAATCTTCAGCATTTCACGGTGTCAAAAGAGATGATACAATTCTCTAACACTGAATCTAATAAAGTACCAAATAAATTCATCAAATTGATCAGATAAGTTAAAAGGGTGACTTTGGCAAAGCTGGTGGCAGGGCTCATCTCCTTTTTCTATTAAAGGAGAACACCTTCAGATTTCTGTCTACCTTTCACACTCTTTGCACTCACACAAAAGAACACACACACACATTTAAAAAATCCATTACTAGAAGTGAAGAAAACCATTCAGTGCATCTCAAAACTCAAGATTTCTCCTTTGGAGATAAATAAATGTTTTTTTCCCTGAGGGTTCATACTACCTATATGATAAAATCATACATGTCAAAACTTACTACATTTTATTAAATAATACAATGTAAGGGTCTGACTCAACAGAAACCCCCAAGAGTGGTGATTCAAGAATATGTGGGAGCACATGTATTTGTTCTTAAGTATATCTCAGAGTGGCCGTGATGGAATTCTAAGTGTCCAGTGATCAGTAAGACACATAAGCCACACTCACTAAAGCACAATGAACGGATCAGTTTAGTGAGAGTGTGTGCTTATATCCCTTCTCTCAGTCACTGCTTCCTTCCCATTGTATGGAAATGCAACTTATATTTAAGCCAATAGATTAAAAACAAACAAACCAACAAACCTTGAGCTTATTATATTTCCTAAGCCATATCACTTGCATTTATTCTGGCTCAGAAGGTCACGTGGCACACAGCTGAATTACTTTCCCACTTCATATGAAAGACTGACACAGACACTTATGTTGATTAAGGAACCAAATCCAGGAAAATACTTCCCTGAATTCGTGTTATTTAGATGGCAGAAATAGTCTGTTTCTACACAATTACATATTTAGATCTCCCCTATTTTATACAAAAGCTATTTACATAAGTGGAAAATCAGATCAGATATGGATTAGAATGGAACAGATGATTGATAAAGAGAAAAACCAGAGAAGCATCAAAGGAATCTCTACCTCTTTTGGAAGCTGAATTTTCTTTTTCCAAAGCCAGGAATTCTACTTGTAACATGCCTACCTCATTCTTAAACCTTTGCATATCTTGGTGGAACTCTTTTAGATACACTTTGTTATGCTACCATTTGATGGGGAAGAACTCACATTTCCTAATTTGGGGTCCATGAGTTTAGAGTTATTAGCACCGCAGTTAACTGCAAGCAATGGCTTCTGGAGCTGGCCTTGTATTGGTTTGGTTTTCTTAGAAGTATTTGAAACAGCAGACATAGCGTGACATTTTGTCTGAATCATTTGTTTCATCTCACTGGATTGGGCAAGCCACAAGACAAAAATGGTTTTTGGGCC
The DNA here is from genome assembly GCF_036321535.1 of Camelus dromedarius. Classification (NCBI taxonomy): domain Eukaryota; kingdom Metazoa; phylum Chordata; class Mammalia; order Artiodactyla; family Camelidae; genus Camelus; species Camelus dromedarius. The sequence continues at coordinate 66,820,977 of NC_087444.1, read as the reverse complement.
ACTTACCAGAGGTGTATGTCTGATCTCTGATTTCCAGGGAGTATTTCGGCTCCTTTTTTGTTTTCTTTTCATATCAATTTCTTGGTTTTCTTTCAGCAGCAGCCGAGCTCGGTTCCTTACTTCATTTTCTCTATCAGTAAAGAAACCCTCCTCATTTTTGTCACAAACATGTTCAGTGTCTGGTGTGTCATTTTCAGTTAACTTATTTTCATTTAAATAAAGTTTTGAAGATGACTGGCAGCCATACTTTGCTGAATCAGCCTTGGAGTAAGATGGGGAAACACTTTCAACAGTGGGCTCTTCGTGTTGAGGGAACGCCTGGAATCCTACAGAGATGGAGGCTCCAGGTGCACCTTGTTCCTCAGAATCACATATATTCTTTGTCACACTGGAAGGTAGTTCCTTTAAGTCACCAAGTAGTTCAGAGTTGCCATGTAGTGACTCTGTCTTACGATGAACAGTAATTTTGCATTTTTCACGGATTTTACTGACTTTCTGATTTAACTTCTTTGTGATAAATTTTGTATTAATTTTCCAGTGTAATTTGCCTTTTTTGACCCACATGTCCTCATGCTTCTCCACACAAGAATGTTTTGAAGATACAGGTACGTCCTTTCTGTCCTGTTCCTTATTCATTCCTGGTTCTCCAGGCATTTTTTGCAGATGCACAGGTGAAAGATTAATCTGCCTGATTTGACCTTCAGATTTCTTTTCTTTCACAGTACATGCTTGTAAAACATATTTATCCTTAAGTAGTCAAGTACAGATAAAGAAAAATTAGAAAATAATTAAAATTTAACAAACTTCCTAATCTATGTTTGGCTACTCACAAACTAAGAAGTGAAAAATAACTTGCCTTAGCCTTGAAATAGGAGAAAAATAGGAACTCAGAAACCTAACTTTGTCACTGTTTGAACTAAACAATTCATACATGTTAAATCTACCAAGAATTAGAGATTAGATTTTTAACATTACAGAGGCTTCCTCACTAAAAAATAGTTCACCTCACATACCTTAAATAGTGGGCCCCTCCAGTGCATGTAAAGGTTTTTTAAAAAAGGACTAATAACCAGAGAATAGGCAAACTGTAAATTATTAGGTGCCAGATTCAATTAACTTCAATCAGAAACAGGAACAAATTCATAAATTTTAATGCAAAGTGTATACTATGATAGTGATCTACCTCAATATGTGTTCTCTGCATCCATCCAGGTGTATTATACTCTAGTATTCACTAGTGAGAGTGAATAAAAAAATTTTTAATTATATTTACTGATTTCCTACCCTGAAATGAAATAAATTAGAAAGGTTTTGTTTGTTCCCTAAAAGGAAAGGTCCAATCCTGGAAGGTTTGATTCTCTTAATAGGCAGTTGGGTTGACTCTATGACACCTATTCTCTCCCTGATTGTAGATTCTGAAATCAACTACATAGAGGTCGCAAGACAGAAGAAATCTTTCATCTGGGCATCAATGACTTGCAATTTTAAATTGCAAATTTTGGACCACTGGGTATGACTGTTCCTTACATAAAACTAACACAGTGGTCATCACTGTTATATTGTTTACAATTTGAACTACTTAATCACATGATTTATTATTTGATATCACCTTCTTTATCATGTGAGGCAGTTATAAAAATGGAAGAAGTAAACAATATTCAGGAAGGAATTTTGCCTCAATTTCAAGGACAAATTTTAACTATAAATTATTAAAGACCCTAACAATACTTTAAGCTTTGTAACTAGATAAAATGCTATTAAAAACAGAATATGAAATAATTATTTATTGACTCTAAAAGTGTAGTTTGAAAGGCAATTTCTTTTGAACTGTGTTATTAAAGCACAGAAAACAATATTAAACAGAAATTTAAATTTACATTTTTACATACCTGTGACTGGTTGTTTTCACTTCCATCACGTCCTTCTTGCTCTTCCTTCGATGCCATTTCTAAGTCTAGGTCTGCTGGAAAATGAATATGCGTAATTAAAGTTAACTGCTTAGAACAGCTATATAAAAGGCAACATCTCTATAAAAATAGATAAAAAACATTACATCAGTTGACAGTTTAAATTAAGCTTAATCTTTAGCTGAATATTTACTTCTTTAAGTAATACTTCTAATTATCTAAAACTTCAAGGAAGTGTTTGGGAAATACTAGATGTTACCAGATTAAAGGCACACAAACATTTCAAGGTTTCATTCCCAAATTCATCCACCAGACATGAACAAAACAAAGAGAAACAGTACAAAATTTAAAAATACAGTAGAAACATACAGAGTCACAATAGACTCTATTCTCTACATCCTAACTACCTTTTTAACAACATACCAAGCTTCAAGAGCAATGCTATTCATGGTTCCCAAAATTACTGTTACTTTTTATGCTTTTATCTTTCCTTAATCTGAAATCTTTCCCTCTATTGTTGTAACAAATTTCTTTTCCTCATTTAAGACTCAGCCTGCTTTGTGAAGTCCTCCTTGATTACAGCTATCTTTCTACAGAGACACAGGGATCTCTTTCCTTGGAGCTACCTTGGTTCTTCACAGATTTTTCTAGTGTATCTTCATCAGCTGAGCTGTAAACTATTTCTTTACATGTCTATCCTCTTTGCTCCTTTGCTGTAGAGGACAAACTCTTAAAAGTACCTTTGTAGAAACAGTCTTTATTTATTTTACTCAATAATTACTTATTGAGTTCCTGCTTTAGCAGTAGGCACTGGAGTTTAAAGAAGAATGTGGATAATAGGTGTCAGGGAAGGCTTTTTTAGAGAGAATGCTGAGCTGAGACTTCAGCAGTGAGGTCAGCCAGCTTCCCAGGAAAGCGGGGCAGGAGAGCAAGAGAACACACAAGGCTGGGCAGGAAGGGAGAGACGCACACGAGAGGATCAATATTTGTGTGAAATCCAGGGCAGGTGAGGAGGGCATCACCAGCAGCTCAGACCACCAGAGCAAAGGACAGACAGAGGGCGCTAGAGATGGAGAGCCAGGCAGAAGTCGGACCACGGAAGCCTTGCCTGTCCCTGTAAGATGCCTGGACATTAATATGCTTTAAAGAGTGTTTCATGGTCATGTGTGCATTTGAGATAGATCACTCTACATGCTGAATATAGCTGTAACTACTATTTATAAATTCAGAGCTAGATAAAAATAAAGCTAAGAAACCATACTTTGAGAAGGGAATCTGTGGATGGCCACCTAGGTTTCCCAACCTGTCACAAAGCTCTAGACACCATCCTCCTACTGGCTCTCAGGACTGTGCTGAATACTAGTCTCAACGAAATTACTTTCTCCTAACCCTCTTTGCTATTTAATATGCTGCTTTGGTCAGAGGATGAATGTAAATGTCATGCCAAAAGGCATTGTCTGGTTCTAGGTTGCATAAAAGGAGTAAACACAAAGGAGATCCTGCCACAAAGTGATTTCTGCAAAGTCAGAGTGCGGCGAAGCCACGCACAGGTGGACTACAGCTAACTCTCTGTGCTGCTTTATTACCTTCTTTGCTGCTTTTGTTCTCTGGCAGGTGTGATTCACGCAGGCCACGGAGCACTGCATTTTCTGACAGAGACAGGGCTCCAATATTCATCTGGTCTTTATCTACTAGGGCCCTTTGCCTCAGTTCTGTGCATGCTGACTGGTCTGTGGTCACTGATTGTGATACCGACGGACATTTATTGACTTCCAAATGCTCAGCTCTTTGACCAGCCGCATTATTGGGTCTCAAACAAGTAGAATCCCAGTCTGAAGAATCCGAAAACAAAGTTTCCACTTATTAGAATGTGAATAACAATACAAACTTGACTAACTTGTACGAATTGTCTTTCCAGAGCAGCAGCCCCAAGTCCGTCCGCAGCCCCACATCCTCCTCTCCCCTCGAACACACTGCTCCTTCCCAGCTGGTTGTACTTTACATGTCACTGCTGTTCACATAGGGAGCCACTGTCTCTCTTTTTCTACTTTTAATTCTCTAGTATCTCTTATTTGGATTAACTCACACTCCCTATTAAACAGTCTATATTCTATAAGACTTTTATGAATAATTATGAGTCTTCAACATATGAATTTTTTCATTAACAAAATGTATGTCTAACCAGCCACTTACTGGACGTTTAAATATGCATGGCAGTATTGTGTCCTAGAGACATGGGTTTAAGAAAACTTAATGAACGGTACTACTTGAATTACAATGAGACAGTCTTTCCTCAATGTACCAATATCTTCAGAATTCTTTCCTTAAGGCTTGGATAAACATCATCAATTTATTTAAGAAAGGATAGCCTTGAGTGACTAATTTTTTCCATAGAAAAATAGGATAAGTCAAGGTACAAACTAGATCCAAAGAGTACAGGGTGCCATGAGACAGGAAATATGTAACAAAAATGTTTTGTTTTTTTTAAAAGAATTATGTTGTCAGATTTAAACTTTTTAAGAAAAGTTAAAGAAAAAAAGGTAAGAAATGTAGAAGTGAACTTTAAAGCCCGTTTCATCACAAGGGCCCCTGTATCATTTCACATCCATGAACCCTGTTTAAAACCGCAGTTCTCAAGTGTCATCTGAGAAGCCCTGCAGCCCCAAGTTCCCTCCATCTAGGGAGTCCACGAGGTCAAAACTATTTTCACAATAATACTGAATGCTATTTTCATTCTCATTCTCCGTTAAGTGTGCAGTGGAGGTTTCCAGATACATGACATGTGATAACATCATAGCTCTAATGGCTAATGGAATGTTTGTGTGTGCTTGTATTTTAAATCTTTCAGTTTTAGTTTCTAATATACTAAACATCAATAGATACAAACCACTTAAGAGTTCTTTGGAAGTGTCAATAATTTTTAATAGTATAAAAAGAATCCTAAACCCCAAAACTTTCAGGATTAGTGTTTTAAAAGATCGTGTCTACCAAATATTAAGGTAGGACTAATTACTTCCATCATTTTTAATAATCAAAGACACCACCCCCTCCACACACACACACTGCTAATCAAAACATCCAGTTGGCTTAAGATCTTTGGGGAAGGGAAATAGCTCAGTGGTAGAGCACATGCTTAGCATGCACAAGGTCCTGGGTTCAATCCCTAGGACCTCCATTAATAAATAAATACAGAAATAAATAAATATCATCAATGTGACAGCACTAAAATAATTAAAGTGAAATATGACTGACATGGTAGCAAGTGAAGCTTTACCCTACGTAAAGGTCAGAATTCAGTTAAGCATTTTAAAACTCTGGAAAAACCTTAGAACCTAATAATCAATCTCTCAGAATCCCTAAGGAATATGGGGATACCAAACTGAGCACTTCAGTGTCTCCGAACATCAATAGAAACATCTGAGTCAAAACTCACATTTTAAAAAATCTTTTTCTTATGCTTATATATTTTATTCAATCATGGATGCCAATTATAACATGTGCCTTATTTATGTCATCTTTCAATTATATTTGAAAAAAAGAAAGGAATTAGGAATAAGAAGACTGTACTTCATTTCAGAGTTAAATTTTTATTGCAAAATTTACCTGATTTGAATGTTTGTAAATTCTTCATTCCTCCTGGTTTATTAGGAACAGAATCTTTCACTCCAACGGCAGGCTGAATGGTTTTTGAAACAAACCGATTAATAATGTACATTTGATAAAATTTGTAGCAATAATTCAAGGGGGGAGTGTCTAGCTCAGTGGAAGTGTGCCTGTTTAGCAGTGCATGAGGCCCTAGGCTAAATTCCCAGTAACCTCATTAAAAAAAAATTCATGATAAAAGTATAAAAGTTTTTACCTTCAAGTTCGGATGCATTTCAGTAGACTCTAAAAGCCAAAAGGGACACATAATCAATTACATGTAAATATGAAAGCCAACTATCCATTCATGCAGAGTTAGTACTGAGCGCAATCCTCATGCTTGCTTTGGAAATGGGTACATTAGGTTTTGGTGTTTTGTTTTTGAGGGGCAGTTAGGACAGCAACAAGACAGAAATATGAATCCATTATAGATACTGAATAAAGAACAGGAATATAGGTTTAAAAAAACATGCAGTTGAGATTTCAAAAGTACGATTATGTTTCAAATGACTTTATAAGATAGAAACGTGCACATATACCAATGTGAACATGCTGCCTGAGGAGGAGAAAAGCGATCTTTAATCAGAAGAACAAATCAGGGCTCCAAGAAGACAAATGTGAAAGCTGATGGTAAAATGCAACAGCACAGCGTTCATGAGACTGACACCATTAGACTACAAGTATTTATCATGCTTTTCAACTTGTCCTATCATTTAGGAAGTCCACAGTTGTGATGGCAGTTCATTTGAAAGTGCAATTCACTTATCATCAAAGTGTGATGAATTGATCAGCTTGGATACACACTTGTAGAATAATAGTTCATAAAAATATGCATTTTTTTCCATACCCACATGAGCTATTGGTTTGCCTACATTTCTTGGATCCTCTAGCCATCGAAGTTTCTTGATCCACTCATGCAAGAAAGAATGTATACTGAGTTTTCAATATTGAAATCTGATGATCAAAAATAAAATTTAATTGCCACAGAATTATTAGAGATTAAAAGTCTTTTATATTTCAAAACCTTTGTAGTATTCACTGAAAATAACAACTTTAACATTTATGGAAAGAAGCTTATTAATTTCTTTTTTTCCTCTATACACAAGTCTACCCTCTGAGCGTGGTCTGAAGACCAGCCATGAAGGCATCACCTGAGATTGTTAGAAACTGCTCAGAATGTGCAGTTTTCACTGGGTCCCCAGGTGACTGAGTAAAATTTGAGAAACTCTGGTCTATACCGAGTCTGCTTCTACAGCACTTGGACTTAATTGAGCCTTCTGAAATCCAGCCTCACGCGCCTCCCTGTAACACTTCCCCAAAAGCTGCATCAGAAGTTGCAGACTTTCCAACGGACTCTTTACCAGGCTCCAGCTCCCCTGACCTCCCCGGAATGCACCGTGCTCTCTTCCTCTTTCCCACTCTTCTGTTGGCCTCTGAGACACCATCCTATATGGCAGCAACACGCTGCATGACACGAAGGTCCAGACATTTACAGCTGACCACACATGCCTATGCTCATCCACGGCAGGTACCCCCAGCTCTGCGTGATCAGGTACCGCAGTCCTCACCGCCTTCCTAATGATCAGGTGGCTGGGGGAGTGGAACTTTCTGCTGTGCTTCCCGGACAAGCTTTGGTGCTGGAAGAAGCTCATTTCATACCCATCTCATCTCAAACACTCTTCTCTTCCTTCTTCTAAAGAACTATTCTACATTACCACCTCCTGCCAAGGACCCCCCTCCCTTTAATTCATTTTCTCCCCTCCTCCCTGCCTCTCTCATTCTTCACTCCCTCCTTCCCTCCTCCTGATTTCCTGGCTGTCCTCAGATCACAGAGCATCTTGAAAGAAAACTAACAACTGAGCTCCTCAAACAGCATTCTACTTTAATCGTTGCTGACACCTGATAAGATATAAAATTTACCTCTTTTTCTCCTCTTTTTTCTCACTATATGTTCAACAGGTGATTTTCTTTGGCTGAGAGAATATATCCTAATTCATGTTTTAAATCAACATTCTGTCAAATGACTTTTTTATAAAATACAGTGCTTACTTTCTATTTGTCCATTTAATGTTTTTTTTTCTCCTTGACCTGCAGCTCCAGATAACTGATCAACATAGTTCGGTAGTTGAACCTTGGTGGTACTCTGTTAAAATTAATATTAATAATGAATTGCATAAAGATTTCCTAATCCCTTTCTAAGAAAATATTTGTTTCCAACCTTATTATTATTATTTTTTAATTTCCTACTTTAAAAGCAATTAGATTAAAATACAAGACAAGCATATCCTAGAAACCCAAACATTTAAATAGAAAATTTCATATACACTCTCTAGATGAAGTCTATCTTTTATCTTCAGTTGGCTTTTGACTCTGTGAACTGAGCATGGAAAGCCAGAGCAAATATTTTCACAGACAAAATACTGACGTGCAGATTTCAACAAAGAATTAACTTCAAAACACCTAATTCCATTTTGCATTCCTCAACAAAAGAAGAGGACGTTTTTAAAAAATAAATATTTTTATATGTATAACTGAATTGCTTTGCTGTACACTTGAAACTAACATTATGAACTGACTACACTTCACTAAAAAATAAAATTAAAAATATACATATTTAAATATATCCTTTAATAAGTATACGTGCTATAAATTTAAAATGTTTCTTAGGGCAGATATTGACTTTAGTATTAAAATAACACACTTGGCATGAAAAGAAGCCTTGGATTCTGTCATGTTGAGTATTAACAGAACACTGTGGAAACTGCTACACTTCAGTAAACAAAGGCTTAGCAGAATCTAACTATTATTTGATAAAACTTTCATTGATAGGAAAAAGAGTTGAATAAGGTAGCAAAGTAGAAAGAAAAACATTTATGCTTAAATTAACAGCAGAAAAATTTTAAATGTAGTTATGCAGCTCTTCAAAAAGTACCATAAGCTTTACTTTAATATGGGAAGAATAAGAACACTGTTTATTGACCATCTGCACATGCCAGGCCCTTATCATGCACGTTGTCTTTTCTACACACACCAATGATAAAGGTGATGCTAAGGACGCTTACCCACTTGCTGCTTCCTGGCCACTCCAAGATGCTGGAGCACCGTGATGAGCAGACGGGACCCGCTGATCTCTCTGTCTGGAACATCCCTCCCCTGGACCTTCGTGTGCTGGCTCCTTCCTGTCCGTCACCTGGCAGCTTTGGTCACACTCAGCTCTTGTCTGACTACCTAAATTCCACCCTTACTCCACCCCAGTCCTAACTACAAACTCCCCCACGGTTGTCTAACCTAACTCTCTCCACGTTCCTCATAGAAGGAGTTACTGTCCCTGAAATACGGTTCCTGTTTACTTGTTCTTCTTTTCCTGCCACTACAGCCTCACCCCTCAACTGCTACATTCAGTGTCTAACGGCCCGATGCATAGCTGGTGTTCAGGAACAGGAAGTTATTTAAGGTCAAAACATCTAAAATACCCAGAGGTCACCAAGTACCAAAGCACTATATACCTATCGGAAATGTCTGATAACAGCCCACCGACACTCAACATACCCCAAATGAGAAATCCCGTGCCCGCTCTAACTTTCCCATCTTATCATCCTTCAGATTTTAAAAAAGCGTCCTCAAGATTTTAGTAGGTCACTAGTGGCTACTGTCATCATTCTGTCTTACATTTCTATAGCATCCTTTACAGCTGACAATGTGTTTTCACATTTGTTACCACATTTTTGTTCATGACACATAACCTGAAGTTTAGGTGTCAATATCATATTTTTGAACGAGGTCACTGACATTCAAACAAGTCAGACAAGTTTTCCCAAGATCCCACAGTGGGTCAGAACCAGGATGCTACCACGTCTGCTGACTTCAAGTACAGTGCTGTGCCACTAGGCAGGAGCTACCGAGATCCAAGGGCTTGGGCTCTTCTGACCTCTTTCCACAGCTATCACCTTGGAATAGGTCACCACTACCCTGCACTTAGCTTCCTTCATTTCGGTCGCCATAAAAGTACTCAGTGCACGCTACTTTCCCTGCCCAAACTGGGCTGTTCTCAGTAAAACATCACTAAACCAAACTGCTGGCATTTTAACACCATGTATTTATTACTATTCCCCATGCTTTTTCTTCTCCTGAAATGTTCGTTGCAGATCTACCTGACAATCCAAACATAATAACACTTTCAAGTCACAGGCACTGTCTTTTCAAGGTCAAAGTGGTTAAACAAACAAAGAAAAACACTTTTTTTTTTTAAAATGCAACTTGTTTCTCTCTGAATCTCACTAGGAGTTTTACACATCCATTTATAACAAAGAAACAAACATCTGGTCACAGGCTGACCAAGAATAATTCATTAGTTTTTAGAAAATGTAACTTCAGAGACCAAACCGATTCCCTGTGACTTCTAAGCCTTGGTTTTTGCACTACATACACCCGTTTCATTAGGCGAGTCTGGAAAATTAACTGAAGTTCACTCTGCAGTGGTATGACATGTAGCATGGAATGATTTTACTAAGTGCAGGTTAAATATATGAGGGAACAATTTTGCTGGGCAAATGCAAAGGTGAGAAAGTGAAGTCAAAACATCCCTCCATTTATGTTTTAACATCACGCAATGCTTATATTAGAAAATAATAATAATAGAAGACAGTACCTCAGAGTCCCAGGATGGTTCTACAGCTTCCTTTTCTTCTAATCCTAATGCTGAGGTTTTGCCTACAAAATGTAGTCACAGATACATTAATGAGAACACGTACCACTGGGAAGTTGAAATACATTTATAAGCCTATATTCATTCATGACTATGTCAATAAAATAAAGTGGCAGAAAAGAATTTCAGAGGGTTGAAGCATTTTCTGGAAGAAAACTTGGTCATAGTTGGGATATTTATGAAGAAAGGTGGCAAAAGAAAGACACTTGAAAAGAAAATTGTATCATATTTGGATCTACACACTTCAGATTTTTTACATTATTTTTTTTTAATTGAGGTACCAGGAATTGAGCTATACCCTCCCCCCTCCAACCATACTAGCTTTTAAGCAGAGAAGGAAGTCCACAGATGTGCACTAACTTACCACCTTTGTCATTTTTATGTGCTCCATCAATAGAAACCAATTTGTTATGATCTGCTTGCTCCTTTAGGACACTGTTAATAGTCCGAGTGCCGTTCTCTTTTCCCCCAGTTTTTGGCTTTGCTGCTTCTTCCTAGAAAAACAAAACAAAATGTAACAAAAACCCAACTTCAGAAAACATCATATTCCTGCACTTGGTCATTCAGTCAATCAGTCAGGAAGACAACATATATTTACTGTATCCATGAGATCATAGGCATTATCCTGGGAGAAGCTGGCAATATGTATAAAAGACAGATTCTGCTCTATATTCTAGGAGAGGTAGAGACACATGAAAATGAATGAACACAGACAAGTATAGCCAAAAAGAAAAAAGGTGAGGATCAAATTTTCTTTCCATTGTTCATAAAATCAGCTCTATGTCCTTCAGAAGAGCCTGAGCATTTTCCATGACCTGACTTTTCCTTCCCTTAATTTGAATTTGATATTATTCCCATCATAATTTGTACTATAGAGCTCCCGCTCTCACTTAACCCCACTATTTCTGCTGTGCGTGTATAATAATCTCTCTCATTTTGACACTCATTTATCTTTATATTAATCTCATCCTTATTAAATGAATCCTTCCCCTTTGTACTCCTGCCCATCTTCATATTCATTCAGCTGTTCTTTTCAGTTGCTTTCTTGTTCTTTCCTTTCTTAATGGCACACTTGAGAACTGTTTATTGCCACCAAACTTTACAAATCTCAGTCCTGCACATGTGCCTCTCTTGTTATCACTCTGTTTTCTATTGTGATCTTGAGGACTTCCATTTCTGTGTAGGATCCTTTTCATCCCCATGAGAATCAGGGGGACAGTATGGGAAAAAGCACAGGAGGCACAAGTTAAAAATAAAACGGCTTACCTCTGTAACACCAAAGACTGCTGAAGATGGGAGAGGTTCCGGTGCTGGGAAGGCAGGATGAGAAAAGCCTGGAACTTCGGTTGATGGTTCGGGAAAGGTTGTAACCACATCTTCATTTTTATGATCAGAATTATTGTCCTCAAAGGAGGCGCTAGTTCCTGGTTTCAAAACACCATCTTTTGCCTCTGCTGTAGTGAAAACAAGGTACGGTAGATGAGATTATCTATAATTTCTAGTCAGTGAAAACACAAGAAGGACACTCTTCAAGTAACTCACTGTTTATCGTGGGATCTTGCCAGGCCTGAATCGGCTTTGTGGACCTTGGATGCCAGACTTTCTAGAGAAGAAAATAACAGCTTTAAGAACAAGAAATATGAAATTGAATAAAATAATTATAACATTCCCCATTCCTAGAGGATCTAACACAAAGAGCACTGGCTTTGGAGTCATTCAGATATGGATTCAAATCCTGGTTCTGACCTTTACCAACCTACATCTTCTCATGGGGTGAGGATTATGAGAGATGATCTGAGGAGTCCCAAAATGTTACTTTCCTTACCCCTCATTGATTACTATACAAACACTGTGGGATCCATTAGATGACTTTCTTGACCAAAATGATCTAGAACAAAAACTTATCCCTGACAGTTTAGAGTCCTATTGAAAAAACTAACATTAAGAAATTTAAAGTAATTGTTCTATTTTGAAATGTGCTTGCATGATTTATATATGTGTGAATGATCTCTCATGGGGGAAATATGAGAGTTTACTTTTTAGCAGTATCTTATTTGGATGAGTTAGAACAGCAAACAGTATAGGCTACTTGTATTCCATTTGCCAAAATCTAAAGACAAATGATTGTTTAAATTCAGCTACTTCTAGGAAAGAGGAATTAAAAACAAAAGTAATTCTGAAGGGCAATGACTCATGAGTGAGAGCCACACACATAGTAAACAGAAAGCTGTAACTAAATACAGTCACAGAGGCAGAGTGAGATGGACTGAAAGAACAGACACTGAAGAAGTGTTTTCTGCAAAGAAATATTAGGTTTGGGGCAAATCATTAAAAAAAATTGGGGGAGGAGGAAGAAAAGGCAACATGAGACATGACTAGACAAGAACAAACATAAGGCAAGAAAAAAAGGGAAATGTAATTATAACAAGGCATGTGGGGATATATATATATTTCAGTATTTATATATATAATAGATCAGTGATGTATGAGTATTGTTAGGTACATACTATCAATGAAAGCCTCTGTTTTACCTTTTTATTATATAAAATTATATAAATTATATATGCAAGTATATATATTGTTCTTCAGCAAATTTTTTAAAAATATCAAAATATATTGTATATAAAACATATATATAAAACAGAGGACTTTGTTCATAGTGTATCCCCAGTAATACTGACGTGAATTTCTCTACAACTCTTTGTTTGTCAATACTACTATAATAAATGTTTAAATTTTGTCACTGTTAGGCATTCAGTTGAACAAGGTCATCTCTCACTACCTGAATGCTGTAAATTGTTATTAGGGAGAGAGACAAATAGATTTTTCAAAGTTCCTAACACATCAACTTTCCAGAGAGATAACTGGTAATCAGGATTCTTAGGAGAATACAAAGCTTGAAAAGATATATTGAATAGAACATGAGATGGGGCTAAAAAGAAAGTTAAAGAGTTTTCATCTCAAATTCTAAGCTCACAATTGGTGGATACTGAAAAACAGACTGTAACCTTTTCCTATTTATCATACACTTCTTATCTATTTCCTCGGCATTTATGACATATTTCCTCTCACAACAACTGAACTTTTACAACCTAAACAGAGGGAATACAAATTTAAGTCATATTTTTGGAAATCAAATGGATTTCATTATGACATAGTACACATATTATATTACCTGTACCATCTGATAGATTTCATTATGATAGAGTGTGCATGTTATATTATCTGCAACATGATACAGAATTCGATGTCTCCTCATGCATTCACATTCAAAAGATACTAAAATGTTTCTTATATTTAAGACCTTATTCTAGGTGCTCCAGGAAATGCACAATTAGGTTTCCTACTCTCTAGTGGAGTATACTGAAGCAGGGGCTATAAAATGAATATGTAAATAACTATACTACAAAATGTCTGAAACTTGAAATTTTAGAATGGGACACGAGGACTGGACATACTTTTTAAAACTATAATACAAAAGAATTCTGAAGTAGGTTTCATCATATGGTTGTTATTAAGAGTCTTCCTAGAGAGCTGATTGTTATTTTAGGGAAAACATGTATTCTTCAATTAGATGAAGAGTTTTGAATGAACTCTTAATGGGATAATTTAGAAAACACAGAGGAATCTCTTTATAATATGGGTTTTGAGAAACAGAATTTTAATGTCTAAATTTCTATAATTTCAACTATTATTTTAGTCTTAATGCAGAACCAAAGGTAGAAATGAGGTTAAAAACAAACAAACAACAACAAAAAAAAACCTCTTTCCTAAAAACCATATGCTATGAAAATAAAAAGTGTCCAAGGCGGGGGGAAAAAAAAGACACATGCTACGTAGTTTTGGAACTTAAAGGCCCCAAGAACAGCCCATGATTATCGCAGAGAGTAGCTGTGTGCACTGAAGATGTCCCTGAGGCACGAGTATTATACAAGTGCCATCAGTGTGGTTTAAAAGTCAAAGAACCCCTATCTTTGGCCAAGCTTCACACTTCCTCTATCGTGGGAAAATTTTTCACAGCACAGTTTTCCTGTCACTATATATTTTCTGGTCCAATTTGCTTCAGCCTCATCTTCAGTATTTACCAAAGTAAGAAAAGAAAACATCAAGCAGTCGTATTTTTATAAAATGGTTTACTCTGACCAACTTTCCAACACAAACATAGAACAATGATAGGCAGACCACTGCTAAATTTTAAGAGTAAATACTACACAAAACTAAATTCAGAGCAGAAAAATTAATTTCACAAGAGAGCACTTTACCTTCGGAGCAAGATCTGCGTCATCATCTGCTGAATGCCATGAATCATCAATACAATATATGGATGAAACACTTTGGAGCAAAAATACACATCAAAAATGAGTGAGTTCATTTCTTTAAACAAACAAAAGTCTATGCTGAGGGATAAGAAAGCAGATTTGGGAGCCAGGCTGCCTGATGGTCAAGTCACAGGTCAACTACTTGTTAACCAAGGAATCATGGGTCAACTAGTCAACCTCCTTGAACTACAGTTGCCTAGTTACCTAGAAGTAAGCTACAACAGCACAGCTACTCTGCAAAGCTGTTGCGGTGACTATATGAGGTAACAAATGTGAAGTACACAACACAGTGTCTAACCCAGAGTAGGACACTCAACAAACCTTGTTTCTTTTCTCTGTGTTCCCTTAGTCAACATATATTTTTTAAAAATCCACAAAATCCTACCTGCTTACAGAGAGATCTTCAATCCTCAATGGAAACTTAACCCTTAAAGTCTCTATTAAAGAGAAAAGTAAAATAGATTTTGTATCAGCAATAGAAAAATACAGAATACTAATAGTATAAGACCAATGTTTTGTTAAAAAGCATTTCTTTGGGACCACGTCTGGAGACTACACACTTGAGTGAATATTGAGTATACTCCTGGTGGGTAATTAATGAATAAAAACCACTTCCCCTCCTTTACATTTATCAAAAAAAAAAAAAAGATTTTTCACAAAATTTGCTATCTTATAGTGAACTGCTGCTTACAAGGACCAAAATCCCAACCAAACTTTATGAGACTGTCAAAAAAATGATAATCACTAGTAGAATCAGTATCATAAACTGACAATGTCAAACTTACATAGCATGGTGTTTCTGGATGATACCCATGGGACAAACCCACCCTGCCATTTGGCTTTGTCAGCCTCGTGTTATCTGGGCACAGTCATCCCTATTCACTCACATATGGCCTAGGGCTGTTTTCACACTGCAATGACAGACATGAGAAGATGTGACAGACACCACATGGCCTAAAATATTGACTCTCTGGCCCTTTATAGAAAAAGCTTGTGCATCCCTGCTTTGTGTCATAACCAGGAAACCCTAAGACTCAAATCAAATCTTCTTACTCTTCTCAACACTCTTCAGTGAATCCGTGCAGCTGCCATTGCTGGCTCCCAGCTCGGCAACCATGTCTTCTTCGTTGTCCTTGCTGGACAACTGCAACTTTTCTTGGGTATTTTCTGCCCCAGTATGCGAAGAAGGTACATTCTCAGCTGCAAAAAGAGAAATGATTATTCTGCGGTCATCACAGTAAATACATCTCCTTCCCCAGTGGCGTTTAGGAATGAGCATGTGATGTAACACAGCCAGTGAGATGCTAGGGGAAGCCTACCGGCAGCCTCTCTATTTTCTTCCTCATTAACAGAAAACATGCAGAGAGAAGCAGCCCTCCTCGCCTGCGGATACTGTCATGTGAGAAGATGACGCTTGGAGCTGCTGCCAATCAGCAGACCAGGAAAGGCGACATCACACGCCAGCAGCCTCACTGCTGAAGGAGGGACAGCATCTGGAATCCTGATGACATCACTGAACCTTCTAAACAACCCTGGTTCCTGTTGCTGTAGCCACTGTTACTTAGGTCTCCTATTATTATTTGCAGCTAAAAGCATTCTGACAAATTTCTTAAGGTCTACAGCAGACCTCCTCCTTCCTATAGTACTAGAAAGGCTTTCAGAAGCGTGCCTGAGCTAGGTAGTCACCTCGTTCCCAACCATTCCTACAGCATCCTTTTTGCACCAACAAAATGAAACTCATAGATCCTGCAAAGTTCACCGGCACATCTTAGTGTTTGCATTGCTGTCCTTTCTACCAAATGTAATCTTGAAAGATGTTCTGCCCACCAAACACTGTCCTTCTGCCTCCTTCCCTGGCAAACTTCTACTCGCTCTGCATGCTTACCTGACATCCTACCCACTTTTAAAACACTCCCTTCCTCACCATGCACTTAAAGAATCTGGGACATATTAAATATCAATAAAAAATACATAAAGACAGTTACAAAGTCCTAGTGGGCTCTGGGACACAAGAGCACAGAATAAAGTCAAGTCAATCATAAACATGGTGATGACTGTAATGAGCTCCTGGAGGCCAGGAACTGTGCTTTTGACCTGTTTGCATTCTGGAACGTCAGAGTGGTGCTTAGTACCTAAAACACTTGATAGTCATCTGTCAAGTGGGTGAATTCACAGATAAGAATGTTTTCTTTGACAATCCTGTTTTAAAAAAACATACAGACACTAACCAGGGACAACTCTATTGTGTTATGAGCACCTTGAAGGCCAAAACTCTGTCTATTCCATCTTTGTATTTCCTACAACAGATGTTCTATCCTTGATCGAGGTCTACTAAGTTTAAGGTGCCCTCATACAGTTCAGACTGAACAGCACGTTAGGGGTCACATCTAGGCAGAACAGTCGTCTTTTGTTTTTTGTTTTTTTATGTGAAGTATTTCTGTGTTTTTATTGCAATTTGCTGAGTCCTGAGTTGTGCTATTTGAGTATTTATTATGACAACCCTTTAACTAATGGCAACAAAGAATCTTTTCCTAAGAAAATTAGAGTTTCAAGACAAGTATCCCCCCCAAAAAGAAGAAAACATCTCACTCTCATGAAGTCAACATATCGCATTCTGTCTGCACTTATGAGGAATGAAATTGGCAACCGAGTGAGACCTTGTTGGTATAATGATGCAAAAAGTAACCAGTGCTTCTCAACAAGGCACTGCTTTTCTGACTTCTGCGCTATCACTAGGTATTTTAAAAAACAATCTCTTATTAGTATGCTGCACACTGGCCCAGTTGTGCAGTTCTAATTGTTGGCCATTTGTTTATAGCACCAGGAAGGCACTGCCGAGTTCCGTTTTAAAGACAGTAACATTTTTAGTGAGATTAATCACTATGCAATAACTAGCGTTCATTCACCCAATGTAATCCATTCGCTTTAAAAACTAAAGATCCAGTTGTATACCAAGGCCAATTTGTTATAAAGTTAGAGGAAATGTACAACAAAGTTAAAAAACGTTTTCCTTATTTACACAAAGATATAATATGGGATTTCAGGGGCTATGATTAAATAAATGAATTTCTTTTCAGACAGTATTGTCTCAGATTTTAAATTACCTACAATTAACTTCTTAAATAATTCTGAATACTAGACCATTAAGAGAAACTTAATTAAAAAATAAAAACATACATGAAATTTACACACTGGCTTTTTTTTTTTACTGCTCTTTCATTATCAAAAGTTCCTCAGTCTTACTTCCTTATCTATGGTAGGACCAACAAGAGTAACTTATTACCTGAAATCTGTCCCAGATCGCTATTTTGAGAGGGAGTATTTGGTATCTTTCCTTCTCTGTAGTCGACAATCAGCTGGTAAATGCTATATATAAAATAATGTGATAAATAAATATTACTACTTGAATACTAATATGAAATATAATTACCAAATGTATTAAATTCTTAGATTATTTCAGATAATATCAGAGATATCAAAACTTCAATTGTCCCATATACGTCAAATTTGTACAATCTACAAACATTTAAATTTAGCATGTGTAATTAAAGAAGAAAAAAATTAAAGTGAAGTAGTCAGGAACTGAGGGTAGTACAGCTCAGTAAGTTATCTAGAGTGAGCCTGACATATGGAAAGTGTCTCAAACTCAGAAGTCCCAGCTCTATAACCAACAGCTATTTGTTGCTGGAAAAGCTGCTTCTCTTCAGCCCAAAGTCTTCCTTTATACAACTGGGATCTTACTGTCTTCTTAGGCAGTTGGTTATTAATACTCATAAGGGTATTATGAAGATTTAATGAGATAATGTACCCCCCCCAGATGCTCAGAGAAAGCGTGGAAGAATGGAAAAATTTGTTCTTGAACTTTAATGCTGGAACTATTTGAGAATCCCAAATAAAACCCACTGTGTGTTTTTTTCACAGGTGTAATATTTAAATGTGGCAGTTTTCAGGACAACGTTACAAATTATGCTGATTAGCTGTTCTTCGTGGTTTATACTTCAGGGCACCTCAGCTACTATATAATTTGTAGCTAAATTTATTTATAAATATATGACCTCATACAAGCATATGTATGAGAACTAAACAAGCTGTCACGCTGGTTTACGTGTCGATCACCATGAAGACCACGGAAACTGGATCAGCACAGGCGTCCCGGGAGCAGAGGTCAATCATGACCCGACTGCAGGACCAGTTTCTTTTTCCTTTTCTTCTTTTAAAATTTTAGTAAAGGTCTTTAGAGAGCAACGTCCAGACCCCAGACTCAGCTGCCAAGGAGATCCTGTTAAAACCAGTTTTAGTACCAACACTGCAGCAACAGAATCAAGGGAAACAAGAGAATGATTAGAATGCCCTCGCCCTGCCCCAATGCCTTGTGGGAGAGGACTGTCACTGTGATCTTAGGGAATCCCTCAGGCTCTTGGAAAATTCAAAAGGAAGATTATAGAAGAAAGTCCCCAAAGGAACATACAGGATTTTCTGCTCAACTAAACATTTCAAGACCTAAAGAATTAGTTAGAAAAATCAGATATGTGACATTATTTGTACCTCCATGCACAGGGGTTACACTGGAATGAAATGGAGAACAATAGGATCCCTAAGGATAAAGGTCTTACAAAGCCTGAGATAAAGAACCCTGTGCCCACTGCTCCATCTCACTAGTCTGGCCTTTTGCTGGTTTCCAGCTGATGATGTGGAGTGTCTCACTGCCATCCCCAAAGTGCCTGCTCCCAACTACGAACTCTCACCTGTCACATAACAAGTAACAGTTAGGTCATTTCCAACCTCAGTTAAGAGATACTTGGCATTTTAATGTAAACACTTACTGTTCAAACCCATTAGAATAAGCATATTGTTCAGCAGACCATCCGCGTGAATCTTGAGAATAGGGACTAACACCTTCCTGAAGAAGTAACTTGACTATGTCCGGGGAGTCATGAAATACAGCAAGGATGAGTGCTGATCTAAAAGAAAAAAGAGAGAACTTCACCCTTAGGAACTTAGTTAGCTTCACTTAAACAGTTAACTTGATCTATTTTACCAAGTTAATATCCTGCCCACCCCTGGAGAACTGACCATTTACATGCTCAAGTGCTCATCTCTGCAAATTACCTCCAAGGCCAAAATGGAGGGATAAAAAAGAAGCCTCCTGTCCTACTTGGGTAGCACACAGTAGAAGTTGCTAATTTAAAGTCCTCTGATGGACAGGAAAGGATGCTGAGGTCACTTGTCTGAAGTAGGTAAAGATTTAAAGAAAGGATTCCCCATTTCTTCCCTAGTCTGAAATATAATACTTTAAAATCAGCTAGAGGTCACGTAAGGAGAAGCTGTCTGCAGGCTGAAAACAGTAATATGAATAAAAATGGCAGTAAAACTAGTCACGGCTGCAGTTAACACGCTGAGAAGCACGTGCCCGGCACTAACCTGAATAGTCTACGTATGGTCTTTCTCAGGCACAGCCGCCCTGGAAGGATGTACGACGACCCTCCTTTACGTGTCAGGATACATATTTGTTGATAAGTCATGTCTACCCAGGCAACACACCTGCCCAATAGGAGAGCTGGGAATTCAAACTCGTCTGACTCTAAACCCCGGCTCTTTCCTCTTTATCACCCACCAATGACTTGTCTTCTTTAAAGGGAATGTTTATTCAATAATTAGAGCTATTTTTCTTCCTCCTACCATTATCAATTAAAAATAAGAACTTTAAAACGTACTAGAAATGAAAAAGGATAAAAACTGATGAACCCACAGTATCTGGTAATAGTTACTCACTGAGTGATACTCACTTAGTGATAACCTAATAACATCAGTATCCTTCAAAGAAAGTAATTTAAAGCAGAGTCATCCAAAAGACAAAACAAACTCCTTTTTATTTAATATGTATCTTTTAAGACAAAAATATATGCCAGGAAGTGGTTAAAAAATTATAAAAGAATGAAGAAATTCTACACTGTCTCATAAGCAAAATTAAAGTCCGTACTAATAAAAGTAAAATGAAATCCCTGAACTGTTGTAAGATCACATGACCAAGAAAATCAGGTTGCAAATGACATCAGTCACTATTACAAAGGAAGATGAATCCTGCTGCATACTGTTCTTCGTGACACCCACGGAGAATATTTGCTCTTCTACCTAACTGATGATGTGTTGATTCTAAGTTAATCCTCTTCTTCTTAAGTTAATCTTTCTGATTGGCTGTTATTACTCTAGAACAACATTAAGGTTTAAAAAAAAACAGAGAGAACCAACTACTGTACCTTTGCACGTTGTCGACTGCATGTACATTTGCCCCGTTCTCTATCAAAAATCTGACCATTTCCTTTTTGTTCTCCTTGACAGCGAGTAAAAATGGTGTCAAATTACTCTGTAAAACAGCAAAAACAGTTGATAATGTACAAAATTACATATAATTTTCAAAACTGAATTTAAAAACTTAAGTCTCTGAACTTAAACATATACTATAAAGTAAATATCAAGCAGCCCCTTCCTCTTTGCCCCTCTATGCTCCTTCCCTTTAAAAGGCTCCTCCTTGATCTCTTCGAAAGTTTACCTGTAAAGTCATTCTCTGAAACTCACTTAAGACATTCGCTGGTTCCAAGAACCTTTGCTTCTATCGCAGTGTCTATCAGGCATTCTGTAGTTACCTTACTGCTCAACGACTACTTCTGACCCTCTAAACACTGCTCCAGAGAGAACCATTTAGCTACTGAGTCAAACATTTTTAAGGAGCCATGCTGAGTAGAAAGATACCATATTGTCTGCAACATGCATAGCCTATCCAATTATAGCTATGACTAATCCCGTAAAGCTTGCAGACATTCCAATGGGAATATGATTATTTGCATGTAAAGAAAAAGGTTTCCTTAAACCAACTTATAAATTCTAATTTGAAAAATCCCATCCCACTCTTAAGGGATTATTATAAAATATGAAATAGACTATAAATTAATATAGAGTGTCTTTAAAATCTTGAAATATTTATCAAAATATATTATACAACAGGAATTGTAAATTCAAATGCTTACAGAAGCAATGTAGGTGACCTGAGTAAGTGAAGGTCCCAGGTGAGGACAGCAAACCGGAGAACACATGTCCCACTGAGAAGGGACCCCCTCTGCAGGGCAGTCTGCTAAGAGCCTCGGCTCAAGGGGGACCAGATTTGATTCTTCAGGAGAAGTTCTGAAATGCAGATTTCTGCACGAGTCTGCTAAATTTTCAATGTTGACTCAATGTGTGGGGACAAACTGAACATATCCAGGGCCATGTTTAGTCTATAGCCCACTTGTGTTTTTATGTTTGTTGTGTTTCCAACAGTTCGGTATAAATCAAGTATTTGTATGAAAAACCTTGCCTTTCTTTAGTATCATATGTCTTACACACAAAAACACTGGGCCCCAACATGTAATAAAAATTGTGATTAAGACTCATAATACCCAGTTTAAGAATATTTCCAATGCTACTAAAACTACAATTTATCTGTGTCAAATTCTCCCTGATTGTTAATGAAATGTATAATTAAGATTAAGGATTAAGAGGCATAAACAATCAGGTATAAAATAAGCTACAAGGATGTATTGTACATCATGGGGAATAGAGCCAATAGTTTATAATAACTATAAGTGGAACATAAACTTTAAAAATTTGTGAATCACTAAACTGTATACCTGTAACATATAATATAGTACATCGACTATACCTCAATTAAAAACATAAGATATTGTAAAATAAATACATTTTAAAAAGCTTAAAATACCCCCTTCAAGAATTTTTCCATTGCCTACTAAAACTACAATCTACCTGTATCTAATTCTGCCTGATTGTTAATCAAATGGATAATTAGTTCAGAAGCTGGCCAAAACTAAATTATTAAAACAATTCCAATTTGTTACTAATGTCATGGGTTTTGATGTTTAAAACTGCCATCTTGCATGGTGTATTTATATATAATTGAATATGACTCATCCATAAAAAAGAATGAAACAATGCCATTTGCAGCAACATAGAAGGACCTAGAGATTCTCATACTGAGTGAGGTCAGTCAGAAAGTGGAAGGCAAATCCCATAGGGTATCACTTGATATGTGGACTCTAAAATACGATACAAATGAACTTATTTACAAAACCGAAATTGACTCACAGACATAGAAAACAAACTGATGGTTACCAAAGGGGGAAGGGGGTGGGGGAGGAATAAATTAGAAGTTTTGGACTAGCAGATACAAACTACTATATATAAAATAGATGAACAACAAGGTCCTACTGTATATACTACAGGGAACTATTCTCAAGATCCTGTAGCAAACCATAAAGGAAAAGAATATGAAATATATAAGCATGGAAGACCCCACGGTGTACATGGAGGGCCATGTGGCCACCAGCACAAGCGAATGACCCTGCCGGATGTCAAACATGACCTGAACTCACTTGCCCAAATTCTAGGACCTGGGATCCTGGGGTGCTCAGGGCCTGTGGCTTGCTGCCTCCCCTGCCCAGGTGCAGTCACCCAGCTCCCCCTACTGGGTACTGTGTTCCTTCCTCCTCCCACCCATCCCCTGTGGCACACCTGCCCCTGAAGGCAGCCAGGCCTTCACATCACTCCACTCACCGCAAGCCTTCATCTTCTGTAGGCGCTGAGCCTGCAACCCACTCCCAGACACTTCCTAAGGGGAAGATTTTTCCTTCTGGGGTAGAAGTGTGGCTGGGAGACAGAGATCTGCCCTTTCTGTGGGCACTACCTCTAGCCCCTGGCCTTGGCTTTGGAGTTGTTTCCATGATAACAGGGCCTGATGTATTGCATTCAGTATACATATTACTATAAATAAAACACTTGTAGCTAGAAAAGACCCTGTATTTCAAATATCTTGTAAATAAAGTTAGTTGAGCTATACCTTGTTTATCGCCTCGATATTTGCATGATGGCGGAGCAGCTGTGTTGCAATTGACACACTCTCTTCCAAGATGGCATAATGGAGAGCAGTGTTTTGACCGCCGTCCTCAAGATTTGGGTTAGCACCGTGTTCCAGCAGGATACCGGCACATCCCCTGTTCAGGGATTGTACAGCCTGTTGGTATCATGCCAAGAAACAGACTGTAAGTGCCAGGCATTCCAAGTTAACATTCCCCAAGTTCCATCAGTTTGTTATGTTTAAAACAGATAAGTTAATTTTTATTCTAAGTAATTAAATCGAATCCATCTCACGTGGACACTGTTGGCAGCTACATACCCTGATGAGAGCTGTCGTCCTTTCCTTGTCACGAGCATTCAGATCACAGTTGAACTGGATAAGGAGAGCCACCACTCCTGGACAGCCGCTGATGCAGGCCAAGTGTAGCGGAGTCCTGTGAACATGAGAGAACTTTTTAGGGAATAGAGCACACTACTTCAAAGATACAATTATTCATGTAATTGGAAACATTCAACAGCATGCTATTCCTACCCCTTTAAAACTAACATTTAGTCTTCTTATCTTAGTTCTTCCTATGGAGAGAGAACAATATTTATTAGCTCTTATTACTCAGCACTTTAATGGAAGAACAACCTGTTTGAATAGAAAGGGCATGCCGTTGAGATTCAGCTCAACTTGGGTCTGACTCCTACGTTAACACTGTCACTCATTAGCTCTCACTTAGCCTGTCTGTGCCTCCGTGTCCTCATCAACAAGATGGGCATGAAGTGGTAGTTATCTTACAGGACGCCACTGTGAAGCTTAAATGAAAAGCTATGCAGAGTGTCTGGCAGTTTCTTGCCCAACATAACAGCTCAATCATTGTTAGGTAATATTATAATTGTTACCGTTACTATTTCACAAAGACAACATTTCAATTAAGTAAAATGAGAGTATATCTACTTTGCTGCTGCAAGGATGAGAGACAACCCTGTACTTCAATGATTCTAACATGTTCATTTTCTCACACTTCAACATCTCTGACATGGGAAGGCAATTTAAAATTCATGTCTTACAACCATAGTTGGCAGCTCCTCCCAGGTCCGCCCCCTCGTCCCGCCACTGTTACCTGCCATTCTTGTCTCTGCTGTCTACGGCATTTTTCTTACGTGACAGCAAC
Source organism: Camelus dromedarius (assembly GCF_036321535.1). Lineage (NCBI taxonomy): Eukaryota > Metazoa > Chordata > Mammalia > Artiodactyla > Camelidae > Camelus > Camelus dromedarius. The sequence continues at coordinate 66,796,340 of NC_087444.1, read as the reverse complement.
TTCCGCAATGTTTCATCATAGCCTGAACATGCAGCTCTGTGGAGCTTTGGTAGCTCACGCTTATCGATGATGTACGAAGGCTCAGGTCTCTCAAGATTCCTGAGGCCCACCCAGCTCGTGAACTTAATCACTTTCTTCATGATCCTGCCTTTCGCCTTCCGACACCACGCCCTTCCCGCTTGGCCTCTTGCCACCTCCCAATGTCAGCGCTAGCGCTATGGAAAAGCCACAGAGATCGCGCTGCCACACCTTGGCTGCGAAGCTCAGAGGCTTGGAATGTTTGGTCCGGAACACTCGTAGCCTAGCAACAGACCTGACCCTCAACTGCCCCTCAACTGTCCCTCCAGAGCCAGTGACCCTGCACGTGGGCACGGAGGCCCGGAGGCCCAGTGTGCCCCGTGTGCACGTGGGAGCCTAAGCCATTTCAAATCTCTGCAATGGCTTGTGGGCCATTTTAGATTCCTTTCAGATGTCAGTGCTAGGTGGCTGAGTGTTTCGGGACATTTCCAGAAGTGAGGCTTGCCCCTGAGAAAGTCGTGTTTGTATATGACTGTGGTTAGAGTAGGGTGGAACTACAGGATGCTGAAGGCCTCGTTCCCCAGAGAGCTCCCAACCAAAAACCTCTCCATCTCCTATCGCTCACTTTATTCCTTTCCTCATCCCTCTGGGCCCCAGCCAATCTCCAGGGACTTTAGCAGATGGAAACAGCAGGAAGCTGTTTTCACGGTTTCAGAGACTGTGGCAATATGCATCATTAAGTACAAACATGAGAAACCAACACACGCTCTGAAGATGAAATGAAAATTTGTTTCTGCATGTCTGCTGCCCCTGCTCTGTGTCTCAGACTTATGTTACACGCTTTCTTCACTTTTATTTTATTTTTTGCTTTTATTTCCACCAATTAAATCTTTAATCAATCCAAGATTTATTTAGGAGCATGGTACAACATTTGAGGACTTTTTAACCATGTACAAAAGCACCACGTCAGTGACTCAGCGAGACCACGCTGCTGGCTGACCGCTTGCAGGAGGGTTGGAAGGCAGGGCAGGCCTCTTCTTCCTGCCTAGCTCCTTCCTTCCTCCCTCAGCTGGGTAATTATGGTTTCTGACCCTGCCGGGATCAAAACTGCAGGGGTGCACCAGCTCCTCCTGAGTGGCTGATACTCCTGGGAGCTGTTCTTGAGTGGACAGGACCTGGCAAGTGTTTTAAAGCTGACTCTCTCAGGGGCACTTCTGTGCCCACACCTACAGTGGTGGGCAGGAGGGGATTATTCAATTATCATGAGCAATTATTAATGACTACATATCATTTTAAATTTCATAATCAGAGTACATAAAGAGACCTTTGGAGGTAATCCAGTACAGCACCCTTTGAAAAGAGTGTTTTTTCTAAATATACTCGAGTGAGGAAATTCACACTTTCCTGAGGAGTCCTGTGATCTCAGAGGACATTCACACACACAGACAAAACACCCATGACACATGGGCTCAGGGAGATGATGCAGGCTTGGGGAGATGCTGTGGCCTTCGGGAGATGTGGGCTTGGATAGATGATGCGGGCTTGGGATATGATGTTGGCTTGGGGACATGTAGGCTCAGGTACATGACCGGGCTAGGGGAGATGATGTGGACTCGGGGAGTTGTGGGCTCAGAGAGATGTCTCTGGCCAGGGGAGGTGACACGGTCTCAGGGAGATGACATGGCCTCGTGGACATTATGTGGGCTTGGGGACATGATGTGAGCTTGGGGAGACGTGGGCTTTTGGAGATGATGTGGGCTTGGTGAGCTGTGGGCTCAGAAAGATGACGCCTGCTCGGGAAGATGATGGTGACTTGTGGAGATGACATGGACTTGGGGAGATGTGGCTTTGGAGAGATGATGCGGGCTTGGGGAGGTGAATAAATTTTTAAACTCTCTTCTTTTTATATTTTGCTCTTCATACGGAAGAGCCACAGGACCTAAACTGTTAAAAATCTTTAGCTAACGGATCCCAAAACAACAACTTTTGCTTCTTTCTCATCAAGGTAAATCTCTGTACATCTCTTGAGTGCTGACGACATGACAGCTGTGTTTAGGTACTGGGGATAAAAGGTGAAAAGGAATGGTTATTGTCCTTGAGGAAGTTTTATTTTTTCTCTGGACTGAGAACCCTAAGTAGACGGTTCCAATGCAATGTATTAAAGTACAAGGAGGTATCAAGAAGGTACAGCTTCAAGGACTTGAAACCTTCACACTCGGCAAGTGGCTGTGCTGGAAAGATTTGTTTTCCAGGTTTTATCAGAAATAATTTCACACCATTTCAGTGTTAAAAATCTGTCATCCCTGCCAACATCATCTGCACAATGGAAATGTGTGAACTACCACAAAAGGGGATTTGAAAACAAATTCAAGGGGAAAAAAAATAACACCGTTTCTTTTATCACCATCCACACAGTCCTCTACCTCCTCAGTGTAAAAGGTCTGTACACATTCTTTTGAATGGCGAATGATGTGGACTGAGGTAAAGAAAAGCCTTCAAATTTCTGTTGTAGACTCAAGATCTAATTTGTCCAGACTTGAAGTCTGCCTTAGCACAGAGCCTTTAAGGGGAAAATGTAAAGTGAAAAAGCTTTGACTACCCTTAGAAGAAACAGGGTAGCAAATAGGGAACTTGAGAGAACCAAAACAACAGTTCATCTAGTCAACAGGTTACTTCCTGTTTTCTGGGGCTGTAAAGGTAAAAGAAGACAGGTCAAAACCTCCTAAAAGCAGACAGAAATTCTCAGTTTCTCAATGCTTAGAGAAACAAAAAGTTGCTTTAAGCACACTGTGAAGTTTTTCTTTCAGTATTCGTCAAATTTTGAAAATATACAGGGTGTGAGCCTGGAGATTTGGCTCTGAAGCACAGAACTAGAGTCACAACAGTATTTCATTCCAAAGAAAAAGAGGACTCACCAGGCTGTAAACCAGATGTCTGGGAGAGCCATACCCTTGAAACAAAGATGAGCCAGAGACAGACTGTGTAACTTAAATCCAAACTCAGCTTCAACCCATCCTCCGTAGTAACACAGCCTTCTTAGAAGGACACCAGTCACTGGACTGGGGACCTCCCTCTATTTCAGTATGACCTCAGTAATTACTAACACCTGCAAAGATCCTATTTCCAAGTGCGGTCACATACTGAGATTCCAGGTAGACATGAATTTGGAGGAAAACTCTTCACCCCATTCCAGTTGGTACGCCCCAAAGAAAGGGATTCTGCTTCTTTGCTAGAATAAAGAAAACTCTGAAAGTCATCATCATACTACTGGCAAGACCATTCAGGAAGACAGACACCACTCCAAATATTTGAAACAGAATTGATTTAATAACATTGGTTACAGTGGCACTTGGAAGGTTGCAGCAGTCAAACCGGGGAAGAGGAAGTAACGCAGACGTTAGCACAGAAACAGCCCCTCCCACTCCTGCATGTGAGCAGAGGGAAGTGATGTTATCAGAGCCCAGGGATGCCAGCCACCCAGCAGCAGCTAAAGCAACAGTGAGCCTGCCAGGCACAAAGCGGACCCCTGTGGGGACAGAGCAGCCAGCAGGGGTGGATCACGGTGGGAAAGGGGAGAGAGCAGGTGGGGGGACCCTGGCTTTTCCTTCCCACTGCCCTCTAACTACCCACCCAACCTCCATTTGCCAGGCACAGCTGGAAGCCAACATCACCTGGGAAAATCAGCCTGAGAATGCTGACACCTCTGCCAAGCAAGAGAGAGGCTGGGAACAGATCGGTGGGCAAACTGGCCATGGCCATCCCAGCAAACATGGAGGGAGGTTAAAAAAAATCCTCAGATGTTGCTTATTAGGATTTAAGCTTAAAATTAAATGTCTTAAGGAGTTAGGCATAGCCTCAAGTGCGTCCACTCTGTTCAGTCTCCTCACTGACAGGAAATGTTGCTTTATTCTTAATTTTTGGAAAACGGACAATATAATAAAACAGTTAATGGACTTAGGAAAATCCTTTAAAAATCTCAGTAAATTTTTAAAATGTGTGCAGCCTCACGTGATACATATGGTATTGACCTAAAATCCTAAATATCTGTTTTCTAATTTCACCCCTCCTCTGGGCTTGTTTTGAGCTTATATAGAAGCGTTATTCTGTCAAAGAAACCACATTAAGAAAGCAAATAACTAAAAGTCTCCTTTTTCTTTCCTCCTTCCTTCCCATTAGAATTAAGAAATGTAATGAATGTGAGAGTCTACAGCCTCCTTGAAAAAAATCCCCCTACACATTCTGATTCCAACTTTCTAAGCCATTATACAGCATTGTAGAGCATTCTGATTCTCCTATTAAGGTACAGAAAAAAATGGTTTCACCATGCACTGATTTAGTAAACAGAATGGAAATGATATCAACATTGATATTTTGTGAATTATCTACGAGCCGAGTACAGCTCAGTATGTCCAGTAAGAAAGAGCTGGGGGGAGGGGTAGGAAGAATGAAAGAAGGGGAATAAAGTGCTTTGAAAACAATGTATTGACTTCAAAGCTATTAAAAACCATTCCATTTCGAGCAGATGCCAAACCGCACTCCCTGCCAAGTCTCTGTATTTTCATTGTTAATGATACAGAAATAAATGAAGACCAGTGTATCTCAATAAGGATATAAATCCCATGAGGACAAAGCATGTTCACCAATTCTCCAGCATACAGAGTAATGCTCAGAGCATATGCTAGATAAAAATGACAGATCAGATGAATAAACGGCAGCTTCCCTGAACACAACAGCCAGAGTGCACCGCTTATTCCTCTGCGATCCCACAAAATCTAGCTTCTGTCACTGGTGTGGATCCCATCAGTCTGCCTGGTACATAGTACCCTGTGCCCTGTGTTGTCCTCCCCAGCCCCCATCGAGTAGTTGAATACAGAGAATGGCTAATTTTTTTCATGGTAACAGCTCATGCTGTCCTCAAAACATGTCTCCGGTTGTTTCATGCATGACCATCTCATCTCTAAACGGGATTGTCCTCATTTCTGTCCTCCCTTAATTTATAGTGTGGCCTCAGGTGGGTCAGAGCTGCTTTGAACTGGAGCCTGCTGTCTGGAAAAGGAGATGGTTGGATCACATGATCCAAAGCCCCTTCTAACTCCAACAGGCTATGATTATCTTAGGGCCTGAAGGTAAAAGACTAAGAAGGCCAACAGGGTCCAGGTTTCCAAATGACTTCCAGTTTGGTGCGTTCCATTAATTTGTAAAGTCAGTTGTTATGTGCTGCCGGTAACACTGGTTTATATTCAGAGCAGTGGGGAAGTTTCCATGTAAAACACAAGAAGTACAGCATGGCAATGAAGCATCCATCCTTTGACGACAATCTGATCTGAAAAACAGGACAACAAAACCAAAGAACTGCTAGGGGTAAAATGTGTTGATCTTTCGTGTCTTAGGGCAGAGACACTACTGAGGAGCTCCCCACCAGACATAAATAAAATCCTTTAATGCAGAGGTAGTTTGTTACAGTCTCCACAAATGATGCAGTCCCAACACCAAAGGAAAATGCATTAGTATCAGATGTAGAATTTCCAAGACTTCTGTGTTTAAGTTTTTCTTTAAACAGCTACCTAATATTAATTTATTATCTCTTCAGTGAGTGTTTACTGACTACCTGCTGTCCAGCTGTGGACTCTGCACTAGGAGCTAGGTGAGTTTGAGCAAGTTATTCCACTTAACTTGTGCCTGAGTCTTTTCATCACTTGAAAGGGGATAATGTTAGTGCCCGATTCACAGAGTTGTTGTTTGGATTAAATGAAGTAACAGGGACAAAACCCTAGAAGAGAGACTAACACATAGTTAGCAACATTTAAGTGACTTTTGTTGCTAAAGGTGTTACTGCTGTTGTTTTTTACTGTTACTTTCCCATGCAAGGCACTCAGCTAAATGTGTTGGAGAGCTTTTAAAAAGATATTACGGGGGGGGATGGGAATGACTAAGCAGAGAACAGAGGATTTTCTGGGCAGTAAAAATATCCTATGATATTCTAATGGTAGATACATGTCATTATATATTTGTCCAAACTCAAAGACAGTACAACACCAAGAACGATTCCTAATGCAAACTGCAGACTTGGTGTGATTGTGATGTTTGGATGCAGGTGCAGCAATGGTAACAAATGCAGCCTTCTGCTGGGGGAATGTTACCAATAAGGGAAGCTGTGGGGGAGGGGGAGGAAGGAGCACACCAAATATCTCTGTCCCTTCCCCCCAGTTTTGCAGTAATCCTAAAACTGCTCAAAAAATTGTGTTAAAGCACACAACATAATATCCATGTCTCACCCCTCAAAAAAATCTGAAGTCATAGAAGTGACAAATGACTGTATTAAATGGTAAAAGTAATAATGCCATGAGAGAGGAAAAGATAAGATGCTATGAACATTTAGAAAAAGAATTACGTGCAAAAGTTTCCATTCTAGCCCTTACCACACAATGTGATTTTTTTAAAAAAAAAAACATGCTTTCTGTCCCTCCTACCCATCCCTAGTGGACTGAAAGTCACTTGGAAGATAAGTGTATGGCTAATTCATTTTTCACTCACTTTGTCTTGCAAAGAACATGATATAAAGGAAGATTTCAATAAATCTTGATTTAACAGGAGTAAACATCACTAAGCTCACGTTCAGATAGTTATCATTCGACTGTGAACTGGGCATCCACATAGAGATGTCTGGAAAGAAGTCAGAAATAGCAATTAAAGTTTCTTAAGTAAAGGAAGGGCCTTGCATGGAGTCCTATACTTCAAGAAAATATTATAGTTGTCTGCAGGATTATCAAAAAGGCAAGAGGTCACTTAAATTTTCCAGTGTTATTCCAGTATCAAGAAATTTAATCCAACATACTTTCAATTTTCCTTGAGTTTTACATCTTTACTAAGATTCATAAAAGTTTTTTTTTTAAACCTACTTCAAGTCCATTATTGGAGTGGTACCACTTGGCTCATTATTAAAATAAAATAATGTTTGGACATTTGAAATGTGAGGCCATTTAGCAGATACTGAATTTTATGACTTCTTAGATAATACTCATGTTGTAGATACTCTCAGAAAGAGGGACCTTGGCTAAAAAAATTTTATTACAGATTCTGTGACTGGTTTCCTATCCATCTAATCCTCTCCGTGAGGATTTGACTAAAATCTATAACCTTTGGAAAGTAATTTAGGGCAACAGTTCCCAGTTACACAGAAAACAGAAATAATATATCAGCCCCCTCCAACCTGCAGTCACTGCAGAAGCTGTAGTTCAGGTAAAACATTCTCTCTAAATGCTATCTTGCCACACCACCTCCCCAAATTGAGATATTTGCGAAGTACTTTCCTATATTGCAAGGCAGTTATTTACTTCCTTTATTTCCTTCTTCTCCAGAAGCTCAGAGTAATTAAAATGGTATTTCCTATTTATTTCTGAAAAGACCTTGAGACATTTGTTTCTGGCCATTTGGGAATTAATACTCTGAATCCATTATGACAAACTACAACATAAAAGAAACACACACTTGATAAAGCACAAAAAGTTTATTTTTTGAAATGCATTGCTAATCCAAAACAGAAGTGTGGAAAAAAATCCCCAAAAGTAAGAAGTGATGATGATGATAAGCTAAATGAAGGGCGATAAAGAGAGTAGAACCTAACCACGCAAAGGAAAATGGAACTGAAACCATTTAGCAGCGAATTGGCATGTATATTTAACACACACCTCTTACTTAAATGAGTAATAAACTGAATTCAATTCCAGCTGCAGCCAGTCCCCCCAAGTACTTGGGTAAGTAAGTTTACAATAGTTCCTTGTTCCAAGTACTGCACTTGTAGATTTTCTTCCCATTATGTTGAACAGGAGACAGCTGTTCCTAGGATTCCCCTTTAATTAAAGGAAATTACTTCCTTTCAACACTTGAGAAAGTAAGTTTTATTTTGTGGATTTGGGATCCTGAAAAATACCAAATACTTAGTAAAACTGGGGGACTGTAGGTTATTCACAAACATGAACTCTGTGGCTGCTGGCATTCCATGGATCCTATCCCAATCAACCCTATTCAAAATTAAAAATCACGGCAAACCCCAGGCCTGCCTGCTAGCCTGAACCGGGTGACAGCTGAAACACTCCTTTCTGTGCAGCAGAAAGGTGGCAAACGGCGGCGGCTGAGCCAGAGAAACTGCACTTTGCCCCCAGGCTGAGGGGCCAGGGACGCACCTGCCAGCCAGCAGCGACTCAAGAAAGCGAAAGGACTTCGGAACAGCGATGAGAGAAGAAGGGCTCACCCAGGCAAACTCCGCGACTCGCAAGCGCACCCCGCCCCCCCCCCCGCCGTCCCGCCACCCGGAGGCGGGGAGCCCGCCCGCAGAAAGTGAAACCGAGGAAACGCCGCGTCGGAGGCGGGGGGGCGACATCAGCCCGCCGACGTCCGGCCCCGTCCTTCCGGGATAAGCGGGGGAGGCGGGGCGGAGGCGGGCTTGGGACTGGCTGAGGCTCCGGTGGTTGGGTGGGTTCAGACTAAGGGGACTGCGGGTCGGCGTTGGGCTCAGTGGGCTCGAACGAAGGACTCTCGGGCAGCGAGTCGGCGCGGCGCCTCCTGACGGGTAGCAGGGTGGCGGGTCGCGGCTTCCCGGCCAGCCAGTGCCCTCCCCGCGCGGTCCCAGTCGGCTTCTCCTCGGATCCCTGTGGCCAGCGCCGCGGTGCGGGCCCCGCGCAGAGGCACCTGCTGCTGAGGGACCCCGAGGCCCGCCCAGGTGCTCGTGATGGGGCTGATCTTCGCCAAACCGTGGAGCCTCTTCTGTAACCAAGGTAAGAAGGATGGAGCTGCCCAACGGCTGGCACTGGAGGAAGTGGGTCTGGCCGCCGAAGGGGACAGCTCGGGAGGCAGGGCTCTCTGAGGACACTTGCGTTCTGAGACGCAGAGAAGTCAGTGAGTTAGTCAAGAGGGTAGGGTAAAAACTCAGTATTTAATGCTGGGAGTAGATGCTGGAGAGACGTGATGACGGGGAGAAATGGAGAGTCAGAAAAGGGGCATTTGGTCTCCCAAGAGCCAAACCAAGAATTTGGGGATTTTAGGGAAGGAAAGCGGAAAGCACCTAATGCTACCTGGAGGCACGTGCAGGGCCTTTTTCGTCTCTCGTTAAGCATCCTAAGTGTCCTGCCTGAGGATAAGTGTCTGCCTCCAAACCTATCAACTTTTTAAAACTAGTGCTGCTTTGTTTTCTGCCCTGCTCTTTAAGCCCGTGCGCCTTCACGTTCTCTTGTTTCGCCTGCTCACCAGGACTCGGGAATATGTTGTCCTGTAGAGATTCACGGGTTTCCTGGAAATCTTCATTGCAAACCGATTATTCCTCTCTTCAGTGCTGGAAAACTGAATGCTTTTGGTTCCATGTACTATGTTGCTTGTCCGTAACTAGTCTAGAAGTGGTTCTGAGACAACTAAAACTTGCAAGTCCAAAGGGCCGAGAAGTTGTAAAACCTGTTGTGAGTCAGAGTGACTCAGATGTGATGCCTTCTGAAGAGAGAAAATTGACCCACACACAAAGGGCCAGCAATAGGTAAAGTTTTAGGCATTCTTTTAACAGAATGTTTTCTCAGTAGTTGAAGCCAATTTAAAAACTCAACTAGTTTCATTTTGCATTTAATGCCCAGGCCTAAAAAAAGGCAGTCTTTTATGGCCAATTTGTTACTGCTAATATGGTGTGGTTTTTTTTCCTGGACTTAATAAGTCATGAAGAGAATGAAATGGCTTTAGCTCACTTGTGCCGTAGATTGATAAGAATACTAAAATAGCCTTTTTTCAAGGTTACTAAAGATAGATACATACACATATACATTGCCTGCCTTCCTTCCCTGACCACTCTTACCACCCCGACACTCAGTCTCTGTCTTTACCATTTTTCTGAGTAACAGTTATCCCTGTCATCATATAAGCTTATTTGTTTACTTGTCTTCTTCTTTCAATCGAAACTCACTGAGGCATGAACTTTGTCTTACTACTTGTTGTAGCCCCAATACAAAAACTTCCAATTTTTTGTTTTGTTTCTCAACATAAAAATTTTATGTTGAAGTAACACAGACATTCTTTTAAAAAAGTTATATAATGTTAAAGTCTGAAAATGATGTATATTAGTCAAATGCCTTTAATGCCTTACCCTTTTTTCCCTAGTAGTTTACTTTGATATTTCTGGATAATGTGCATATATGGAAATTTTAAACAGTATAATTTGTCTTTTTAAAAAAATGGTAAAAATCAACATAGAATATTTTATTTATTTCAGGTGTACTAATTATTTATTATAGCAGAACAGAAAATACTTTGGCGCTTTTCCCTTATCACCCCTATATAGTATTTTGGCTTAATCCACACTCTGTCTTTTCATTATTGTCACTATAAAGTTTAGTTACTGCTGTGCTACAGTGTTCCCCTTTTTCCTACACCTTTTTTCCCCTAGAGTAACTAATATTTTATTGCCTTAGTTTTCTTTGTATGTTTGGTTAAGTCATTTCATGCTATACAGAAGCTCTCCTGCATGTTTGTCCACACACCTCTCTGCCCGGTCAGTGTTCCATCCTGCTCCAAGTTGGACCTGTGTCCCTCTCCGTGCCTGGTGCACCGCTGTTCTGGACATGTCCTTGCTATCATTCTAGGAATTTGCCTTCCTTTTCTGTTTTATTAGAACTTATGTTTTTCTTGCTTTACTCTTTGATGAAGCACATGCTTCAGACATTTCCTGCAAAGTTTTCCAAAGTGATCATTTTTCTGCAGTTTAAAATACTGAAAATGTTTTGGTCTGTCTTCCCTTTTGATTTATAATTGGGCTAGATACAGAATTCTGAGTTGGGAAAATGTTTCTTTCAGAATTTTGAAGATGTTGTCGTTGTCCTCCAGCTTGTAATATTGTTGTTAACACCAGTATTTTGCGACTTTTTTCTTAGTCTTTCTAGTAGATTTTAGAATCTTTCATTTATCCTTGGCGTTTTAAAATTTGAAAGAGTTGTGCCCTGTTATGTAATTTTTTGATTCATTGTGCTAGGCCTTCTGCACCTTTTTAACACAAAGTTGCATTTTTTTCCATTCTAGGAATTTTTTTTTTTTTTTTTTTTTTTTTTTTTTTTTTTACTATTTAGGATTTCTACTTTCCTGAGAATCTTGTTGGTCATATGGTAGTAAATTGATTATCAGATATTCTTTTCCATTTTACTTTCACTTTTTTAAAAAAATAAGTTTGTGGGATATTTCCTTTATCTTCCAAATCTTTTGAATATTTGGTTCAGCTATCTTATTTTTAGTTTATAAATGCTTTTTCTTATTTGCTGTTTTTTAAAATTCTTGTGGCATTGCTTCATAATGGTATGTCTTAAGTGTCTTAAGTTTTTTTTTCCCTTCTGTTTCTATTTTTATGTTAGCTCTTCACTGGAAACTTTCCTCATAGATCTATTGGAAATAATTCTGTTGCATGAATATACTATGGCTTGTTTCTTCGTTTGCATCATAATAGGTTGTAGTAAGTGAAACTGTTAGATTTTCCAAAGTGATTATACCATTTTTGTACTTCGACCAGCAACATTTGACATTTCTAATTATTCCACATCTCTACTGACATGTGGTGTTGCCAGTATCCTAATGTCAGTCAGCCTGCTGGGTGTGCAGTGGTACCTCACTTTGCTTTCACTTTGCATTTCTTTGATGACTTTTGGGGGTTAAACACTTCTTCATGTGCTAATTGGCCATTTGTGTATCTTCTTTTGCAGCATGTTCAAATCTTTCCCCATTTTTTTGTTTTGGGGTTTTTTGTTTGTTTTTTGGTCAAAAAACTATTTATATTTATTTATATATTCTGGAATTGAGTGTTTTATAAGCTATATTTTGTGAATATTCCCCTTTTCCTCTACCATGGCTTCCCTATTCAGAGTCTTTTTTTTTTTTTCCATATTCATTGTTTTAATGGGGATTTTTGCCAATGGAGTTTTTTGTTTGTTTGTTTGTTTTTTAACATTTTTGAATGAAGATTTTTTATTTTGGTGAAGCTTTAGCTTTTATGCTTAGGCCCATGAGCCATCTAAAATTATTTTGGGGGTTATGTGGGTAGGGGTTGTGATTTATTAATTGTTTAGAAGAATATCTGCTTGTCCCAGTATAATTTACTGAAGATTTTTCTTTTCCAGTGGATTACTTTGGAGTCTGTTAAAACTCAAATGATTTAAAACATTTTTTTTCTTTAAGTATAGTCAGCTTACAATGTTTTATCCATTTCTGGTGTACAGCATAATGTTCTAGTTATACGTATACATACATATATTCTTTCTTATTTTTTTCCTGGTAATGGCAAAGAAGTTGGTATCAAAATAACCTTCCAGCTGATAACAATGATAACTATGGACCAATTATAAAGTGGTTTGAAGGCACTAATGGATGATCAAAAGCAGGCAGAAACTGTAATGAATAAACCTTTGAAAGAAAGAAACCATACTGCAGTGAGATCTACATTAATCCAAGCTTTCCACTGTGTGCTCTGGTAGTTCATGCAGCACAAGGGGACAGATCTCAAGGAGAAAGCAGGAGTTACCCTGCACGGAAGAATCAGAGACAGAGTTCAGGGATACCAGACTGCTGTAAATTCAGGAAAAATCCAAGAATGAAGGAAGCATAGAAGAGCCCTGATGTTAGCATAAACCCCTGCTCAAAACCTTGGCTTACTACATTTTTGCAGGGTAAGACTGCAAGGAGCACAAAAGGAAAAGAAAGCTGGAACACTGAAAGAACTGAGCAAAGATTTCAGCAACTACTTGGCTCTGGAAAAACAGTTTTAAATTCCAGTCCTGTGCCACGTTAGAAGAACCTGGTTAAAACTTTGGTCTTCCTGTTGTAAACCCTAGAATGGCCATGTATTAGGGGTAAAGGCTGCATCCCAAGGCTTAGAGCAACTCCATATAACTTAAGGCAAAGCTGAGAACGAAGTAGAAATAATCTAAACAACTTAAAGGCAACCTGACAGAGGAATCGACATGACCCTCAGTAACTTAACCACCTACACTAGATTAAAACTCAGCAAACTTCAGAGGAAGAAAAAGGATCCAGCATCTTGATAACATATTATATTAAATTTTCCTGAGAAGAAATAGGAAAATGTAACCAATAAGGAAGATAAAAACTAGTCAACAGAAACAGACTGATACATGTCCCCTATGTTGAAATTAGAAGATAAGAAATTTACAATAATGATGATACATAGTTTTACAAATCTACAAGAAAAGGTGGAAATATGGGTGAAGGGACAGAGTATTCAGGAAAGATAAGGAAATGCAAACTGAAAAAGCCCCGTATATGAAATATAAAATGCACTGGATAGGTTTAACAGCAAATGAACATAAGGGAATAAAAACCAATAAACTGGAAGTCAGGTTAACAGAAATTACCCCAACTAAAAGAATTGAAAATCCTTAGTGAACTAGAGGATAGGATTTAAAATATAACTGAGAGTAGAGAAAAAAAATAGCTGTAGAAGTATAGACCAAAATTTCCCCAAATTTGAGCTAATACAAGTACCCAGTGAACTTGTTAAATTAACGGTTTTTGTTTTAGATTCTTTAGGATTTACTATGTACATAGTCATGTCACCTACAAATGAAGATAGTTCTCTTTCTAATCTGTAGCCTTTTAACTTCTTTTTCTTGCCTTATTGTTCTGGCTTGTGTCCTGTGCAGTGATAAACAGAAGTGGTGATGGGGGCATCCTTTCTTTGTTTTTGATCTTAGAGTAAAAAGCATTCAGGTTTTCACCATTGAAGGTGATGGTAGCTGTAAGTTTTTCAAAGATACTCTTCCTGAAGTTGAGGAAATTCCCTGGATTGCTAATAAACAGATTTATCATAGGCATTGAATTTAATTATTTTCCCATTTACTGAGATGATTATGTGTTTTTTCCCCTCATACTTTAAGTAGTAGCTTACATCCTTGATTTTAGACACCTTTTCACATAAATTATACAGCCTGACTTTTGAATACCAAATCAACTTTGCTTTCCTGGGATAAACTCTTTTTGGTCTTGAGGTATCATCTTTTCAAAATATTGCTAGATTTAGTTTTGTAATATTTTATGAAGGATTTTATATCTAGCTTCATGAAGGATGTTAGTGTGTAGTTTTCTGTTCTCATAGTGCCTTTGATTGTGGATAATGCTGGTCTTAGGAGTTGGGACGTGTTCTCTCCTACTGTATTGGTTGGCATAAAATTGTATGTTCTCTAATTGTCCTTTTAATGTCTGTGGAATTTGTAGTGATGGAGCCTCTTTTTAATTTTTTATATTGGTGCAATTTGTGTCTTCCATTTTTGAAATTAGTATATATAGCTATAGTTTATTAATTTTATTATTTTAATACATCAGCATTTGGCTTCACTCATTTTCTCTATTTTTCCTGTTATGTATTACACAGATTTCTGCTTTAGTCTTAATTTTTTCCTTTTACAAACTTTTGAGTTTAATTCACTTTCCTCTTTTGAGTTATTTAGGGTGACAGCTTAGATCATTGTTTTAGGCCCTGATTTAAAGGGATAAAATTTAACGGTGCTTTAGTTGCATTCCACACATTTTGACATGTTGTCTTAAGTAACATTCAGTTCAAAATATCTTCCAATTTACCTTAGGATTTTTGCCTTGATTCATTGATTATTTGGAAATGTGATGAATTTCCAAATATTTGGGGAATTTAGAGATATGTTTTTGATTTCTAAGTTAATTCTACTGTGGTCAGAGACCATACGCTATGATTTCAGTTCTTCTTAATTTGTTGATGCTTGTTTTATGGCCCAGTAAATAGGGTCTATCATGGTGAATGTTTCATGTAAAATATTCTATAAAGATGAACTAGATAAAATTGATTGTGTTTTCAAGCCTTCCATGGTCTTACTGATTTTCTTTCCCTTTGTTCTCTCCATTTCTGAGGGAGAGGCATTTATATCTTAAGCTGTAATTATATTGCTTCTTTCAGGTCTGTCAGCTTTGCTTCATGTACTTCATGCATTCTCAGTGGGGGTGATATTGCTCCTAAGGGAGCAAAATTGGTTCCAGGGAAAATGAAAAAAAGAAAACCTTAGATATTACAATGGTTTGTGGCCCTCCAAAGGGCAACAGACTATAAATAGATAATGGTATTAAAATTTCACAGAGGGGAGGCAGTTAGAAAAAAATATCTAAAAAGATTCTTTAGGGCAGTGAAAATGATAAAAAGCTTCTTGAAAAACACTGAAGTATTTTGAAGCTGGCAGAATTGTTATGACTTCTGATGATCTGTCCCTATTTATCACTATAATATTCCATGCTCTGAAATCTACTTTCATATATAGCCACTCGCATTTTCTTCTTAGTGTTTGCATGTGTAATAGGGTCAGATTCCATTTCTGATGTCTTACTGCTAACAACTTCCTAGACCCACTCCCTTTTTCCCCACTCTTGCCCCATACCTGGGCAAGCCTATAAGAAAACTTAGGATGCTGGCTCTGTTGGTGCTGGCAGGAAGTTTAAACCATGCAAGCCTTAGCTCACATACAGAACCCCAACCTGACCCATCCCCTAACCACAATAACCACCAAAGCCTGACACCCATCCTTGCTCTCTCAAGCCATTTTAGGACTAGCTTGGGAATCTTCCCTGCTCTCCCTAGGAAAGCCTCGTTATGTCAAATTTCAGTCTGGACATCTGAACCAAATTTTGGGTGAGTAGGGAGGGTTGGTATCACCCTCACATCGCAACCACCAGACAGCACGGTACACATTTTGTCATCTGTTTATATTTCATCTACCTGTGTTTTTACATTTTAATATACAGCACATAGTTCGGTCTTTCTTGTCATTTCAGATACTGAACAGTCATCTTTAGAAGTTTCATTTGGTTCTTATTTCAGTATTTGTTATCTTGCCTCATTATGTTAATTTTTGCTTTACATCCTTGATGATAATGAAGCCATTTACAATGGCTGTTTCAACATCCTTGTCTGCAAATTCCATTACCTCTACCTTTTAAAGTTTTTTTTAATTGAAGTATATCAATGTGTTCAATTTTAGGTTTGTTATTATTGACTGAGTTTTTTCCCCCTATTGAATGATTTTTTTTCCTGTTTACAGGTCATATTTTCCTGCTTCTTCATAATGTTTAATAATTCTTGATTGGACATCACACACTATCAATGTTGTTGAGTTTAAGATAATGGTCGTCTTTTCATAAAGAGTTTGGCAGCCTTTTTCTGGCATTCTGTGGCAGCCACCAAGTTACACCACTAGGATCTCTCTTCAAAATAGAACTTACCAGTCATGTGCAAGAACTGTAGTTACCTGGCAACCTCTAATTTTTACCATCTTCAGGAAGCTCTTCAGATTTTGAACCAAACCAGGCCTCCCCAGGGAGTTCCCACCCAATGACTGAACACTGAGGGTGGCCATTTCTGTCCATGGGGACTCTTCTGATGGACAGTTTTTGCTTCAGACCAGTTAGGCTGGTTGACACTTTGTCAGATCTGCATATTGGTCTAAGGCTCTCCCTGCCCAATCCTGTTAGCTTCTCGCCCTTTCCTTCCACAGGGGTCATATCTGTATCATGGTCTGATGGCTGTGTATTTCTGATCTCACTTTTTCCTTTTATCTTTCATAGATGTCACCTCTAATAAATCTATGACACTCCCAACTCCATCTCAGCATCTCCTTGGAGGACCCAACAGACACACAGCAATTACTTTTGGATTGGTTAAATCCTTTTGATGCTTTTATTTAAGCTCTTTTATGGCAAATCTTGCAGTCTCTGATCGATGGCTAATCTAGCCCCATTTATTAGATGTGACCTTTCTAAGGAATCTCTCTAATGTCCTATGTATTAACAAGTTCTCTCCACTCTGGCTGGAGGGAAATAAAATGATTCCTGGTGCAGTAGGCTATGGGAATTGTTTGTCTCACAACACCGTGGTAATTGTATTTTTCTTAGAACGTGTCCTTGCCTGGTCTCATAAGGTTTCAACACCTACAAACGTGCAGATGTGTATTTAGCCAAAGACTCAAGGGGAACCTTTTCCAGATTTGGGGAACTCTTTCCCTACATAGCTCCCTCTTTTGGGGAAGTGTGTCCTGCAAATTCTAGCCACCTCAGTCTCCTTGAATGCCAGTGTTGGTCCCCTTAAGTCAATAAAATTGTCAAGTGTTTTTTGGATTCCTCTTTCTGCACTGCAGTTTGGAAGTTGCCTTCAGATGAAAGCCTGGAATGAGGTAGGGTGCATCTCATTTGTTTTTCTTCTCTCAGGAATCCAGGCCTGTGCTGCCTGTTGTTCAACATCTTGTCCAGTTTTCTAGTTGTTTCCTGTAGAAGTATAATTCTAGACTCTGTTACTTCCTAAGGGTTGGAAGCACTAGTCTTGAATTATAAAAATGCAGACCCAAATGGCTTAATAATGATTTTCATCAAACATTTAAGGAAGCAATAATACCAATCTTGCACTAATTCACTAATTCCATAAGAAAACAGATAAAGAGGAATCACCCCTAGTTTGATATGGCTGACACAATTCTGGATACAGACACTTCTCAGTGACATTACAAGAAAACTATGGACCACCATCCTTGGTAAAATCATGCATTAAAGCTTACTAAAATACTAGCAAACCAATTTCAGCAATCTCTAAGAAGGATAATGCATCTTGTCCAACTGGAGTTCATCCTAGGAGCCCAAGGTTGGTTTAAATTTCAAGTTAACCAATGTAATACATACAGAACAGATTAAAGAAGAAACATCATACAATCATCTCAACAGATGTAGAAAAAATATTTGTTCAAATAAATATCCATCTCATAATTAAAACTGTCAGAAAACTAGGAAAAGAAGAGAACTTCCAGAATCTAGTAAAGAGCACTTATGAAAAACTTACAGTTAATATTAAGCTTAGGAATGGATTATTAAATGGCTTCCTTCTAAATTTAGTGAACTGCTAAGAATGCTCAGGCTTACTATTTCTATTCAACATTGTACTGTAGGTCCTCATCAGTACCACAGGGTAAGAAAAAGAAATGAAAGCAATAAAGTATGCAAATGTAAAAGTGAAATATCTCATTTAAAGAAGGCATGTTTTATATGTAGGAAATCTAAAGGAATATACCAAAACAAAGAACAACAGCAACAACAATAAAACTTAATAAATCAGTAATTCAAAGTCAGTATCTAGAAGTCAATTGTGGCTACATATATTAACAAGCTGGACAAAGAAAATTTAAAAATCCTACTATCTACAATAGCACCAAAAATATGAAAAGCTTAGAGATAAACTTAATAATAAATGGATAAGACCTTTATACTAAAATAATAAAACACTGTTTACAGGAATTAAAGGAGGTAACTAAAATTTTAAGATATAGTACAGCCATGGACTGGGAGACTCAATATTGCTACGATGTTAGTTCTCACCAATAAAAATCCCAGCACTCTATTTAAAGAAACAATAAGTTTATTCTAAAATGTATTTGAAAAAGAAAATGATCTGGAATAGCCAAAACAATTTTTTAAAAAGAAGAAAGTTAAAAGGACTTACTCTGACATCAAGACTTTATTATACAGCTACAATAATCAAAGGCCAGGTGGTACAAGCACTAGGACTTAAAATATATGAAAGGAAAGAATACTCTAGAAATAAACTGACACAAATACAATCAGATAATTTTACTGAAGAGAAATAAAAATAAACCTCCACAAAAAGATTGTTACAAGAATGTTCACAGTAGCTTTATTCATAGTAGCCCCAAAGTGGAACATTTCAAATGTCTATCACAGGAGATATGTACACAAACTAGTGTATTCATACAATTGAATACTATTCTACAATTAAAATAAACTATTTAAGTATGCAAAAACATGTATAAATCTGTGAGACATTAAGCTGAGTAAAAGAAAGTAGATGTGAAAAAGGTCCAGAATGGACAAAACTAATCTATGCTGGTAGAAATCACAGCAGTGATTGCCTTAGTGAGAGGGGCTGACTTGGAAGAGGCCTGATGGAACTTAATGGGTTAATGGAAGTGTCCTTCATCTTGATTAGTGTGAGAGAAACACGGGCTTGTATTTCTGCCAGAAATCAAAGAACTTTACACTCAAGATCTCTATGTACATTTATTTACAAAGCACAGAGTGGATTCTTGGTAAAGTAATAGCGGCCAATTGCTCTACAGGCACAAGGGCCCACAAGGAGAGGATTTACATGGGGAGTGTTATTCAAAACTAAAATTCAGAATTTACAGGCATGGAAGTCAGTCATGTATAGGCCCTTCAAAGATCTCAGGCCTTTAAAAATAAATCCTTAATAAGATGGCTAGTATCAGAAAAAAAAAAGACAAAAAGAAAATAAGATGTGGAGAAATTGGAACCCTTGTGCATTGTTGGTGAGAAAATGTAAAATGGTGCAGCCACTATGGAAAACAGTATAGCAGTTCCTCAAAATATTAAACATAGAATTAATGTGTGATCCAGCAATTCTACTTTTGCATGTATACCCAAAAGAACTAAAAGCAATGGCTCAAATAGATATTTGTATACCCATGTTCACAGTAGCATCATTCATAGTAGCCAAAAGATGGAAGCAACCAGAGTGTCCATTGACAGATGAATGGACAAGCAAGAGGTGGCACATATATATATTATATATAATGGAATATTATTCAGCCTTCAAAAGGAAGAAAATTCTGACACATACTACAACTGGGTGAAACTTGAGGGCATTACACTGAGTGAAATAAACCAGTCAGAAAAAAGACAAACACCATATGATTCCACTTACCTTAGGTACCTACCAGTAGTCAAATTCATAGAGACAAAGCAGAATGGGGGGGTCAGGTATAGCTCAAGTGGCAGAGTGCATGCTTAGCACGCACAAGGTCCTGGGTTCAATCCCCAGTACCTCCTCCAAAAAATAAATAACTAAACCTAATTACCTCCCCTCCAAAAAAAAAAAGAAAAAAAAAGAGACAAAGTAGAATGTTGGTTGTCAGAGGCCATTACTCTTTAATGGGCATAGAGTTTTAGTTCCGCCAGATGAAGGGTTCATTAGTTGAATGGTGGTGACAGTAGCACAACAATGTAAAAGTACTTAATGCCATGAAACTATACGCTTAAAACGGTTAAGATGGTAAACTTTATGTGTATTTTACCTCAATTAAAAAAAAAAGATCTCTAAAAACATTCAAAGGCGTTAACTACCTAAGTCCACTGGACTTTATCTATACAGACTCACCTAGGTAACTACGACTTGGAAAAATTCTCCCTGTTGTCCATAGTTCTTTTCCTTGTTCCAACTTGTGGATCATATCGGGCTTAGTCATGTGAAAGCCTGAAAATAAAAAATAAGACTCGGTGTAAGCTGTTAGGTTTCAAAAGTATTGAATTTTTAAAATTTATTTTTATTTTTTATTTTTGGTATATATATAGATTTTTTTTATTGAAGTATAGTCAATTTACAATGTTTTGTCAATTTCTGGTGTACAGCACAATGCTTCAGTCATACATGAACATACATATCAAAACTATCGAAGAGAAAGATACAGCCTCAAGGTGGCAGACAAGGTACACACGAACGTCTTACCAAAGTTAGGCAAGTGAGAACATCACTGCGCTTTCTACGAACAAAAAGGGATTCATCCCCTCTGATCTTTGAAATTCAAAGTTCCACATGTTTCAGAATTTCTTGAAAGGAGATGCGTAACATTGAAGGATTCAAGGAATTTTGCTTACCCACAGAGACGAAGTGACAATAGTTTTCCAACATGACATCCCTGTAGAGGGCCTTCTGAGCAGAGTCCAGTTGCTGCCACTCCTCCTGGGTGAAGTCCACAGTCACATCCTTGAATGACACTGATCCCTGTAAGGGCACACTCTAGTTCATCCTAAAGTAATTGGAATGAGTGAGAACTAGACATTGGAGACCATGTTTAGTGGTCAGAATAGTTTTTTACTTTGTGTTTTGTATTGCAGAAAACTTTCTCTGAAAATATATTCATCTATATTTACTTATTATCTCATGCTAAAAATATATGAGCTCATACTATCTACCTTGAATGTGGTTGGCTGCTTGGTGCACCAAAATGATTAAAACCCTGACCTTGCTTATAAGAAGTTACAAGCTAAAAGAGAGGCAAAATGTAAATACATACACTGAATAGATATTACAGAAGCAATGACAGAATTATGTACAAGGGAATATTCTACAAAGTAAAGAAAATTTCATTTTGTATTCCAAGACTTCATTGAGGACATAAAAAATTTGTACTCACAATGAATTTGTTTTATAGGACTACATGACACTGGCTTTTAAAATTCATGGGGAGAGTAAACCCAGTTAGCAAATTCAGGAAATAGCAAAAGGTACAATGTGTTATGAAAGAGTCTTTGAGCTGTAAGAAGAAAAAGGTATATGGAGGTAGGCAGTGGGCATATTTATGTAACAATACTGGATTTTTTTTTTTCCCCACAGAGCAGTGGTCTTAAAAATGTCCTGAGCACATTTCCAACACATTGCATTTATTTGTAAATCATCAATTGGCATTAATGGCAATCCACTTTCTTAATGATCACCATTTTCAAATGTAAACTATTAGTATTTTCCTTCTTTTCAGTACATTCCATTGTAATGCATACCCTACTTTGGGCCTGCTGCTTTATGGAGTATAAATAACAAGAAGAAATGTTAAATCAGCACATGTTATGGGACAAAATTTGTACTTTAGAGGTAATGCTCCTGAACACTAGAGAAGGCCTGAGGTGTGTTAGGTGGGAAAGACAACTGAGTAACCCCTGTTAGAGATGTGTCCTAGATTAAGGTCGTATTAGTGGTCTAGACAGGGGACAATTGGTTGCTACATGATGAGTTTCATAAATTGGTTGTAGAGTGGAAGAAAGAAAGGCAGAGCTCATCTGCCTAGCAAGTGGGTAGGTGCTTAGAGTGAAAAATGGAAATAGGAAACAGAAGGAAGAATAACTGGATGAAAGGAGGTAATGAGGTAAACATTGGACATGTACTTGAAGTGTCTATGGAACAGACAGGTGGTGATTGATGTTGGAGATTAGATATATGGTTCTGATGCCCTGGACAGAGGTCTAGGATGGAGAGAGGTTATCTCAGAGTCATGAGAATCAGATCAGTATAAACTCTGTAGTGAATGTGACTGTGCACAGAGAAAAACAGACAGGGAAGAGAAGCAGTTAGCATCTGTGGAAAATTGGTCAAGACTGGTAGATGAAGAGGAGTTTTATGAGAAAGATAAGAAAACCAGACAGAGTACCACCTTGGATTCAAGAATAGAACATCTCAAGAATGGATTAGCATAAGCGTCTCCGTCTCCTGCACCCACATACAAAAATTAGAAGAAACTAAAAAGATAAGAATAAATCTATAGCGCCACATTGGAGAGGTTTCCACTGGCAGGGCACAGTTTGTAGGAATTGCTGGCAGACATGCATAAAACATAAGGACCAGAGAGGAATGTAAAATCTCAGTTTTCTGTACAAGTCTGCAAGCAAATCTCTGTTCTAAAAACCTCACAAAACAGGAAGTCTAATCACAAAATAACAATGTGATCTACCCATTCTGCTTCCCACCTGATCACTACAAAACCTTGGTCACTGGAGATGATCAAGGTTTTTCGATGTCTGCTTCTTGACTCACAATTTAGATCTCCAATCAGTGTCTAGACAAGATAGATTCATTCAAGTATTATATTCCCACTTAAATCAAGGTAATACATTTCTGTTCCAGAAGTATTTTTTTTTAAGACGACTGAGGAACGAGATGGTGAATGATAAACGCAATCAATATGTGAACATTGGCTACATCTAGAAGGTGCACTTGGGGAAGGCTTATGTTTATATGGTTGGAATAAGAGAAACTGGGAACAGGGCTGCAACTAGGAGGAGGCAGGTGAGGCACCTACGGTACAAAATTTAGGGATGGGCAGCCCTGACAGTATTCAAATTTTGTACCTAGGCCACTTGCTTGCTCTACTGGAGACCAGTATTCTATCCATGTCTGCCAGCAGTTCCTACAAACTGTGGCCTGCCAGTGAAAACCTTGATGGAAGCAAGTTCCAATATCCAGAAAATTTAAGGCTAGGGAAGCAAATGTTCGTGTAACCTAAAACCAAGTTATTTCAGTAAGAAAGGAAATATCATCTCACCTGAGGCATGGCTTTAAGAATTTGCCTTCTCTTTTGAGCTCTCCTTTTGGACAAGGGAAGAGTCCTGAGAAGGGAGAGATGGGAGGATATAGAGCCTTGTGAATCCATATTTGACGTAGATCTCCCAGAATAACTCAGTGTCTGTGTTAAATCTGTGTCAACTGTCACAGTTTCAGCACTTGCCTACTCTGTGGACCCCACACAAATTCAGGATGGAGATTAGTGAGAAAATAAACAAATCCTGCTCCCTTACCAATGCCAGAAACCTGGTTTCGTGGTCAGGAAGATATCTGTTGTAACTTGGAGAGAGGGAACACTGTGTTTTCCCCCTCTGTAGCTGTACCTTCCATCTCCCATGGAAGACAGATTTATCATACATTTCCAAATCATTCTTCATGGATTTTCTGTGAATTTATACTGTCACCAGCAGTGCATGACAATACATCTCTCCATCCTATGAATGCAGTTGACAATAACTTCAATTTCTGCCTACCAGATATATAGTATAGTTCTAATTTACACATTTCTTACTATGAGTATAAGCTCCTTTAATTTCTTTTCTGTGATATCTTAGAGTATGTCTATTTTTCTCATGTTTATTTTGTAATTGGGTGACATTAGCTTTTATTTTAATTAAATAAATTAACCCTTTAAGTTGCAAACAGTTTTTCTCATTCATATATCAGTGTTGAAAGTGCTAGTTGTGAGTAAAAATTGTTTGCTTTTTCCTGCATACTACCCATGGAACGCTACTCATTTCAGCGTATTGGTTTTAGTTCATGTAATGTTTCCCTGTGATGAATCCCACCATCTGGGAATTATGAGATCTTATCTATTCCTTTCCAATACTCATACCTCTATTTCATATGCTAAACTGCTATTGAGTTACAATTTTGGAGGCAGGCTTAATGACCACTATTCAGAAAATCAAATCTTACATACCCAACTAGCGGTCATACAGTTTCTCAATCACAAAACCATCACAAATCGTAACAGTAGGTTACAAACACGCAGAATTACATTCAATCACTTCCTTCAGAAAAGCACCATCCCGCGGCACCCACATGCCATTCACAATCTCAGACAGCACATTTCATAATTTCATGCAAAGTCACAAAAACCACAGCACAAACCATTTAGCTTCTCTATCGTCACCTGCGGTGTCAAACACGATTCACATACAATCTGAAGAGAGACACAGGCAGAGGAATCCCCACGCAGCAACAAGACTCCGTCCACTTTCACACACAACCAGCCGCAGCATCCCAGAGAGTAGGATGCACCCAAAATGCAGCAGGTTGGGCACAGGAGGCCGTCTCCATTTGGTACACACACACACACAACACCCGCTGTGTGAGGCCCCGCTCCTGGCAGTGTAGCTTCCTTGGGGTCAAAACAGACAAAACCTCCCCTAGGAAAACTCGCTCCAGGTCACAGTCGTTTATCACCCTCAGGGTCACGCCCACGGACCACGCCCGAGGCCCCGCTCGCACAGATCTGTCTGGTTACTACGGGCCCGGTTCCGGTTCCCTCCTCAGAATTACCAGGCCCACTCGGACTCTCGGCTTCCTCCCCGGACTTCCCACCGGGTCCCGCTTCTCTAGTCTGCCCTCCAGGGCTAGAGATCCCACTTCCCGCTTCCTGGTCAAAGCCCCCAGGACCTACGAACCTCACCCCGAGCCGAGGCTCAGTCGACTGCGCCTGCGCACTCCCGCGTGGCTGGCGCTCCCAGGAGTCCACGGGGCGGCGGGTTAGGAGCCGCGCGGTCCCAGCTGCGGGCGGTCGGGTTTGCTCGTGTCAGCGTCCGCGCTTTTCCGGTTTTGACTGCGTTTCTCACAGGCCCTGGGGACTAATGAACTTCGGCTTCTGGTTCATTTTCCGCTAGCATTGAGATCACAGTTTTCCGTGTGGTGAGTTGAGCTATCCGGGTCTGGGTGCGGAAGGAGCTCACTGCCGCAGGCCTGGAGTTTCCCAGGCACGGATGCGGCGGGTGGAGGCAAGAGCCTCAGGCCGATGTGAATCACCTGCTGAGGAAGGTGATTGTGGGTGTGTGTGCGATTGTGTGACTGCGTCAGTGTAAGATGTGACTATGGGAGTGTGTGTGTCAGGAAGAGAGGGAGCGCGGGCGCGCTTGTGTGTTGGGGCCAAAATGTGTGCGTGGTGAGGAGGCCCTGACTGGTCCAGATTTGGCTCCTAGGACAGAGTGGGGGCGGGGCCTTTTTTAGGACCTTGGTCGGCGGTGACTATAAGGTGTACACTGTGACCGAGTGATCCTGTTAACAGCATTATTGTGACCGACTGGAGGAGACTGACCAGAATTAGCCTATTGTGGCTTTTTTTTTTTACTTTCAGGAGGATAGAGCTTCACGTTTGCAATTCTGGCGCTGAGGTATCAGTAGACAAGAGCCCTGTGTGACTCAATGTGTGTCTGTCAAGACTCCGAGGGCCTTGTCAAACAGAGGGCCCCAGTTCTAAAGCATGGCCCCTGTTGCCTTCATCATTGCCCCCCTATACCTGTTGTCTAGACTAGTGTTTAAAACACAGTAGGCATGCAGTACGTTAAGTGTAGCCTGTTTTGGAGCTAGTTGTAAATTCTGTGGTTTCTTGGAATTTGTTGTACTGGGTTTTCTTTCACTGCTTCTGTGATTTCACTTTATAGCCACGCTGCACAAAAATGGCTGTCAAAGAGAAGTTGAATATTTGAGACCTAGAATGAAGGTTCCAACTTAAAAAAAAAAACGCATTTCTCTGTTTATTATGGCGATTTTAGAGCTGGAATTGCCCTCAAGGTAGGGTCCTTTCCTCCAGAGATTCCTCTTGGAAGCTCTGTGGGGGCAAGCTGCAGCTGCATATTACAGATCTACAGCATTTTCATAGCTTTGTTGACAGTAAATTGCTGTGAACCTAGAAGCAGATTTCAGTCCTAGGCTTCAGTGAACCTGACTTTATGATACAGGGAACGGTCAGCAGTGTTCCAGTCTTTCTCATACTTCCATTGGGCTTATTTATTACTTTGTTTGGTGTTTTGGTAGAGGGAGGTAATTAGGCTTCTTTATTTATTTACTCTTAGAGGAGGTACTGGGGATTGAACCCAGGACCTCATGCATGCTAAGCATGTGCTCTACCACTTGAGCTATACCTTGCCACCACATTGGGTGTATTAATTTAACGTGGATGATGGAGGATTGTTAATGATGAAGAATGTATTCTTATTTAGCCTGTCTGGGTATAAAAGGCCTGGGAACAGTGGCTGGAAATAGTAAGTGCTTAAATTAAAAACTGCTTAAATTAAAAACTTGCTATTATGTGCATATGCTAAGGCCTTTCACATTCATACATAAGAAGCAATGAAAATACGAAGTTAATTGTAATGGGCACCTGTAAGTAAGACCAGATGCTCAGATGGTCTAGAACAGGGATTCTTCACCTTAAATGATTTGCTTTGCTTTGAAATTATATACCAAATTATTGTATTTTTATTTTATTAATGCATATTTTTATTGTAGAAAAAGTCTATAATTTTGAGACTATCAAAGGTGTACATGAACCACTTGCCTGGAACCAGTAACTTACACCTGGAAGTGAATTTTAGGAGGAGTTTGTCCCAAAATAATTTCCTGTATTATGTAAATATAAAGTTAATCACTTTAGAGTCAAGTTATTAATATTATATCAATAATAAAGAGATTCTAATATAAAATGTAAAATGCAATGCTATGCAGTATTCATGTTTATGAATAGAAGTACTCAACTGCTAAATTATAAATCAATTTCTTTATTATAATGGTATTTCTTACCGATTTTTCAAGGATTATATCCAGTATGATCCATTAACTGGTCATTCAGTAGAGAACGGCAATGATAAAGCCGCATTTATTAAGCCTCTACTATGAACAAAGCACTGTTTAGTCTAAAAGTGTCATGTACCTGAATTGTGCTCATTCACAGGCGAATCGTAGCATGGAAAGTGTTTCACTACATTTATCAAATGCAGTAAAAGAAGGTACAAGGCTTGGTAGGTTTATTTATTTCAGTCACACTGGCTTTAGTGCTAGTACCTGTCATTTTGCCAGTCTGCTCAGTTTTCCTAGTAAGTAGAAGATAGCTCTCCCTACAACACTTTTTTCAAAAATACTCTAAAAAAAAAGGAAGTACATGTTAATTCCTGATGATGGAATTAATGCAGTCTTGTTGAAAAAGAAATTAGTAATCCAATTTGAACTTACAAAATAGGAAGTTAAAAGTACTCAAAATTTTAGCATCTAGAAATAATCACTATTAACATATTGGTGTACATTCTTCTAAATTTTTCCTTATGCCTATGTTTATATGATTTTGGTTTTTTTCAGAAAAAAAATCACACGAATTAATCATTTAAATGAATAAAGACCTCTCTGACTTTTAGTTTGAAGAAGGAATTGAACCCAATCAATGATTTGTTATATTTTCTTGTATGTAGCGTCAAAGGATAAAAGTAAAACAATTTAGTTACCATGTTTGATGTCTTTAATTCAAGGGAAACAACCCATGGATTGGAGGAGTAGAGTGCCTCTGAAGCAGTAGAGTATTCTTCCCAAGGGGTTTTGGGCAAGAGGATTTTATAGAATGTGAGAAGAGGCAACAAGGAAATGGCATGATTGGCTCCGATGTCAGAGATTTCCTTATGAGACTAGCGGGCCCTATTTCCTAGGGTAAGGTAGGCTAGCCAAAGCTGAGTTGGAGGATTGTGATTGGTGTGCACTAAGTTTCCTATATAGGTGTTTCTTGTAACTTCAGTTTAGCTTTGTGATGTGGGCTGGACCGCTGAGCTGGCCTCCATTTTGTGGATCCTGATACACAAATTACCATTATCAGTAGGAATAAGAAGGAAGTGACAGTGGTATCCAACAACCGATTTGATAGACCTTTTGCTATTACACAGATATCAACTTATGCATTTTATTAGGAGATCAAATTGTCAAGTAAAGCTACTTAGTTAAGTATTTTTTTTTTTTACATATTTTGATAACTTTCAGAAGACAGCACTAGTATCTCAAGACCAGGTAACTTAGGAGACTTCATTTTATAAACTGCTGACAAGGATGAGTTTATAATGATGTGAGTAGTTATAATTATGCAGTTATAAATAATGCAGCATAAAAGGTAGGGTTAACAAAAATTGAGTTTTTGTTAACATTTTCAATTTGTTACTCAAGTGGTCATATTGTCTGAGCTAGTTTTATGAGGCAGAATGATGTTTGTGTAGTTGCGGTCCTCCTTTTCTTTCTGAAATTCTCTGTGGGTAACATTGCTTGTGAAGACTAGTTACATTTGTAAACTGTGTTCTGTCGTGTACAAGCATGATAAGGACAAGCAGTAAGAAGCTCAAATGTCCTCAGAAAAACAGAACAGAGAGTATCCTTTAATGGTAGTAGATTACAGGATATGAAATTGTCTCTTCATTATCAGTTAAAAATAGATAACATTTTGTTGGTTTTTTTGTTTTTCACTTAATCTTGACAACTCTTTGAGGTACTAGCTATTATTGTTTTTCTCACTTTATTTATAAGGAAATCTAGGCAGTACAGATGAAATACTTGGTAACAGACACAATAACTTCAGAGCGAAGATTGACATACGGAAAGTTTAACTACAGAGCTTACTCTTATTTGTGACAGTATATAACCTCGCAATAATTTTAACCTGCCTGTCTTACTTATTAATTCATTATAAATGTCTTTCCTCAACATTTACTATGAATTAAGGTAATCACCTATAAAACAAATATACATATGAATAATACATACATATGAACAGTGGCCATGTATTAATCTTAACATCTTTTTGAAGAATAGCTTCCTTTTTACAGAATTTTTAAGTGCTTATTTATATTAATACATGGCCAGTCTTAAATTAAGAAGTAATTTCAAATAAAAAGAGAAACAATACTAATATAAGGCTTCATAATTTTCCATTTTTCTTTTTCTGTTTATATATGCACACGTTACAAGCAAAATGACATT
This sequence comes from Camelus dromedarius, assembly GCF_036321535.1. Taxonomy (NCBI): domain Eukaryota; kingdom Metazoa; phylum Chordata; class Mammalia; order Artiodactyla; family Camelidae; genus Camelus; species Camelus dromedarius. The sequence continues at coordinate 66,767,164 of NC_087444.1, read as the reverse complement.
ATGTTTATGCATTATATTTTTAAAACTATTGACTATGTTTTGAAATATTTTTCATACTTTTCCCCAGTTTTATTGAGATATCATTGATCATGTTCTTAACTATACATTTTTTTTATAGCTTTGCATTTAATGACTACCTTTTTTTCCCCAACATCTTTGTGAAATTCATGCTGTTGCATGTAGCAGGTACTTTTTCTTTTGCTGTATATTCCATTATAGGATGTTGCACAGATTAGTTATCTGCTAGTCTGTTGTTGGAAATTTAGGTTATTTCTAATTTTTCTTTTAGAGATACTGCTGCTATGAACATTATTGTACATGTGTTTTGTGGACAAAAGCATTCATTTTTGCTGTGGAGATACATAGGAGAAGGACTGCTGGGTTATGTAATATATTTATGTTTAGTTTTGTAGACACTGATGAACAGATTTCCAGTGTGTAATGCTTTCACAGCCACTGCATGAGAGTTTTAATAGTTAAGTGTAATATTGCAGTCTTTATGATAACCACTAAGAAAATAATGAATGACACTATAAATTAATGAGGAAAACTAGAGTAATGAGATATTTAATTAATACACCAGGAGGTAAGAATGGTGGCACAAAAGAGCAAAGAAACAGAGGGGACACATAAAAGCAAACATTGATGTATTCGACATTATTTGTAATTAAATTTAATGAAAGTAGATTAAGTCCAATAAAAAGAAAATTGTGGTCAGGCATGATGAAAAGAACAAAATCAGCCATATGCTTTAAGCAGCTGACACACATTAACTATACTGACACAGAAAACTTGAAATACCAAAGAGCTATAATGCAAATACTAAGGGAAAGTTGGTGTCTCTATATGAAGATCAGAAAAAAATTTATGAGCGATAACAGGGGGACGTTCCATAATGATAAAAGTTGAAACCTAGAAAGAAGATATAGTAACCATGAATTTGTATATACTTAATAGTAGCTTCAGGATAAACAAACCAAAGATTAACAAAAGTAAAAAGATGAACTGACAAGTCCACAGTCATTGCTGAAGCTTTCAGTATACCTTTCGATAAGTGTTAGAACAAGGGGAAAAAAAATCATTATTACAGATAGACGTTAGCAGATGACCTAATTGACATCTAGAGAACACTAGATCCAACAACTGGAGAATATACAGACCCCACTTATTGAAATTTGCAAACTGCCTGACTTCTTTACTTTTTGTGTTCTGATCTGCTGAACAGGGAGATTAAATTAAATTATAGAGCACTGATGAAGACTAAATAGTAAGGTTTACAAAGCACCTATCAAATGGCGTTCTTAGCAAATATTTGTTTTCAAGCTGCAAGAGGCATGAACTTACTTTTCTCCAGCCTGGATGCTGGTGAGAGAGGTGGTAAATGATGCTACAAGGAATCAGGGGAGTTGACTGTGATTAAGAAACGGGAATTGCTGAGCTGGAGGATTCTGGGCCTTGTGTTGGCTGGGGGCAGGCCTCCATGTGAGCCAATGCTGTTTTGCAGTGGCACTGTTTCCTGCTTTTGTGTGTGGGATGATCAGGCATTCCTAGTTTCTGCATAACAAACCACCCCCAAGTTAGTGGCTTAGCTTTAGAACAATGATAACATTTATTTTAATCATTAATTTGTTCATTGGGCAGAACTTTATGGCGACAGCTAGAGTATCTGCTCTGTGTGGTTTCAGCTGGAGTAGCCCCAAGGTTGGGGGCTGGAATCACGAGAAGGTTTGGTGGTTGATGCCGGCAGTCGGCAGACACCTCAGCTGGGCTGTGGCTGGAATATCTAGCTGTGGCCTTTCTGTGTAGATGCTGGGATTCCTAACAACAAAATGGTTGGGTTTCAGGGTGAGCATCTTGAGAGTGAGTTGTTAGTAGGAAGCTCCATTTCCTTTCTTAACCTAGCCATGGAAGATACGCAGTGTCATTTACACTGCACTCTTGTTCATCAAGAGAATCACAAAGGCCTGTTTTGTTTTAAAGGAAGGGAAATAAACTCCACTTCTTGACAAAGTGGGTGAGTGGCAAAATTCTGGAAGAACATACAAAATCTGAAATATTGTGGGCCTTACTGGAATTAACAATATGTGACGGTCCCTGAGGCCACAGAGGAGGTTTAGGTGTGGATGGTGTCTTCCCTTTGCAGGCCTGGAATGTGGAATAGAGGGAAAATATCTTCCCACTCTCAGGTCCAGGCGAGTATGAGCAGAGTGGAAGATGGGCCAGAACCCTCCTGCTAAAGTGTCTGGATCCTGTTTTCAGACAAGAGGACACTGCTTGTTGTCTGTGCTTGTCTATTGTATTTCTTGTGTGTGGAGGGTTTGGATTTGCCCAGAATTCCTCTTACCTCTGTTATTTTCTATGTATGTTGACAAGGTATTTTTACAAACAGGAAGACAGAAGGAAAAAGATCATATTAATGTGCATCAGTCTGGGAGCTGAAAGGTGTATCTCATTTTACAGCTGACTTTTCTTTTCCCAGTTCTCACCTCTGTGGTCTCTGTGCTTCTCTAAGAGGGAAACCTTGAAGAGTATTGACAAGTACTCAACCATTTTTAACCATGGCTTTGGTAAGTTGCTATTTCTCTCTAGTTCTTGAATGTAGTTAAGATATATTAGATTATGTGAGCATTTCCTTATTTTGAAATGTCCCACGTAATAGATATCTAAGAAGCTCTCCCCAGTCCCTCCCGTATCAGTGGAGTATGATGCCAAACAGCCCCAGGTGGTCCTGACGGATCCTTCTATTCTCCCTTGATACGTAGCATCTCCTGTAAGTTCAGCCTTCTTTTAAGAAGAATTATGGCGTAAAATTGTATTCCTTGAGGAAGAGATATTTGACCATCCAAAGAATAGCAGAGGGATGATTAAGAGAAGTTGGTCCTATTTGATTACTCATGGAAAAACTTGGAATTTCTTAGTATTTGTCTAGGAAAATAGAAGATTTAAGACATAAAATATACAGTTGGCAGCTGACTGACCTCAGTGTTGGTATGTGTTGAGACCCCATGTTTTGTAAGGCTTTGAGGATTGGTTAAGAGTAAAATTGGGATTTGCATACAGAGAGATCAGGAATCTACCTTCGGAATCAGTCATGGAAAGATGAATATCAGGAGAAAGATCTGTCATGTATTTGAAAAGACACACACACACACACACACACATAATAGAGATCTACCTAAGAAGCTGTATACACAGGATGGACTATAGTGTAGCTATTAAAAATTTACTAAATAATTTGGCATAAGAAAGTGTAGTGCTTAGGACGTATTTTTAAAAAATAGTCTTATACACATTGCCAGTAGGTACATGAGAAGATGCTCAGTATTGCTAATTATCAGGGAAATGCATATCAAAACTACAATGAGGTCTTACCTCACACCAGTCAGAATGGATATTAAAAAGTCCCAAAACAATAAATACTAGAGAGAGTGTGGAGAAAAGGGAACCCTCCTACACTGTTGGTGGGAATGTAATTTGGTGCAGCCACTATGGAAAACAGTATGGATACTCCTTTAAAAACAAAAAAATAGACTTACCATATGATCCAGCAATCCCTCTCCTGGGCATATATCCAGAGAATTTTCTAATTGGAAAAGGTACATGCACCCCAATGTTCATAGCAGCACTATTTACAATAGTCAAGACATGGAAGCAACCTAAATGTCCATTGACATGACTGGATAAAGAAGATGTGGTATATATATACAATGGACTACTACTCAGCCATAAAAAATAATAAAATAATGCCATTTGCAGCAACACAGATGGACCTGGAGAATGTCATTCTAAGTGAAGTAAGCCAGAAAGAGAAAGAAAAATACCCTATGATATCACTTATATGTGGAATCCGAAAAAAAAGACAAACATTTACAAAACAGAAATAAACTCACAGACATAGAAAACCAACTTATGGTTACCCGGGGTGGGGGGGGGGAGGGATAAACTGGGAGTTCAAGATTTGCATATACTAACTGCAAATATATAGATATATATAAAATAGATAAACAACAAGTTATACTGTATAGCATAGGGAACTATATTCAGTATCTTGTAGTAACTTATGGTTAAAAAGAATATGAAAACAAATATATGTATGTTCCTATATGACTGACGCATTGTGCTGTACACCAGAAATTGGCACATTGTAAACTGATTATGTTTCAATAAAAATATATTAAAAAAAAAAGAAAAAGAAGTGGTATATGTATACAATGGAATACTTCTCAGCCATAAAAAAGAATGAAATACTGCCATTTGCAGCAACATGGATGGACCTATAGATTATCATACTACATGAAGTAAGTCAGACAGAGAAAGACAGATAGCATATGATATCACTTATATGTGGAATCTAAAAAAATGAGACAAATGAACTTACAAAACAGAGACAGACTCACAGACATAGAAAACAAACTTACGGTTACCAAAGGGAAAAGGAGGGGATAAAATAGGAGTTTTGAGATTAGCAGATGCAAACCTCTATATATAAAATGGATAAACAACAAGTTCCTATGGTATAGCACAGGGAACTATATTCAATACCTTGTAATAACCTATAATTAAAAAATATGAAAAAGAATATATATATATATATATATATATATGGCTGAATCACTGTGCTGTACACCAGAAACTAACACAACATTGTAAATCAACTATACTTCAATTAAGAAATGGTCTTAACAACAAAGCCCAAACAAGTTAGAGAATAATTTATTGTGACATATAAAACCATTACAAAAATGACTAATAGGAAAAAATGGAGGTGACATAATGAACCTGAGGCTTGAAGAAATTTTTTAATTATATGCAAACTCTGTTATCTCTATATATTTATGTACAGATTTAATACTATATTGGAAAAGAAATTCCATGAATTGTATTTTCTTAGTCTGTAGAAAAATAGGATGTAAAAATTCAATTTATTACTCATTTATGAGCTAGTATTCACTATTTCACTTAATTGGAAAATTGTGATTCTTTTATTCATATCTAGCCATGTTTACAGACATGGTTAGTAAGTGAGGAATCACATAATAGGCATGAACTTTTATGTAAATCAACTAGATTTCTTAAAAATATGTATAGAATCTGTTTTTGAGACACTGATTTCCTTAACTTCTCTTACCATAGACTTCCAGGTGATGCCTATTTGCTTTTGTACAGCCTCTTCTTGGATTTCAACCTTTATTCTCTTTCTATTTGAAAGCATTTCTTGAATTTCACCAGTAATGCTTGGGTTTGTGCTTTTAGGGATGGGTAACATTCAGGAAAGCAGCCCTAGACCTCTCTCAAGAGGAATGGGAATATCGGGTTCTGCTCTGAGGGAGTTGTACTGGGATGTGATGATGGAGAACAGCAAGTTGGTCCCACGGGGTAAGCTGTCTACCTCAAATAATTTAAATATTCGCTCTGGAATATCAAGACTATCTTTTAAGAAAGTAAGTGAATTTTTTCATTCTGTTTTCAAAGGAACAGGTTAAGCTGTGTTGTATTGCAGGTGACACACCTCACCATTCTCATGATGTTCATACCTTTCTCAGCCCCTTCATATAATTTCTACCTCCCTTGATACCCAGGAAGCTAGATGTGACTTGTAGGACACTGAAGACATGTCCATTGCCAAAGAAATCAGGTGGTACATTGTGTTTGAACTCAGAGTCAGTAAAAATGCCCTGCCCTGCCACCGCCGCTGCTGCCCTGCCGCCGCCGCTGCCCTGCCGCCGCCGCTGACCTGCCACTGCCCTGCCGCCGCCGCCGCTTGTGGCCACCGCTGCTCCCCTGCCGCCGCCGCTGCTGCTCTGCCGCCGCCGCTGCTTGCCGCCGCCACTGCTTCCTGCCGCTGCCGCTGATCTGGCACTGCCCTGCCGCCGCCGCTGCTGCCCTGCTGCCGCCGCTGCCCTGCCGCCACCGCTGCTTGCCGCCTCCGCTGACCTGCCACTGCCCTGCCGCCACCGCCGCTTGTGGCCACCGCTGCTCCCCTGCCGCCGCCGCTGCTGCCCTGCCGCCGCCGCTGACCTGCCACTGCCCTGCCGCCGCCGCCGCTGCTTGTGGCCGCCGCTGCTCCCCTGCCGCCGCCTCTGTTTGCCGCCGCCGCTGCTGTCCTGCTGCCGCCGCTGCTCCCCTGCCGCCGCTGCTGTTTGCCGCCGCCGTTCCTGCCCTGCCGCCACCGCTGCTTGCCGCCGCCACTGCTTCCTGCCGCTGCCGCTGATCTGGCACTGCCCTGCCGCCGCCGCCGCTTGCCACCGCCGCTGCTGCCCTGCCGCCGCCGCTGCTTGCCGCCGCCACTGCTTCCTGCCGCTGCCGCTGATCTGGCACTGCCCTGCCGCCGCCGCCGCTTGCCACCGCCGCTGCTGCCCTGCCGCCGCCGCTGCCCTGCCGCCGCCGCTGACCTGCCACTGCCCTGCCGCCGCCGCTGCTGCTGTCCTGCTGCCGCCGCTGCTTGCCGCCGCCGCTGCTGCCCTGCCGCCGCCGCTGCCCTGCCGCCGCCGCTGACCTGCCACTGCCCTGCCGCCGCCGCTGCTGCTGTCCTGCTGCCGCCGCTGCTTGCCGCCGCCGCTGACCTGCCACTGGCCTTCCGCCGCCGCTGCTGCCCTGCCGCCGCCGCTGTTTGCCGCCGCCGCCGCTGCTGCCCTGCCGCCGCCGCTGATTGCCGCTGCCGCTGCTGCCCTGCCGCCGCTGCTGATTGCCGCCGCCGCTGTTTGCCGCCGCCGCCGCTGCTGCCCTGCTGCCGCCGCTGCCCTGCCACCACCGCTGCTTGCTGCCGTCGATGCTGCCCTGCCGCCGCCGATGCTTCCCGCGCCGCTGCTGCCCTGCCGCCGCCGCTGACCTGCCACTGCCCTGCTGCCGCCGCTGCTGTCCTGCTGCCGCCGCAATGGTTGAGTTAGTTGAAAATTGTTGAATTCAGGATTATAATTTTTTGAAGTTTAGGAACATGGTTGCCCATTAATATCCCCTGAATTTCAGATGCAAAGAAGATTTTCCTAGAGTAAGAATAATAATGTATAAAATTATGTGTGCCAACTCTATTTGGGAATAGAATCCTAAATTTAGAATAAAGATTATTTTTTTAGAAAAATGACTCTTCCTACGTACCAGTTTAAACTACTCATATCCCAATTGAAAAATGAGCAGAAGCCATGAACAGAAATTTCAAAATGGAAGAAACATATGGGCAGTAAACACAAAGAAAATGTGCAACCTCATGAAAATGCATGAGACACACAAAACATGAGACACACAAAGTAAATCCATATGATTGGCAAAAACTGAAGTCCAATAATGCCAAGTTATTGGCACTGGATGTGGGAAGGATGGAGGAGATGTGGATCCACAAAATCTTTTATGCTTTACTGGTAGAAATGTAAATCAGTATGATCATTTTAGAAAATAATTGAGGATTATCTAGTAATGTCAAACATTCACCTACTCTATGGTCTAGTACTTCCACGCTTGATATATACACAGAAGAAACTCTGCACATGTGTACCCTGTGATATTTACCACAATGTTAATAGCATCACTGTTGAAACAGCAAAGCCCTAGAAAAACCTAGCTGCTCATCCACAGGAGAACGGGTGAATGAATTGTGTTATTCTCACACAGATGAAAATAAACGCAAGGAAATTATGAACACAGGATTCAGGGAGATCGCTGACCTCCATGGGTGGAGTAAGGCATTGAAAATGAGGTGGGCACTAGATTCATGACTGCTTATTTAAAATAATTAAATAAATAAGTCAGATCATGCACTGACTAATGATGAAAGCATATTGGACAAAGGATGACGGTAAAGCCAAAGTCCTGAGGTCAATTAAAGGAGCTTAAGAAAGAAAAGGTGAGGGAACAGAAGGGAAGGAAAGAAATCACATCACTTTTCATTGCTTCTATAGCCTTGTCCCCAAATAAATTATCCCCACAGGCTATCTGCCCCCCTCCCCCCCTTGCAATTCTCTGGGCTGATGATTCTGGCCAAGCAATGGTACAAATGTTCTAGTAGTTGCCAACTTACTACTCTTCCTGGGTAACACAGTCAGCTTTTCTGGCTGACTTAGCCCAACAGCCAACCATCTACTTGTGGAAAGTTTCAGGGCTCAGACAGGCCTCTGGGGGAGGTATTTGAGATCAAGAAAGATTGGCAGTGCCTGCCTTCAACTAGATCTCTGTGTGAATGACAATTGTTCATCTCTGACGCAAACCACTTCAGGCTGAAATTTGATTTCACTTTCTAAGAGTCCAGATCCTTCTTCTCTTCCCTATCAGTCTGTGTCCAGAGCACTATTTCCAGGCCCCCAGTGTGTCTTCTCAAAGACTGGCTGAGCCACTTTCCAGATGGAGCCAACATCATCCTCTATCTGATCCACAAATCATGAACAGAAGGCCGAGGAAATGAGAAGTGTATACCCACCAGGAAGGGAGAGAAGCTTCCAGCACGGGGTACACAGCAAGATCACAGAGGCACAACCTAATTCTCCAGAAAGCCAGTTCAGATCAATGACAGGACAGCCTGGTTCCAGATGAAACTCTCCTGGATTTTAAAACACAAATAAATAGTAACATTGAAATGAGATAAGATTTACCACAAATTTAATCTGACATATTTAATGATATATATTATGATAATTATGGCACCTGAAGACCAGATATAAAGAGGAAGCCACTGACATATTTGACAATATTAGCTATTCCTGGGATTCCCTCAGACAAGAGATGGGAAAGAGAAAAGATAAAGTGCATGAGCTTCTCTCCTGCCAGAAGGGCACAGGGTACTGCTCCAGTCCTCCTTCCTTAAGAAGGATTTAAGGTGTGCCACAGTACCTGGAAGGAGAAACCAGCTTGATGCCCCAGAGAGACTGATTTCAGTGTTCATTTAGAAGTCAAAGTTATCAGGTCAGATCTCTCTCTGATAACAGCAGAGAGAAGCCCTGCCTGGAGAGGGCAGTGGGGAGGGTGGGCCTTTGTTCAAACATCAAAATACTGTGGGAACAAACTGCTGGTTAGTGAGAGATGGTGGGAGGACAGCTAGATATATCAGCAAGCTGGAAAAATAGCCACATTTTCAGTACAACCTAATAATAATCTTTACTCCTAGTATTTTCTTAAAGTGAAGCTTTTTACTACATAACACATTCCAAGTATACTAGGAATTGAAATGAGAAAGTCCAGATTCCAGGGTACCTCTTAAATACGGGCAGAGGATTTTAGACTTCATATACCAGTTCCTTGATCATCAGTAAACTCGTCTCTAAAATTTGACCTAAAGGTCATTGGAAGAGTAGTTCTTAGGTTAAAAAAAAAAAAAAAAAAAAAAGCCCAGAAATAGGTCCCTGTGCTGCCAAATGAGTTCTGAACTGGTGAATTCCTAAAAAACAGGACACAGCTTCCTGCAAATTATTAGGAAGTAGTTTTTGCCTCCAATTTACTGGCTTTGTATTACAACGTCTATCGAGGACGCTGGGTTTCCCCCACCCTTGCACTCCCTTCCTCCTTGGATGGTGGCAGATTTGGGACAAGGACCAGGAGAAAACTGAGCTGTAGTGCTAATGAGTAGATATGTGAAGAGTGAAGAGGATATATATTTTTTTAAATCTTGTCTCTGCATAATGTACCTACCTGAATTCCTCTTTTGGATTCTTTATCCTTATTTAAACCTGTCATTTGAGCATCTGAAGTAAAAATATGGGCCCAGGATCTACTTCTTAATGAGAAAAGCACCTCTTCTCCCCAACATCCTCACACGGAGAAATCAATTAAAACAGCCTCCAGTCAAAGGTCAAGAAGAAATCAGAGGGGAGCTGGGGAAATTAGCAGTTAGCAGGCAGGTGAGCCTGGCCATGCTGGGTCTTTCCAAGATCTCTAAGTTGTCTCTCATGAACGATCTTTCCCTGGCTGGGTTTGACTTTTGTGGGTTTTGGTTTAATTTTGCTTGATTTTCTTACTGTCGATAAGTAAGGCATTGCGGTAGTGTAGGATTGGTAAGGCATTAAAGTTTAGGAAGTGAGCCAGGAAGGAAAATGGCCAAGGAAACAGCCTGGCTGCCTTCAGACTAGCCTTCAAAGTCTTGGGGACAAATGGGGTCGTTGCAAAAGCTCATGGTCCAGCTGAACTCACCAGGGTCAGAAGAGCCACGTGCAAATTGGAGTCAAAGTGCTGTCATAACGAACAACACGTACTCCTTGGGGGTGGTTTTCACCTACACACAGATCTCCCTGGGGAACCGCACTCATTTGGATTTTTTTTTTAATTTGCACTGGGTTTTTTGAGTTTGTGTTGAGTTTGCATTTGAGTTTGCAGATTCTGGTCATGGCCACTTTCTTTGTGACCAACACTTATAGCATCTCCCACTCCAGTCGTGCAGCTCTGAGGTGGCTGCGGGAGTGCTGCCCATGAGTGGGCAGGATAAGCTGCGTGCACGCCCTGCAGGTCCCAGCTGGGCAGATCTCTGCCTCCTACCCTGTCCTCTGCAACTCAGAGGCACCTCGGGGACAACAGGGCAACCACATGAGGACATCTTCAGATGCAGAAAAAGGTAGTCGTCACCATGCCATCACCCTGAATCCTTAGTTCCACTCCTGACTGGTTCAAACAAACCTTTTTCTAGAGCTCTGACCATTGCGGAAAAAAAGTTAAGACACGAATCACCTAGATTTTGAAACTCCAGACTTTTCTGGTTTGGTTTTGCATCATCACAAGGTAAGAATCACAGTTTACTAACTCAGATGTGAATGGAATATGGCTTTAAAATATCCTAGGAAACAATATAATTTTACGTGACTATTTCATCTCAACAAGCAAATCAGAAATTCAGCCTCAGACATTTTGGAAAAGTCTACCCATCCCACACCAGATTGGACCGTGGTTCGAAGGCTTCACATAGTGACCAATTGGAGGGTCTTAGTCCTCAGTCGTCTGTTTATCTCCACTAAGTACCAAGATATGTGCTGTCCCTGTTTGTGCAGACCCAGACCTGGTGGCTCTCTGACGCATGCCACACTACACGTGGGCCTCAGGCATCCCTGTCTGATGCAAAGCTGAGCTCTAAAGTGCCTGCGATCTAGGGTTGCCAAGTTGAGCAAAAATAATAATAATAATAACAACAAAAAAAAAAGACACTCAATTACATTTGAATTTCAGATAAACAGCAAATCAATCTTTTAAGTATGCTCCATGCAATATTTGGAACATACTTATACAAAAAAAGACTGTCTATGTGAATTTCATACTTAACTGGATGTCCTGCATTTTATCTGAGAATCCCGTTGTAATCTCTGTGCCAATATTCCTCTATGAGATCGTGCTGCCTCCCTGAGGCATCTTCTGTAAACAGGACCTGGGTCGCTATGCCTCTGTAATTATGAACCTCTTCTAACACTAGACGAGGGGAACATTTTTCTGGGGAATTATTGTTCTCAGTGGGATTAAACTGTTTCAAACAAAGCCAGAACATTCTACAGATGGTTCTGCTTTCCACCTGTTTTACTGGCCAAGAGGCAATGAATTAGTCTATTACCTTGAAATTGGAGGCAGTGGGCAAGGCAGGAATTAAGGTGTCAAATAGTTTATCCATACTCCCCTCACTTTTGTTCTTTCTCTCACTCTGTCCCTCCCACCCCTTTCTCTCTTCTTTCTTTTTGCAGTATCAAAAGAAAATGTTTGGAAAATGCATTTTTCTTTAGGTCAAGTGATCAGGCAGTTTTTACACTATGAAAGAGATTTATAAAAATACAGTAAGGTCATATGAATCCTTGGAAGTTAGAGTAACTTAAGTCACAAATACAAAGGAGAATATAAACTCATGTCACACAAAAGTTCTTTTTCTAAATGTACATTTGAAGACCCTACACTTTTTTCCATAACAATGTTATCCCATTGTAACTCAAAGCAGAAGTTACTAAGAAAATGCATGGTTGTCTGGTAACCACATATACATGTTATAAAAATATTTTAAACATATTTTATGTGCATTTGATTTAATTGTTGATTGGACTATTCCAAAAAATCCAGGAATACATTCTAATGAATGAATGAATGAGGCAACTGCACAAAAGCATGTGTGAAAATATACTCACTGCAGCATTATTTATGAGAAAGAGAAGACCAATTTAACTGTCCTTCAATAAAATATTAATTAAATTGTGCTGTAATTACCTACTATGGCTCTTAAACCTGATATTTTATTTTCATTCAATCAGAGTTCCTAAAATAAGGGAGAGAAATTAAAAGACTTAAGTAGTGGAAAAGAAGATAGAAAACTGTCATTTTTCAATGACAACATAAATATGCATGTATGAAATTCAGAATAATCTACAGATTCATTATTTGAACTAGTAAATAAGTTTAACAAAGCTGCCAGATATAATGGCAATATACAAAAATCAGTTGTAATTTTATAGCAGTGTAAATAGTTCGAATGTGAATTTTTTTTTTTTAATTTACAGCAGCATCAGAAAAAAGGAAGGGAAAAGATTTTCAAGGACTCTACACAGAAAACTATAAAATATTATTTAGTGGAATTAAAGACAAAACAGGAGGAGGGATAGATCAAGTTTGTGAATTACAAGATTCCATGTTTCTAAAATGTCAGTTCTCCTCTAATTAATGCCATAGATTCAGTGTAAACCCAGTCAACAACCAAGCAGACATTTTGTATGTGTGATCATTGACGGAGTAGTTCTAGGACTACAGAAGCATTGCAAAGGGCCAAGAATAGCCAAAACAATCTTGAAAATTAAATTTCCAAGACATCAAAACTTACGATAAAGCTGCAGTGATTATGACACCGTGGTATTGCATCAAGGATTGGCAGAGACCAATGGAACAGAATAGAGTGAAAAATCAGACCCACGCACGTGGTCACTTGACCTATGACAAAGGTGGCACTGCAGAACAGTGGGAATAGGACACTCTTCTCAATAAATGGTACCGAGTCAACTGGATTACTCAGATGCCCTTTCAGGCCTGAGGTACTCATTGTTCCGGTGGCTGGGAGAGTTAGATGGCTGCTCACTGCTCACAGCTGCCTCTCCTCCTGGGAATTTCCCGTAGCCAAAGAAAGCAGCTTCTTCCAAGATGATTCTCTCTCCCTGAGGATACTCCTACATCAATGACTGGTCAACGCAAGTATGGAAAGTCCTGACCCTTCCTGGATTGGCCTCTCAAGGACCATTCTAGTTTAAGAGTTCCCCTTGGGAACAGCTTAGGTCATGAAAGCAACTGCATCCTCAAACTTAAGTCTCCCTCCACCCCATCTAACTCCGTATACTCCCTCTCAGAAGTTTACCCCAGTAAAACTTCTGCATACAAATCTTAGAGTCCCAGATTCTGCTTCCTAGGGAACTCAACCTGGAACACACTGGAAAAAATTAACCTTGACACTACCTCATACCTTACATACAATTAATTCCAAGTGATAGTTTATCTAATGTGAGTCATAAAAGATAAAATTTCTATGAGAATCTAACATAACCAAGCCCCCACTACTTTGGGGTTGAAGAAAGATTTCTTAAACAAGACACAAAAGCACTTACCATACAAAAAAAGGCTGATAAATTGGACCACATTCAAATTAAGATGTTCTGTTTATCAAAGGATACAATTTAGAGTAAAAAGTCAAGCCACAAATTCAGGGAAGATAAACACAATGCCTATAAGCCACAAAGGATTTGTATAAAAAAATACATAAAGAAAGACCAAAAAATCAATAAGAAGATAGAAAAATCCAATAGAAAAAAAGAAAAGGGTAAGAGGTTTGAATGGGTACTTCCCACTCCCCAAAAGATATCAAAATAGCCAGCAAACAAATGAAAGGGGATTCAAAGTTATTAATACTCAGAGAATGCAAATTAAAACCACAATTAAATATTCACCTCAAACCCACTGGAATGGCAAGATTAACACTACCAGGTGTTGGTGGAAAATGTAGAGCACCTAGAATACTCAGACACAGCCTGAAGAAACTTGTGTTACGTAGTCTAATAAAATTGCATACTTGCATGTATGTCTCTTTTAGGAATAGCCCCAACAGAAATGAGAGGACGTATATATCAAAACACTTACGTGTAAATGCTCATAGAAATGTTATTCATAATAACAAAAAATTAGAATAGTCCAAATGCCTGTTAATTTTTATAGACAATAAAAAAAAAACAAGGCAAGGAAAATAGAGTCAAAACAGAGGAAGCGTAATCAGGAAGTGCCTGAAAAGCAATGAAATTATGTTGAGGTAGAGGATCTAAAAATTAGGACAGTCTTGAATAAGAGAATGGCAAAGGGGGATAAAAATTTAACATTTTAGATATGGTGTCTCAAACAATTAAAGAATTATTAACACTTGATTTATTTATAGAAATGTATATAATTCATTCCTTCCTCTAACTAGAGTATTATACACACCCAGCTTATAAATTGAAATGAGCCAAACACCAAGAAAGTAATGCATCCCATTACTGGGATCTCTGCTCCTCTGAGTTGTTCAGCACAGTAGCAGCGCACCAGAAACTTGCACCACGACCACCAGCCTGCTAGCAGGCAGCTGTCCTGAATGTAGGCCCATGATAGTTAATTTTATATATCAACTTGCCTGGGCTATAGTGTCCAGATATTTGGTCAAACGTTGTTCTTGATGTTTCTTGTGAGGGTGTTTTTTGAATAAGATGAATATTTAATTGATGGACTTAGAGCAAAGCAGATTGCCCTCCATCATATAGGTGGGCCTCATCTAATCAGTCAAAGGGCTCAATAGAACAAACACCCCACCCCCCACCCTACATCTCCCTACCCCAGCAAGACGGAATTCCGCCAGTAGACTGTCTTTGGTCTTGAACTGCAACTCTTTCTGGAGTCTCCATTCTGCCAACCTATTCCATCAGATTTTGGACTCACAAAGCCTCTTACAATCATGGGAACCAATTCTTTAAAATCAACAGATCAAACTCTCAGTCTCTCTCTGTCTCCCTCTCTCTCTTCCTTTCTCTCCCTCCCTTTCTACCCCCCCCCACACACATGCATGCACACACACCCCGTCTTGTTTTCCAGAAAAGCCTGACTAACACAAGGCCTAATATCTGGGAACAGCCAGTTCCCCCACCTGGATGAGCCTGGCATGAATATTACTAGCTTCCTGGTCCTAAGTGCAGCCTGCCTCTTCAGTCCTTCTATGCTCTCTGAAACTCACAGTCTTAAACATATCCTTTCCTCCCAGTCTTTCAAACTCTACCATTTCCTCTGTGTCTTTACAGGGACCAAGCTGAAGACTCTCTGCATTTGGGGACAGAGTCATGTGTCTGTGCCAGGCTCTGGCTCCCCACTGAGCTTCCGTGTCTGCTCTGACATCCGCTTCTCCTCTGAGCTGGCTTGTCCTATCCTGAGTGTCCCCTGACACCTCAGTCTCTTCAGGATCCTTTCCGTTGAGTTTCTATTGAACAGGTTGAAACTGTCCATAAAAGAAACTCTTCTATTTAGTGTCAAAAGCATCTCAGATTTCAATTTTTTTCTTTAATGAAAGCACATTCCCCAAGGTCAGTCAGTCTCGCTCAGCGCTGCTACTCAACAAGACAAATATTCTAAGGTTACAGTTTCTTCCCTCTGGCTCACTCCAAGAAATCCTTTGTGGCCCTAAGGTTGATTCACTACCTGATCATTCTTCAGCTTAGAATCACTCAAGGGCTTATAAAGACATGGTCTCAGGCCCCCGTTCCCAGAGTTTTTGCCTCAGTATTTCTGGGTGGGGCCTGGGAGCTTGCATTTCTAACATGTTCCCAGGTCAGGCTGAGGCTGTGGGTCCAGGGACCACACTTTGAGAACCACTGTTCTGGCTCTAGTTCTTTAAGTGCTGCCTCCTGTGCCTGTTCCTCCATTGACTACCTGTAGTCCCTAATTCTTTTATAGATATCTCTCCTGGTCCACGATGAAACTTGGAGGGGTAAAGGGAATGGGAGCTCTCACAGGCTTCCACTGCAGGGATAGGCCAAAAAAAGGGGGAATTCAATTCAACATTGCAAACACTTTTTTTTTTTTTTTTTGAGTGGCTGCTGTGTTATAAAGCACTGGCGGGGAGGGGTTAAAGAGATAAATGAGTTTCTGTTCTCAAGAAACTTAACATGTAACAAAGCGAAAGCCCAGCATAGCACTAACTATAGGAGAAGGAAACATGTATTATATTACAGTACATTCCAAAGCCCTTAGGACTACAGCCAACACTGTTGTTCTACCAAGCATGTTCCCTAGGCCGACCCCACAGGTCAAGGGCAGACTTTTTCTCAGGGTCATGAAAGTTCAGGGTCAACAAGTCCACAATCCTGAGGGAGCATCTCCTTAAATTTCACATCCTGAGGGTCTCGCTATCCTCCTACCAGTGTTGGCATGCCAGAGGTCACAAAAGAGTTCTACAGCTGCTGATGGATTCCAGCCTTTCTCTCCATACAGGTATTTTCTACCAGAGGAGTTGGCCAGGCGGGTCTGAACCACACATACAGTTGGTGATGGAGCCAAGAGCTCATGAAGTGACAATGCAAAGTGCATAGAGCAAGAAAGAGCAGAGGGCCTAAGGCTGATATGTGAGGAATGTCAGCCTTCCAGGGATGGGATTTAGAAAGCTAAGTGGGAAGAAAAGCGGGACAGTTGGAGATCGTCTTTGATGCCTGATTGAAGTGTGTTAGATGTGGACTTGCTTTCGGGAAGCTTCCAGGCTAGTAGGGAAAACAAGATAACTATTCTAGGACCAAGCACTAAATCAGCGTTAAGGAGAGAGTGTAACAAAGAGGGATAAGCTAAGGCTTGCCTTCACTTGGGCAATAGGATCCTCAGTTCTTCCATTTAACATTGTTGACAGTGATGTTGATTGCAGAGTGTTTTTATGAAAAGTACATAAAATAAACTCCTAAGCACAGTCGCTGGCTCACAGTAATCATTCCCTAAGTTGTTTTTATTGTAATTTCTGTAGTGATTCTGTTGCTGGTAGTGATGAGTCAAGTTTCCAAGAAAGAGAGGGAGTTGTGGGCTGCGCTGGGGGTGATGGGTGATGGACAATGGGGAGTTGGAAGAGTCGGAACATTGAGCAGGATTCACCTGCCTCCTGGGACAGGACACGTGAGCAAGGAGCAAGGTCGGTGATTGTCAAAGTGTAGGAACGGGCCGGAGGATCAGTTGGTTCAGAGTGTGTACTGCGTGGGGGTTGAGGCATTAATAGTATGTTTGTTTTTTGTAACTAAGAATGGTGGAAGATGGCAACCAGACTTATGTGGTGATCGTTTCACAATGTATACAAATATTGAATTATTATGTTGTGCATCTAAAACTAATATGTTTTATGTCAATTATATCTAATTTTTTAAAAAAGGAGTAGATAGGGTCCGCACTATGAATCTTGGGATAGGAAGCTTGGGCTTTGTCCTAGAGTTCATCAAGAACCTCTGAAGATTGATGACAAAAATTAACATATTATTGAAAACAATCTTTTAGTGAGATTAATTTATAAATTGCAAGTAGTAGTTGGGGAGAGTGATGCCACGTAGTTCAGCATGTCAAATATGAGATGATGCAATGTTAGTAGTGGAAATGGAAAGAGAATATTCAAGACAAATGCAAAAGAAAACATCAATTTAAAAGAGAAGACAAAGGCATTAGGGTTAGATATGAAGGTGTGGGCAGAAGCAGAGGCAACTCTTTCCTTCATACCTGGGCTTCCTACCCGGTCAGGTCTCTTAGAGAACATTTGTATAACCTGCTTGTGCTTCCATAATGGAATGCCCGACTGGGTGGCTTAAACAAGACATTTATTTTCTCATAGTTCTGAAATGCAAAAATTCAAGATCAAGGTGCCATCACGGATGGTTTCTGGTGAGACCTTTGTTCCTGGCTTACAGGTGGCTCCCTTCTCACTGAGTCCTCACCTGGCCTTTCTGCTATGCCCTCACTGTGAGACAGGGGTCCCTTCTCTTCTTATAAGGAAGCCAGCCCTATTGGATTAGGGTCCCATGCTGTGATCGCATTTAACTGTAATTCTCTCTCTAAAGGCTCTGTCTTCAAATACAGTCACATTGTGGTGGGGGGACTAGAGCTTCATCATATGAACCTGGGCCGGGGGTGGTAGGGGACCCTACTCAGCCCGTAGCAGTGGTGTCATATGCTACATGAGACAAAGGAAGTATGAAGTTTGAGCTAACGGAGAGGAAAATAGTTTTGGCATTAAATGCAATGGTTGGTTAATCTATAGAGCCATCCAGAATAACATTCTGTAATGACAAAAATGTTCTGTGTCAGCATTGTTTGTTACGGTAGCCGCTAGTCACAATATGACAACTGAGCATTTAAATGTGGCTAGTGAGTCCGAGGAAGAGAGTTTTTAAGTATATAGAATTTCAGTTTAAACTGTATTGAACAGCACAAATTAGAACTACAGGAACCCTAGGCAGCGTAAGGAGGTTTTATCAATATTTAGGTATCTAAGGCTTCTCCTAGGCTGTAAGGCCTTGTACTCTAGATACTCAACTTCCAACCACCTCTTGTCAGCCAAGAAAACTCTGAAGCTCTGAAAAGATATATGACTGTTCCAGGTTGACACAGCTGGTTACTAGACCCTAGATCATCAGTCAGGGATTAAATATTTTTATGGCAGCAGTCATGCCATTAGAAATGCTTAACAGGCAGCTGGAGATAAATAGCTGTTTGTCAAGGACTGAGATCAGTGCTGGGGAGTCAGTGCATGGGTGTGAAAATGTGGCCGTGAAAATGGATACAACATACAAAGAAAAGAAAATGGGGCTCCACGTCAAGCCTTGATAAATACTGACATGTAAATGGAAGGAAAATAAAAACAAAGCATAAAAGGAAATAGATTTTCATCTGCCAATTTTATACCAACAATTAGATAGCCCCAGATCGCCACCTCCTCAACATGCTCACAATTCATCTCAGACAGGTGGGCACAGTTAAAGAGCGAGAGCCCTTGCTGCCCGCCTCCCCACCACGAGAGAGCTGGCTGCCCACAGCAAGGCACTTAACCTCTCTGTGGTTCCATCTCCTCCTTTGTCAAATGGGGTTGATGACAAGACTTCCGTCAGAATGCTTTTGAGATAAAGTGAGATGCATGTACAGTACCAGCAAAGCCCTGGCGCATAATACAGATTCTTTAAATTTTAGATTGAAAAAAAACTTGTGTCGTCCCCAATCTTATTCCTCTTCCCGTGTCCCTGATCTAGGCCAAGAGCCTTGCCCTTCAGCTAGTTGTTCTCTCTGGAAATCTGAGTCATCTTTGATTCCTTCTTCTCCCTTAATCACCACATCCAGTAATTCACCAAGTGTTATTGATTCTAGCTGCTCCGTCTTTCAGATACAGCCACCTCTCTGGATGCCCTCCACTACAGCTCTCACACACGTCTTCTGCACTTTCTGAAAAAAGCATCCCTGTTTCCAATATGTTTGCTATACCCATCCATTCTCTACACCAGGATGGGATTTCTACACCATAGGATCTCCAGAGTGGGATTTTGAAACCTTGAGGTGTCCAGGGGAAGATTTTAACCCCAAGTCATTTTGCAGCCTTCCCCAGCAGTTTCTTTTTGCAGACAGGATTAAGTTGACATTCCTCAGCAGGGCACTCAAGACCATTCACAGCCCGCCTGCAAACTACCTCTGTTTACATATTTCACCTTTTACTTTGAACCAAGAATACATAAATAGGAACCCATGCATTTTAAAAGTTCAAATGAATAATAGTCTTGTGACTCAGTGTGGACCTGGGAGGAAGAAGCAGGGTTTGTTTTTGTTTTTCAGATTGACGTCTAGGGGAAAATGTAAAATTCGCTGTCAAACCTTGCAGAGAGATTCCTTACCAGCACCTCCTGTTATTAGGTACTATTCCAACCCAGCCTTGTGATTTTCTTCTCTCATTTTTCATGGTAGGGAGGTTCCTTTTTCAGTGCCTACAGCTTCAAGCCTGCCTCCTGGAACACACGCTGCGTGTAATGTGGATCGTTCCTAGTCTATGTGAGAATGAAGTGAAGAGCCCCATAAAATAAAGGATCCCATTGAATTGGTTACAGATGGTTTGGTGTCTTTTTCCTAATCCACCACTTACATGGTCTTCATTTGGAGCTCAGGTCTCCTGTTATTGGGGCGCATGGATCCTTTCTCCAGGGGTTCCCGTGTTAACACTCCATCCACGTAGCCCGGTCTCACACGCACTCGAGTTGGCTTTTCTCTTTCATTTCTCCAAATATATTCCCTTTACAGGTTTTTCTACAATATCTTATCTTTACCTTTTTTTGAAGTAATTTTCATCAGTTCCACTCCTGTTTAATCTTTCTCAGAAGCACAAGTTCACACACACACACACACACACACACGAGTTCCCCACACCTGTGTTTAGGTGCCATTTTACTAGGCTGTCTCTGTGTTTGACTTAACATTTTCATTATTCCTCAATATCACCGCATTCCAGGAAAGACAACCATTTTCCTGTGAACTTCTCATTTTGATCCACATGTCTCAGTAAAATGGAGAAATAGAGTCACAGACAGACAACATGAGGGCTTTGTTTAAGATGCTGGCCATACATAAATACATCGCACCTGTTCCCAAAGATAAGCCTGTGCGTCTGAGCTCTGACTGGTCATTTCTCGCCATCTGCTGGACACAAAGAGTCACAAGCTGGGAAAATCAGATCAGACTTCATGATTATCAGGTTCCCAAAGCTGACCTAGAACTGTGCTGAGCAAATTACTTCCTGCTGGAACAAAGCTTTATCTCCCCTTAGAACAAATCTCTCCAACTCCTCATAAATATCTCTTGGTTAGATTATGATGCCCAGTTGTTTGGTCAAACACCAGTTTAGAGGTTTCTGTGAACATGTATTTCAGGTGTGGTTAGCATTTAAATCAGTACCTTTGAATAAAGCTCATTACCCTCCATAATGTTGATGGGCCTCATCCAATCAGCTGAAGGCCTTCAGAGGAAAGCCTGAGGCTCCCCAAAGTGGAGGGAATTCTTTTCATGACTGAAGCGTGGAAACCCACTCTGAATCTCCAGACTATCGTCCCTTGGAATTCAGACTCAAGACTGCAACATTAACTCTTACCTGAATTTCCAGGCTGCAGGCCCACCCTACAGATTTCAGACATGATAGAAAGCTAGACAGACAGATAGAGAGTTGGATAATCTCCTATTATTTTCATTTCCCCCTTGGAGAACCCTGACTAATCATTTTACTATATCCCAGTGACAGGGGTATAGTTATGTTCATAGTTATAGTAAAGTACATTGCGGTCATCATGTAATGATATGTGTAAATGAAGTCGTTATGCTGTATGCCTGAAACTTATAATGCAGTGCTGCATGTCAATTATATCTCAATAAAACTGGAAGAAATAAATTGCAACTTGGGAGACACAGGTTTGGGTAAAACTGAATGTTTCAAGGACGGGAGTCAGGGGCTTATAAAGACAAAAAGCCAAGAGGTTGTCAAAAGTTGCCTGACGAGAATTGTGGCTGATACTAATGTGAGCCAGTCAGGAAACCTTTTCCTTAAGGAATCACAGGTTATTTTCGGGTTGGGGCTTAGTGAGTATCTTAAGTTTCTGGCAGGTGTTCCAGATGACTTCATTAAGGCAATGAATGCTCACAGGGTTGGATTCTCTGTGGGCTGAGATGTGCATAAGTCACACCTCCTTAGAGAGCCCTCTCAAGCAATGCAGATTCCATTTTTATTTTTCTTTCACAAAGGCAACCTTCTGCTGCCAGGATCAGTGACCCGACCTCAGCCTGGAAGACATTCAGGTGAGCTTCAGCTCACTGGCTTGTGCTGTAGGAATAGCAGTGTTTGCCATCGATCTCTTCCCTGCAGGCGAGGCAGCGCCCACGCCAGCTGTAAATGAGCACAGGCTCGTGCTGGGGCGGGGCTGGGGAGTGGTCCTCTACCCTTCTAGGTTCATCTGGCTGGTCTAACAGTTAAAATAACATGAGGCAGATTAACAGGAGAAAAATAAACAAAAATTGAATAACACGTGTACTTCCTGTTTATACCCCTGGAGACAGCCAGGAAAAACTGAGTGAACTCATCAAGAAGGCTGAAGCCCTCACCTTCAACATCATCTTCAGCTAAAGACTGAAGAGGTTGCTGCAGGCAGCTGTCAGTTACAGAGGTTGGTTACATGGAATGGCTGGAGGCATGAGAAACTTCAGTTAGACAAGGGATGGAAAGGTGTCACTTTGATTTAGACATGGGAGTCATCAGGGACTCGTTGCGTGGGGATGGAGGAAGGGGAAGACACACCAGATGGGTGGGGACAGACTGCTGATTGGGAAGCAGGCAAATCTTTCAGGAAGTTTGTCATCGGAAGTAAGACTGTGTGGTTCAAGTTAGAGGGAAGAAACAGAGAGATGTTTACAGAGAGGGAAATTTGAAATCATCACTGAGAAGGAAGAAGATGCAAATTAACTAAATAAAAGTAGTAGGAACACTGGGCAGTGTGTGGTTGTCTTCAACAGCACTTAGATGCCTGGGGGAACTTAAGGGGGAAGAATGATAATCAGTCAGTTGTGTCATTGGGAGTTTTGCCAAGTAAGTACACTGCAAGGACAGAAAAGGGAATAAAGGATGTATGTAGGAGTTATTAAAATTGTAGCTCTTGGAAATTGTTGAGAAGGAGAATATTTCCTTTACTCTCTTAGGTTCAGTGATTGGGAGACTGCAAATTAAATTG
Organism: Camelus dromedarius; assembly: GCF_036321535.1. Taxonomy (NCBI): domain Eukaryota; kingdom Metazoa; phylum Chordata; class Mammalia; order Artiodactyla; family Camelidae; genus Camelus; species Camelus dromedarius. The sequence goes on along the minus strand of NC_087444.1, from coordinate 66,744,467 downwards.
ACTAAAGCCAATTACTGTGAGAAAAAAATTACATATGAATACATGCAAGAGTTTACAAAGAAATGTGATTGGGAGGGGTGGCTAGAATTGGAGGCTTATATACAATTTAATAAGTGACAGGAAAAGGAGAAAGGCATTTTTTGAAAAACAAATGACTTCTTGGTGAGAGGGGAGAGAAAAGGTGCTAATGGTAGAACAAGTGACACTTAGGAAAGATAAATAGTGCCTTAGGAGAATGAATGGAAGATGTGACAGTTTTGTGACAATGTCCACTTGAGTCTGGTGCTCAGAACTTGTCTCTAATTTTAAGACTGTTTCCAAATGTAATTAAATAAATAGAGAAGATGAAAAGCCTGAGGTAGATTTCATTTCTCCTTGAGGAAATAGCTGTGAATCAGTGTTTAAGGTAGCATATAGAAAGTTTGATGGCACTGTAATGATTGTTGTGATGCATCAGAACGCTGACAGCAGCCACACCAGATCCGAATGCTGTCCGTCTAAATCTTCAGGTCTATATAATGTGATTAACAGTGGAAAATTCAAAAAAGCTATCAATCAACACTGCTCAATATCAATGAGAAGTTTGGTGGGTGGTTGGGTGTTGTTTAAACAGCTGGCATCCGGGCTCAGTTTGAGTATGTAATACCCCAAAGTGCTGGGTTTTATTCCCAAAATCGGCTTACAAGTTAATGAGATGCAGAGAAATGTGGCTTAAAATACCACATTATATGTGCATGAGTTTTAATCATGCACATATAATACAAAAATATTTTCCTTTAATAAACATTGTCTATATCTTACTTAAAGAGAAATAACTAAAATGTTACCCAAGCAGCCCAGCAGGTAAATGTTTACTGTTCCTCTGTAACATCGTATAACAGATACTTTCTCTTCAAAACCATCTCATATTCTTTACATGCGTTCAAAAGCATATCGTCAATTAATCTTGACTCTTTTGAAGATCCTCGAGGAGTTCGGTAGGACTCAGACTGAAGTTTAGGAGTAGCTGGAAAGAAAATGAAAGAATTAGATTCCTTATTTAAAATACTTCATAGGTAACTAAATGTCAGTTTTTTTTAAGCTGAGACTTTTCTAAGTTTTAAGAAGAATGAAAAATACCTACATATGATTACAACACAAACCCAAGATTACTACTGTACACTTTGCCCAGGGTTGCACGTTGAATTAACTGCTCTTGTGGCTAAGGATCAGAGCTCCTGCTTTTCTCATTACTCATTCATTTACTCAGCAGCCATGTGCTAAGGCACTGTGATAAACACTGGAATCCCAAGATGAAGAGGACACAGTCCACCCTGAAAAATCATGTACTGTAAACTGGAAAAATAGATGAACAGGCAATTTTGGCACAGAGACATAAATGCCATGACAGGTATAAAAGAGGGCACAGGTGGAACACTCAGAAGGGACGTCCAGCTTTGTGTCAATACTGTCCACTCTTTGGTGGCCGTGATATGTAAGCAGATACCTGAAGGACGAGGAGAAAGTGTGTGGGGGGGGAGAGGCAACAAGCAGACACACAGAGCAGAGGCAGGAAGGGCGCCCGCGGAGCTGGAAGCAGTCTGACCAGACGCTGGAGCAGAGGGCGGAGCAGGGGAGGAAAGAGACGTGGCTGAACACTTTAACAAGAGCCAAAGTGATGTGGGTATTTTTCCTCCAAGCTAAGAATGTTGGAGTTTTTCCTGAGGGCAAAATGTTAACCAGTGACAAAGGGAATGACAGGAAATTTAACTGTCATCCACCAGGTGACAGCTACATGAACTGTGATTGCTTGAGTCTGGGGTTGTTGGCCTCTGTCACTATGAGAAACTCGAGAAGCTGATGAGCTCCATGTGTTCTGAGAACAGTATCCATGTGCAGGTGACAGGCCCACAGGGCCAGCAGGAGGGGAAGGGTACAGCCAGAAATAGAGAACACAGACTTCTTTTTTAAAGCTATGGATCATGATGAAGAAGTGAGCAATAAGTATATTTATCATTATGAATGAAATTGTGCTTTCACAGTTTTCATTAGATACGTGTAAGCAAAAAATTTAACGTAGTATCTGTTTTTCAAACAACAGAAAGAGGTGCCATTTACTGTTACAGTGCATTTCAGGAATCAATGTCTAAATGCAGGAATGTTGGCAACATACCTTCTTTTACTTCTCTAGCTGCATTATTTCCCAACTTCTTGTGCATCTGAAATAAGTCAAATATTATTTTTAATGTTTAAGTTAAACAAGAAACACTATCAGAGGAATGACAGCTAGCTTATGAAATGTGGCCTTTAAATAATACTTTTAGAGACTTGACCTAACTTGGGGATTGCTTAAATAGAAAAATTATCAGATGAATAAAATAAAATAAATTCCTACTTACTTTGATTTTAGATAATAGAGAATGTATATATGAAAGGCTTAGATTCCTCTGATGGAAAGTACAGTAAACACTGCCCTGTCAGAGACACATAATCTCTGAGGGCGATGTCCAATCTTATTAGCACAAAGAGTTTAAACAATTCAAGTCATGTTCTACACTGAAAGCATTAATTTGCACTACTCAGAAAAACTGCCCTTTATAAAAGTTCAGTTTTTTTTTTTTAACTTTCATGGACTTTTCCTTAAAATGAGCTTTCCATTCCTGCACTTTTATAAAACTAAAATTTTAAGGTCTGTTCTATGCTAAATATGTTTTTAACACAGCATCGTAGATACATAAGATGAAGAAACGGGTTCTGTTATAATGTGAAGTGAAAATTCTACTGGCAAACAAATTAAACAAATGGATGTTGCTCTCTGTATATGACTAAGACATTTATGTCAGAAAAGCTGCTTGAAGAAAAGAAAAGGAGAGGCTAGCACCAGTTTTCAAACTTGGATTCTGATTTACAACTTCCTAGACTTAGAAACAAGGAAAACAATACAGAATTCTTTGACTGTAACTTTGTTTCTGTTCTAGAAATTAGGGGCAACTTTTTGAAACTTGACTTAATTAGGTATGTATTTAATTATGAAATGTGTGGGGACACTTCAAACTACAAGTGTCCCCATCTAGAGTGTTCTTTTAAAAATCTTTCTTATAAAAGTCACCCACTCACTAAACAGGGTCTAAAATAGTCCACCAGACATAATAAACACTGTGGTGATAACAGTAACACAAGAGCCGAGGCCTTTGTAAGTGTTAGGGGCAAAGACAAAATTTCCGGCCACCGTTTGCCGATATTTTCAGAGACTGTTTTCCATAACACTGTCTGACAAGAGCATTCTAGAGAGGCCTTATGCAATCAACAATGAGACAACAGTGCTAGGCATGTCCTACGAATTCAGTAACACCGAACAGATGAAGGGAGAAGCCTTTATTGAAATAATTTCATATAACAGTATGCAAAATGTAGATCACACTTTTACATGAATTGAAAGGAAGATTGCTATCTTTTCCTCTGCAAGGCTATATTGTCAGTTTGTAACTATTAAATATATGTATTTTGCTGCAGAGAAAAGAAATGAGAAAGAATTTGTTGATCAAGGAGCTGAAAAATTAAGTATAGGGAAAAGAGTGAATGAAAGAAAAAGAACTGGAGGAAGTTAAGTGATTGTCTCACAAAAGATAACGCTTCCTCATTTGTCCATTCACACAAAATGAAATGAGGGCAGGAGGGAGTCCACAGGGCAGAGAACTGATACCAGAAACAAGGTCACTAAACTCTGCCTCTGCCTTATGAGAAATGAGCTTAACTACTGTGATAGTTTGATTAGAATAAAAATTCAGAGTGGATGTCCCCTGCCTTGGAAGGCTACTTGTAAAAGAAACGTGACCAGATCCTACTGAGACACAGTGCTGTGTCATGTAAAAAGTTACAGTCCTAGGAATATTAATCGTTTTAGCTCTGGTGCACTGGTATAATCCCATTTAGAAAAAGGATTGCTAAACTGAATGGATAGTTGAGAAATTTAAAAATTACTTAAATAAATCATTAGACAATGTTTGAAAGTGTCAGTGATACACCAAAAGCCAAAAATCAATCAATCTAAAATTTAGTCTTCCTATTTAAAATAGATTTGAAGGATATTTATTTACTATTGTGGCCATGCTTCATGTTTGGCACACCAATACTTAAAACTCTTGAACATAACAAAATCTTTAAAACAGAGAAATTATGTCTGTTATAATATTGTCTGGAATTAAGTTTTCAGTTCTTAGAAAAAAATTCTATGTGCAAGAAAATCTAACAGTGATGTATCTGCTCAGGCTAATTGTAACTTTTTGTATTCTATAATAACATTATAAATAACACAGTTGACTAAAACTGTAAAATTGCTTCTGACATGTAGGACAGAACATCCCAGAAATAAGCTAGAATGTGAAATCTGAGTGTAAATATTAGCAAAACAGTTATGGGGTCCATCTGCTACCACTACAACGATGTCAAGTGACAAAGCTATACTACATGTAGCAGTAAGAGAGGCAATAAATCCAAGCGTTATGAACTGGAGAAAACTTGCTTCAACAACCAGCACGACTGAAATCACAGACTTAGAGCAATACTTCCATCAAGTTAGAAAAAAAGGCTGAGTAAGCTAGAACTTCACAGTAGGAACAGTCCAAACTGTTAAAACCTTGCAAATAAAGGAGAATGTTAAATTCAATCCCAATGCCATTTTTAACATTTTGCTTTCTGGAATCATAGCTGAAAAGCTGTGGAAGTCTGTTGTTTTGTTAAGCCCCATCCAAAAACCCATCCCTCCCTGTCATTTTAAACACTATGTTCACACCTCTCATAGCATTACTTTATGTTTTCCCAGCAGAAATCATTACATCCCTAGCAATTCCAGAAGGCACCTTCTTTCTGTACGTCTGACTAAGAATTCTGTAAACAGTAACTGTATAATAACTCCTTTGAGGTGCTCCGTAGTGGTGGTGAAGACGTGTCTTTGCATCTGGACAGAGCAGTGCCTTTTCATCTCCCTTGCTACATCTAGCATGATTTGGCCCCATGGCCCCACAGAAGAACTACGTGTACCTTGGAACTACAACACTGAGTTTAAAATAAACGATTTTCCAACTTATCTAGAAGTACTAAAAAGTAGACACCTCTTTCCGCCAAGAACATTAAAGGAAAAAACTGTCCTCCGGGGCTTTCTCTTGCACTGCTTTTGCACTCACACTCTTCCACCATCATCCTGTAAATTGACACACTGTCAATTTTTTGGTGACAACTAATGGGAACATTTCAAGTTTGCATCATGCTTAGCCACTGACAGAAGTGTTAGCCATGCATTTTGTTTCATACCACGCAGTCCAGTTTCATGACTCTGAAGCACTTAGACTCAATTTACCCACCACACTGTCTATGAAACCTGAGCTTTTTCTTCTTTTATTATGACATGAAGCCAAGTGAGAAAAAACAGGTTGAGACCTCACTTAACAGGGGCCCATGCTACCTTTCTCTACATCAAGAAGATCATGAAAACACCATCAAACCATAAACCAATGTGCATGGCTTTGAATGGCTTTTAAAATCAATGATACACAATGGAAACTAGTTGTAATTTAAAGGCTCCCTATCATTGCCACATCGGTATTTCTACAGGTGAGGGCAAGACAGAGACATAAGAGAAATTCATTTTAAAAATTTAAATATGTGTTTACTTGACTGCATATTCAGAAATGTTGTACAATCGGTCAGTAAAACATTTTATAACAATTAAAATAAAAATGCTATAGGTAAAATAGCAATTAAGGATGTACTCTTACAGAAGAAAGTGATAAAAATTTTAAACTTAAAAACGCAGCTTAGTGTTTTCAGTGTTACAAGTTTATTGAATTCATAAAAAGAATTTATCTTGGATTCCTTTAAATAAAAAACATCCATATGTGGTTAAGTATCTCGAAGCCGTTTACTTATACTTCAGGGTAGAAAAACTGGGGTGCGTCAAAACTTGAAAATTACTATGAACCAATGCCAAACCGAAATCAATCAGAAACTAAGCCAAACATTGGAAAGTATATCTCTAGTTATTAGGCAATGATACTTAATTTCTGAAGTAGAATTTAAAATGGAGCTTTTAAAGAAATTTAAAATTTGTCAGTTTAGTTGCATTTATTGAATAAAGTTAATGACAGTTATCTCTTGAAAATGAGAAGTCCAGGGCCTTAAAAAATTATAAAATTTCTGTCTCCTTTCTTTATTAGTACAATTAATTATGGCTTTTACTTAGTGTGTGTAAGTCAAATAAGTAACTCAGAATTTCATGAAATTAAAAACAAGAATTATATCAGAAATCTGAAACCCAGGGGAAAAAAGATAGTATAACTAACACTGAACAAGCAATCACTCACGCTAGTTGAAGGTTCTGAAAAAATCCTGAAGTTTGTACTTTGAGTGAGAGTCCATTTGTGCTCTGAGCTATCATGAAATTTTTCAGCAGGCCTTGTAGGAACAGTTTTGAGGACAGAACTCTTGTACTCTTCCGCCATCTGAAGTTTAGTGTTCATCACAACCAGCCTCTCGTTAATCCTGTGAGGATTGCAAAACACAGATTTCATTCATTTCATTTTTTTCCTAAGTGATGTGTATTTTTAAATTTGCTGTAATAGTAAACAGATTATCCCATTAAACTGTGTTTTGGCAACGAAAATACGTCAGCGCAGACCTACTGTAAACAATTACAGTTTAAAACTGTCCTAAAGAAGGACATATGCTCCTGGGGGGGCCCTTAACTAACAAGTACTTCAAAGTGGGGAGAGTCAGAGATGGAGATGCCTCCACAGGGGACCCCCTCTGCCTTCTGCACCAGCTGCATCTAGACATACTTGCCCTCAAGAAACCAGTTTAGAAATAAAAAATAAACCATCCCTCAAAGCCATTATCAAGTGTTTGCTTTCACCACCCTTATGTACACATTTCACTCATTACCTGGGAGAAATTAAGCATGCGGCACTGAGGAACAGTTTAGAGCCACCACCTCTGGGGGGGCACCAGATGGAAGAGTCGGTGATGGGAATAAACTGTGACAGCACCAGGGGCAAATTCAAGTGTCCCCCAATTTCCCAAAGCTCACTTTGTTACTTCGCTTTTATCAGCACCTGTTTTCCGTAACGAAAAAACTCTCAAGCGCATTTTCACTTTTATGAAAAAAAAAAAGCAAAAAGCCAGAATAGCGCTGGGTGTTTGTTTTAGCCCGAGCCATCAGAAGGGCAACACGCACCCTGAGCAGCAAGAGGGGCTCCACCGAGCTCCTTCCCCAGAACCACACTCAGTATCCCGGCATCACGCAGCCTCGGCTTTGGACTGTGTCTGTGAGCTCCTGTGCTTTATGCATATTTATTTTGTGCATCCACCAGCAAGATGTGTCCTAAGGTAACTGCCTCTTTGCTTTACACAGACAACTTTCATAGGAACACTCTACTTTTGGATACCAGGGAGACCTGTAGCTTACAACATTGTTACTCAGGCACTAGAGGAGGGACCTGCCCTTTCTGTCTTCCACACACCCCCTCGGGCAGGCCACCGTATTCTTTTTAGCCACTTCATGAACTACTATAATGACCTTCACTCCTTTGTTAGTTTCCCCCTATTCCCCAAGCATGTCTTTACGTAGCAGAGACAAATTTAGTAGGATACAGTAATTCGTCTCAGGGTGCCCACTAGTGGTGATACCAAATATCACAATCAAGAAAGTAAATTCAACAAACACCAGAATGGAGCCCCTTGGGTTTAAATTGTACTCTTCCAAAACACAGTTAACTTTAAACGCATTAACATTTCTATTTATGGGAATTCCAGCTAGAAATTTTGTGATAATATGGCTGTCTAAATTACAAAGTTTGCAAAACCCCCAGTTTAAAGACTAGATCAGGTTAAATATATGCAAATATAAAATATAAAATCATGTAAAAGCAACAAAAGGCAAGGAGATGCAAACTGCCCTCGACTAACATTTTAAAGGAGAGTTCATTTACGAACATCATTTTCCAAAATTATACTATCTAGTCAGCTTTCACTTGCTACTCACCGCATGAACCTGGCTCAGTAAAAATTATGCCTTAGAAGCAAAATAATGACCTAAATTATTCTCTATAATTCTATGTTTTCACTTACGAGTGTAATTGACTTGCCCATGATGTTCTATCTTCTGGCTCTTCGAGGTACAGTTGTCTGTATTTTTCCAGTTCTTTTTTCTCAGCATCTAACTGAAAAGTTTTACTTTTCAGTTCAGATTCCAGATATTTAATTTTATGCTTCATTTGACTTATTGAAGCATTTTTATATTCTCTTAACAAGTTTTCTTCGTACGCTGCTTGTGTCTAAAGTGAATTAAAAGGATACAATTTTAAAAATAATTATAGCCTGAGTAATTGCAGTGTATTTGTTCTCTTTAGTTTTGAGTCAATGATTCAGACAGCAATTTTAAATGTAAAAAAGCTGAACTTTAAAGTACTTATCATCGATGTCAAGTGAATTAAATCTGAATTATGAAATTAAATTTGAATCACTCTTATATCAGTACTCATGTAATGTGATAGTTCAAAGAATAGTAGGATCAACTAGAAATTTTAAAAATTGAACAATAAAACCTAAGAGTAATCAAAGAGTGTGGTACAATATTTAAATCACAATATTTTCTTTTCCTCCTAGGAGTCTTCATTTACACCAATTGGCCATAAAAATGATTCTCTAGTGAGAATTGTTCTGAAAGATCAATTTAATGATAGTAATGATGGAAATTGAATTCTTTAAAGGGAGTAACAAATGCGGCCTTCATTCCAGAAATCTACAGAACAAACTGCTATATAGGAAGTAGAGGAAACATAAAATGTATACATCCAAACTGTAATTCACAGCAAAGTGAATTAGAGCACATTAGAGATCAATGCTTCACCTGTAAAAACTGGCTGAGTTCTTTCAACATTCCTGCCACATCCTGTTTTGCTCGCTCTTCAGCCTCCCTCTTGCACTGCACGACTTGACTGAGTTCTGTCAATTTTTCGGCTACATCCCATCTTGCTCGCTCTTCAATCTCCTGTTTGTACTGCTCCACTTGACTGCGTTCCACTGTGTTCACTTCTAGGTGATGTTTGAGGTTTACTACTTCTTCTTCCAACTTCTTTTTCTCCTCCTCTAATGTTTCACATTTCTTTTGCATCCTTTTCATAGATAATAACTCTTTTAGAAGGAGCTGAGTTTCTGCACTCAGATGGAGAAGGGCTGAAGTTGTCGACTGCAGCTTTGCTGTAAGATCAGCATTCTGCATGAAGACGATAAAATTGTTTGGTAATGAGGTTAGCAGACTGAGAACATCCTAACTCTAACCCAGCATCGAACATTGAAATAAATTCAGTTGCAATAAAATGGTACCTACTTTGTGGAATGGAGAAACTCATATTACTCAGAAAATCAAGAAAAAAGTTCAAACCACCAAGAGTCACAAAAATATACTGTTTACTGTCATCATCTTTGTTATACATTTGTAGTTGGTTTTACACTCTTATTGCTCTGTAATTGTTTCATGTCCTTCCTACATAAAATGACTATAAGGCACCTCTTAGTAGAAAGTCTCTTACCCCTTCCTCCCCGAAGTCTTAACTCTTCATGATTTTTAAAGATTTAGGGAGATCATATTGAGTTACTCAGGGCTGAATTAATAAACCCCTCCCAAAACAAGTCTTTGGATATAAGACTGCAATTAATACATCTTACAACTATGGATTCTAATGCCATAAGCCTTTCTCTGAACTAGAAATATTTTATGCTAGTTTGAATTGCATCCCAAGGAGCAATGAATGTCTTGCAGAGTTAAGGAGAAATCCATCTCCTAGTGTAGTGGTTTAGTAAGATGACCCATACATTTTTCTAAAAAAAAAACCTAAAAAGCCAAAATTCTTTTAATCCCTTGTTACTCTCCACAAAACAAGAGAACATACTCGACAAAAACAAACAAAAAACTTGCTGGGATTTCAGTGACACTGACTTGGGAAGAACTACTTTCCTTCAGATAGGAGGGTTATTTGGGAATTCAAGGCAGGCGGAGGTGGTGGTTGTAAAACATCTCTACAAATTCCTTGACACTTCCCCTGTGAAGTTCCCTCCCCTGAAATATGTACTGACCTCGGCATCTGGTTTCAAGGTGACAGAATGTGGGGGCACAGCTGTGTGATTTCTAAGGCTAAATAGCTTCTGACTGTCACTCTGTAGGGTCGCTCTCACTTAGAACCCAGCCACCACATTGTGAAGCCCAGGCCACCTAGTGAGACTTTGTACACGCAGCTGTCCCAGCCTATGGCCCCAGCGAATGTAGTTAACCAAAGCCAGCTCCAACTTCCAGACATGTGCATGAACAAGCCTTTAGATTATTCTAGGGCCCACTTGATTCCAAGTGCAGAAGAAATAAGCTGGGTCCACTGAGCCTTGTCGAAACGCTGGTTTGTGAACCAACCAAGTGCTGTTTTGAGTCACTGGGTTTTGAGGTGGATTATTATATAACTTATTAGCAATAAATAACTGGCACAGATATTGATATTAAAAATGGGGTGCAGCCATTAAAAAAGAACCAGAAATGTGGGGATGCCTTTGAACCTGGAGGTAGGTGGAACCTGAACAGATGTAGAGAAAAGTAAGAATGAAAAGCCAAAGTGCCCATGAGACTGTTAGTGGAAGCCTGGGGGCCTTTGAAGGGCTGAGAACAAAGGCTTCTAGGCCAGGGAAGAAAATGACACTGAAACCAGAGGAAATGGGTGTCTTGCTACCAAAGAGTTGAAAGTAAAATTGATGAGAGAGGTAAGCTAAAACAAACAAACAAAAAGATTATTGAATATAAAGGAACCAGGGCTCACTGGGTTCAAATATCTGTATCCCATTTAAAGAACTGCCACAAGCCCAATGGTCACATAATTGGTAAACAGAGAAATGGCTTCTAGGCTAAGATCAAATCTAGGGTGCTGCCAGGAAAACACAGTCTAAGGATGAAGCCAAGACTTTGTTAAGACCTTGGAAAGATTTAAGGTGCTGCCTGAAATTCCTTTAAAGTTCTTAACAGCATAAGAGTTTTAAAGGCATGGTCCCCCAACAGCTAGCTCCACAGGGAGCCCAAGATGGAGAGCTTATCTCAAAAAGACTTGTGAGGTTAGCTTTTCCAATGGCATGAACCCCGATAAAATTCACAGGAAACTCAAAATTTTAAAGAGAACTGTGCTAGCAAAAACACTGCCTGCTAGCTTGGACTGAAAGGGACCAACACAGTGCAAAATGAGAAGAGGCCTTTGGGTTTCTCTTAGAAGGTCTACAAGGAGGAAGCTGGCTTGAGAGAACTACTCAGCTGTAAACACAGGTCATTGCTCAGGAAAGGGACAGAACCAAGAGCTCAGAGAGGGCAGCGAAGGAGAATTCCTCCCAGGGTTAGGACTAAGTCCTAAGCAAAGAGCCGGCAGCAAGCATCAGGCTGCATTTGAGAACTGCTACGGACCAGTGTGCCTCCCATCTTCCAACTGTGAGTGAGGGAGTTTGTGTGGTGGTAAAAATCCAGCCTCCTTATCCTCAAGCTGCAGCACTGAGAGGAGTGTACCCAAGGGGCTGTACTCTAGAAACCACACCCAGGAACCTCAGCCCCACCTGGACGTGATGAAGATGGTAAAGTAAGACCCTGGACTGGAGCCTGAGCCTGACAGCATAGTGACCGAGACCTGCTGTGGAACTGAGTAGGTATAAGGGTGTTTCTCATATGGAAGCAGTAAGAAAGCATTGTGGCTAGTGAGTAGATTATGCTGGTTTTTGAATGTCTCCATAAATTTTCAAAATTAATTCCATAAAAAAGGTGGAATATGGGCCAACCTTAAGTGACTTGCTCCTAATGGAGAGAATACAGTGAAGGTGGCACTGGGTGAACGGCAGGGCTAAGTTTGAAAAGGCATTTCAGCTTCTGCCTCACTCTTAAACCTGGAACCCAGTCTTATGTTGTGGGCAAGCTCAGGCCACAGAGACAGCTTAGGTGTTCCAGGGGAGGGGACCCAACTGCCTGCCCCACCAGAGCTGCAGTCAACTGCCAACATCAACTGCCAGACATTAGTGGATGAAGCTTCAAGTGATTCCAGTCCCCCACCTTCCAGCGGCCCCACCTGTAGCTGAGAGGAAGAGAGGCCAGCTGTCTTGGCCACACTTTTCCTAAGTGCAGATTGTGAACAAAATAAGTGCTTGTTTAAGCCACTGAACTTTGGGGAGTTTGTTAGGCAGTAACAGATAAACAGAAAAATGGATGCGAAAAGATAATAAGAAATGTAACTTGTATATAGTAGAAATTGGTCTCCTATAAACCGTAATGTAATAAACGTTGAGATTAACTTAATGACAAAGTGCTGATGAGAAGAAGCAGATAACTTAAAGAAAGACCTAAGAACTAGAGAGAAGGAAGATTTTTTAGAGTTCCCTTCAATTACAATTTCTTATAAATAGGCATGTATGCCTTTTTACTATTTCCCCTCAACTTTGAGGATAAGGAAGACTGGTAGGCAAGGAGACATATGATTTGAAGACTAATAATTGAAAAACAACTAGAAAGAGTTTACTGAAATCAGCCTTTTTACCTCATTTCAATTAACTGAAACTCTAAGAGACAGGCAGCTTTGAGAACTTACTAATCTGGCACTCACTCTTCATTTTCCTTTCCTCAGAGAGAAAATAAAATATTATGGAACCATTTTTAATCTTCTCAGTAGTAAAACAAATGTAGTGTCCTTTGGCAGTATTTAAATTAAACACAATTTTTCCTTTCCCATACTTAAAGCTTGTTTGTAAGGGAAGGTAAGACTGTCTCACCTTTATGTTGTAGCACAATGCTTCTCCATATCACACAGATTGGCTTTGAACTTTTGAAATTCAAATTACTAATCTGTTATCTGTTTCTGATAAACTGATTGAATATTATCTGATTTTTAACAGTTGTATTCTTGAAAATTTTTCCTTGGATGCGGTGAAATATTTATTTCATCAATTATGCATTAAGCTATAGAATGCAGCTAGGCTTCTCTCTTGTTAAGTAAAAGGAGGTAGACACAGGGAGCTGAGAATGCAGGATCTACATGAAGAGCAGGATCGGCACAAGCATTACACACAAGAATGAAGCCAAAAGAGAATTTCACTGTGAACCACAAGATGATGGGTTAGAGAGGCTTCTAAAGAGGAAGGTTGAATTCATCTTTTCCAGGCTTAACCTTTTGCTTCTAGATAGTGAAACCTATGGGTAAGTCTATGAAGTATAATGAGTGCCACATAATGAAGTATATTGCAGAATGCGTCAGCAGATCCCATGACCATGATTTGATGGAAACTGGAGTGAAGTGGGAGGTACTATGTGAGAAACTAAAGGTCTGAATGGGGTGTGGGGGGGAAGGAATGGACTTTATCTTTGCAAGCCTACTTTCTGTCATGTCACAGAGTCAGCAAGGAATAAGCTGGCCACAGGCTTCTTCAGGAAGCAGCAAATCTCCACAGAAGTAGAGTTACAGACAATCCTCTACACCGACTTTCTATTTTTATGTAAAACAACTGGCAATGTGCAACATGACTCAGAAAGTGTTCTCATAACATCTGTCTTGGTACTGGCATAGGACAGACATAGATCAATGCATCACCACTGAGAATCTAAAAGAAACCCTCACATTTACGGTCAATTAATTTTCAATACAAGTTTTAACTAAGTGAATGAGACAATAATATTCTTTTTAACAAATGGTATGGGACAACTGGATATCCCCATGCAAAAGAACAAAATTCGACCTCTACCTCATACTATATATAAGAATTAACTCGAAAGAGCTAAAACTACAAAATTCTTAGAAGAAAACACAGGTGTGTGTCTTCATGCCTGGATCTGGCACTTGTTTCTTAGATAGGACAGTAAAAGACAGAAATAGATTAACTGAAATTCATGAAGATTAAAAACTTCTACTCTTCAAAAGACACTGTCAAAAGGTGAAAAAGCATGCTCCTAAAAAGGAGACAGCACTAGAAAATCCTACATCTGATAAAAGATTTGCACCAAGGATACAAAAAGAACTCTTACAATTCAATCAAAAAAGACAATCCAATTTTACAATGGGCAAAAACCTGAACAGACAGGTCTTCAAAGAAGATACACAAATGGATAAGCACATGAAAAGTTCCCCAACATTCTTAGTCATCAGAAAAATGCAAATCATAACCACAAGGAGATGCCAACTCACAACTACCAGGAGAGCTAATGACGAGTTTGACAGGAATGCATACAAATTGGGAGAATGATATACTTTCGATAAAAATGTTAAATGGTGCAGCCTCTCTGGAAAACACTATGGCAGTTTCTCAAAAGGTTAAACAGAGTTACCATATGACCCATACGACAGCATATCCATTCTTAAGTCTATTCCCCAAGGAAATGAAAACATGTTTACACGAAAACTTGGACAGAAATGTTCACAGCAGCATTATTAGCAATAGCTAAAAAGCAGAGGCAAACCATCGAGCGCTGCGTTGACGGATGGATAAATGGTTTAGCCCCACAACCGAGTAATGTTTGACAGTAAACAGAAATGAAAATACTGACAAGCACTATGACATGGATGAACCTTGAAGACGTTATGTCAGATGAAAAAAGCTAATCATGAAGGACCACACAGCATGTGATTCCATTCATGTGAAACACCCAGAACAGGCACATCTATAGAGACAGAAATCAGACTGGTGGTTGCTGGGGGCTGAGGGAAATGGGGGCTGGGGGTGATGGCTAAGGGATGCAGGCTTTCTTTTTGGGGTGATGGGAATGTTCTAAAATTGATTGTGGTGACAGTTGCACATCTCTGATTATACTAGGAGATACTAACTATGCATCCTAAATGAGTGAATTATATGATACGTGATTTTTTTTTTTTGGGTGGGGGAAAGTTCTTTGGTTTTACTTATTTATTTTGAGAGGAGGCATAGGGGATCGAACCCAGGACCTTGTGTATGCTAAGCAGGTTCTCTACCACTTGAGTTACACAATCCCCCCTATATTATGTGAATTATATCTCCATAAAGTTAAAAAAAATCCAAAGGCAGGATCTAGAAAATTTTCTTAATTCTCTATTTTGGGTGTACCTACACGATCTGAACTTCTCCATGCTTTTACAACACGTCTAAAATGAAAAGAAAATGAAGGCAATGCCTAACTCCAACTGGTTTGTGTAATGATTTTCCTGCACAAGTTATCCTGAAATCCATGTAATCGATACACACAGATTCTATATCCATTCACAAAAGTGAGGATGAGACATGACAATTTTCTGGACCATGCCATGAATCATTATCCTCTGATTTTTATCTAGCTTGCCTCACTGTGGTGAGAGATCACTCAAAAAATACTGTTTAATAGGAAAAAAGTTAACGTCTGTGAGGAAAGATTTATAATTTTCAACTTCTCTAAGGATAAATATTGTAAGAAAAAAATATATAAAAAATGGCAGAATGAGAGTCAAAGTATAAGAAACAAATGCATCATAAAGATAATAAAGCTGTAATTATAATGAAGATGCAAAAGAAAGCTGTCCCTGAACAGCTAGTGTCCTATAACACCATGTGCTGTACATTCACATCTGACGTGCTCAATTTCATACATACTTGGTCTGCAATTTGATGTAATTTCCTCTCTAAATCCTGTGTCTTATTTTCTACATTAGTCTGATGACGTGCTGTTGTCACCTCCAGGGAAGCTTCCAACATGAACACTTTCTTTCGGGTGTCAGTCAGCTCTTGTTGAAGCCGTCTCACACAGGCCTAAAAGGATAACTCTGTTACTGATTTTTAAGTCACCTCATCATTAAGTTACATTAATAATATATAACTCCAACATATGGACTTTGAGAACTATCCCCACAGATATCAATTTGCCTTCTTTTACCCATAGGTACACATTCCTGTTTACTGACTTTTGTTAAAGACACAGAAGGCATGACCCTCCTGCCTTATTGACAGTAAGTTAACTTAGACAATGAGTGCAGCCCCACCAGCCATTCCCTGCCCCTCCCAGGAAGTGGCTGAGCTTTACCCCAACTGAAGTCGCAAACAGAAAGGGGTGTGCAGGTGGGATGAGTGGTGGTAAATCCCACACTGTGGAACATTCTTTCTCTTTCTCATTAGAGGCTTAATTTCAGAGTTCACATATTCAATTTGGTGCTTAAATCCTTCCAATAGACTCCTATCTCACAATAAAAATGAAGTTATTCCAATGGCCTTTGGGGACCCTAGACAACCTGGCCTCCCCTGCCTCCTGGACTGCAGCTCCTACAGCTCCCCCCACCCCTCCCACTCACTGCCTTCCTGCTGCTCAGGACTCTGGCCACTTCTCCTCAGTCTGAAAATGGGACACCACTGCCAAACTGGTACAGCACAGAGCTCCCCAGTTCCTCTGTACTGGACAAACTTAGATCCAAATGACAGTAACTGAGCCTTGGAATGAGAATTGTGAGCAGATTATTTGAAAAAATGTTCAAAGTAAATTATAAATAGATGGGGGGAAGACTAAGGCAAACACAGTTTTGCTAAAATTCACATTAGTCCCAAATTATGACTGAATGAAAAGTAGATGACTTTAAGGAGTGGAGAGGTCACAGCAATACATGATTTGAGATGGAAATATTTCTGAATTTAATTCCAATTGACATGAATAAAAAGAAAATTATATCAACTAAAAATGTATGAAAAGCTACTGAAGGAAAAGTACTACAAGATGCAGCATTTACACATCGGTTCATCTGGGAAATCTGGATTTGACTGTCAAAGTAATCCACACAACTGAACCTTCTCTCTCTCTCTCGCTCTCTTTTCTTTTACTTTTTTTGTTCACACAACTGAAGCTTAATTTCAAACTACTCATTTTAGGTATGAGCATTTCATTTATCTGCTTCATCACGATACTAAAATGTGGTGACAGAAAGATTAAAATGATTTGGGAAGTATAAGACTAAATTGCTAATACCTGCCTGTATCTGTCAACAACTTACAGCTTAATCTCTTAAAATTTCAGGCGACAAGGCATATTTACTCAAAGTAAAGCACCTCTCAGGTCTAATTTTTGTTTACTGGATAAAAGATATGCTTTTAGTCTGCTTTACAGGGTATATATTTATAGCCCACACATTTTTAACATTCAACTAGTTTCAACATTTAGCTTTCATCGGACACTGCTTTGAATTTTCTTTGAGGAAGTCTGAAAATTAGTTCTGTTTCTGGGTACTTACTTGCATTTCTGCTCTGTCAGTTTCATACTGATACATTCTGTCTTTTACACATTTGCAGTCATTGATTAATTCCTTGTTTCCTTCCTCCAGCATCAGAAGTTGTTTATGCACGGCTTTACTCATATGGTCTGGAAACGGCTCTGGGATATTAATTGTCTTTTTACTTTTGGCTTCATTTTGAGCAACTTCCAGTTGCTGTCGAAGCAACATGTTTTCACTTTGTAGTTCACACAATCTGTCCTCCAAGAATGCCTGCTTTGCAGCGTATTTATTGACTTTCCCTTGTTTGTGCTGATACAAGGGTTCAATTTCCTTCTTTGAACACTGGGCTTGGCTTTGGTCTCTATGCACACATTCTAATACCGTCACTGGTCTAAGAGCATCTCTCCTGGGATGTAGCTCAATTTCTGGGCCACGGTATTGACTTTCAGCTTCAGGAAGTTGCGGAGGAAGCACCTCGCCGTTATCTTTTGGGTCAGACACCTCAAAATTCATTGTGTCCTGTAAGTGAAACGACTCATCTCTTACTCTTTGATCTGTACTCAATAAGCTGACGTATCACAATTTCCTTTGAAGTGAAAGACTAATCTCTAAGTTTATACAATAAGAAGTTTGCAATAACTGGATATGCAATTGGAAAAACTTAAGGTGGATACAAGTCTCAAACTTTATACAAGCAGAAATCCCCAAAAGTTCAAAAATTTAATTAAAGACCGTGAATCCATGAAAGTAAAAAAGAAATCACAGAAGAATGTTTAAGAAGCTGAGAACTGGAAAGGCTTTTCTTTCTCTGAAATACAACAAACCCAGAAGGCTTACAATAAAAAATGAAAAAATCTGACTACACTTAAAAATTGTATCTCATATCTAATCTTCACAGCTACCCCCTCAGTAAGAGCCTTAGCTCTGATTATATAACAATTTACCTTCCATTCCTTCATTCAGAAAAGACACAGAGCATCTACTAGATGCCAAGAACACCAAGAAATTAGTAAGTTAAGCTGTAAATGTCATAGTTCCTATTTAGGATGAGATAACTTTTAAATTTGCTTTAAATGAAAATATAGATCAATTCAAAAGAATAGTATAAATACTATTGATGAAACAGTGTTAGAGATATGAAATTTTCTCCTAAGACTAATTTACCTGACTCGGTTTATTCCTTATGCTCTTCAGTTCAAATTCTAGTGGTTGGAGAGTGCTTTCAAGTTGCTGTTTCTGGAAAACCTGTTCATTGTATTGTTTCTCCCTGAAAATTAATTTTGTTAGAAATTAAAAAGTTCATTTTATGATCTGGTTCTTCACATGCCGGTTTATTACCCTAACGGAATTTCTATCTTCTCATTTTGTTTTTCATTTCTAAGTCTCACATTTTAAATTCCTCACTTCAATCTCTTCATAAAGATATATATATTTGAAAAGTAGCAATGAAAAGACATAATGCTACTGAATTTCAGTCAAGAGTAACTCTGGTGAATAGTGTAGGAAAGAAATTTTGCAATTATTCAGTAAGTTATGAGTTAAAAATTACCCCCTTTTTCCCACATAGCCATAAATAACTCCTTTATTAGAACAGAGAATTTAGTTACTTATTAAGAGAAGTTGCTGTTTAGAAACAAGTTTTTAAGTTCATGAGAAATAAAATTTCAACTCCATGAAATACTACAGGTATTCCTAAATGGTCTACAGTGGGAGGTAACATCCACAGATGTCTTTTCCAGAACACAGATCCCCTAATTAGCATAATCCAAGGCGAGGCTGGGGAGTCTGCTACCTGACGCCCTACACTTTATGTTTCTTCTTTTGCAACACTTTGAACTTACCTTGTTGACTATTATTTATTTAGTAAATCATTTTTAAATCCCTTTGGAAACAAGGCAGGATCCATAGTAAGTAATTAAACAATAAAGAGTAATCTGTGCTTTCAGCATACACCTTTGAACTGATCTTATCTCTGCATGAGAGAGAAGCTGAAGAAATTAACCAGTAATCACTTTCCACTTTAGTTTTTAGTCCATCTATTCATATGTCAAGAATAAAACTGCATAATTTTTTTAAAGTTTCTGCCTTGAGACAATTGTTCATTTCATAATTCTGCAAGTGGGAATGTAAAGTAATATAAACTTTCTGGGGGACAATTGGGAGATAAGGATCAAAGATCTTTTTTTAAAGAAATATAGAATGAGGAGATATATATATATATATTGCTGTTTTATTTCCAAGAGACTCATATTCCACAATATTAATGAAATTTTCTCCCCTGTAAAATCCCAAAAGTTCAGTGAGCAATCATAAGACTTCTCCTACATATCTTCATATTAAATATAAAGAGTTCAAATATTTCTTTAAAACTAAGGAATTCAGTACCTCATACTGCAGAGCTCTCGTTCCCACACCACATTTTGACGTTCTAACTGTGAATTCATTTGTCTTGTTTCAAAAAGCTCTTTTTGTAGCTTGTTAACCATATTTTCCATTTTTTTAACTTTTCTTCTAAGTAGTTCACAGTCAGATTCTTTACATTCTATTAAGCTTCTGAATGAATGAACTGCATTCTGAATTTTCAGTAAGGTAGCATAATCTGCATTAGGAAGAAAACACAAATAGAAATAAGATGAATGAGTAATTTTTTGTGTATAAAGGACTGTGCATTTCGCATTCACTCATCCATACATTGAACAGATGGTACTGAGCATCTATTCTGTGGAAGACATTCTTCTAAGCTCTGCAGACATTAAAAGAATGACAAAGTAATATTGTGAACATTATGTAAATAAATTTGACAATTCAGATGAAGTGGGTAAATTCCTCGAAACAGAGAAATTACAAAAGCTCAATTAAGAAAGAACACATAAGCTAAAAATCCCTATATCTTAAAAACCAAAATGAAAGTCCTATTTAAAGACCTTACCACAAAGAAAATTCCAGTCCCAATGGTTACACTGGTGAATTCTACCCAATATTTTAGGAAAATTTAATACCATTTCTACAGAAATTCTCGTCAAAAAATGAAGAAAAAGAAATATGTCCTCATTCTACAAAAGTATCACTAACCTGAATCCAAAACCAGACAAAGGTATTACAAGAAAGAAAACTAATGTCATGAAAATGGAGGTAAAATTTCTAAACAAAACGTTAACAAATCAAATCCAACAATACAGGATCATTCATCATGGCCAAGTGAGGTGTATCCCAAGAATGCAGGGCTGTATTAACACGTAAAAATCAATTAATGTTATTCATCATATTAACAGACTAAAAAAGAAACATCATATGATCATGTCAGTGGATAAAAAGAGGCACTTCCCAAACCTTAACATCTATTGCTGATAAAAACTTCCAGCAAACTGGGAACTAAGGGAACGTCTTCACTATGACAAAGATCTGTGCCAGCTCTACAGCTGACACCATGCGCAATTGTGAAAAACGGAACGCTTTTCCCAGAAGGAGGGGAAATGGACAGGAATGGCTTCTCTTACTCCTTCTATTCAGCACTGTACTGGAGCCAGTGCAATCAGGCGAAATAAAGAACCAAAAGACATCTGGATGGGAAATGAAGAGGTAAAACTGTCTGCTAATCAGCGGGGAATATGATTACTTGGTGCGAGTCAGCTAACTCCAACCTGTGGGCTGGGTTGCTTGCTTTGGTAAATAAAGTTTTACTGAAATACATCCACATCCATTAACTTCTGTATTGTCTATGGCTACTCTTGTCATAACAGTGACAGAGCTGATTAGCTGTGACAGAGAACGTATTTATTGGCTCCAAGTCTTAAATATGAACTATCTTTAGTAAGACAGTAGTTTAAAGAAGAAAAACTTGACCACCTTTGGTTACATAGAATATCTGAGAGAATCCATAAAAAGGCTACTAGAACTAATCAATGGGCTCAGCCAGGTTGGAGGGCACAGAGTCAGTATACAGAAATCAACTGTATTTCTATCATCAGAAACTAAAATTTAAATTATATTATTTTAAAACAAACAAACAAATAAAAATATACTACTTACAACCGCACTGAAAAAGAAGAAATACAGGTAAACTCATGAAAGACGGAAAGACCCAGACACTAAAAACTCTAAAATATTACTGAGAAAATCAAGGAAGACCTATATAAGTGGAGAAATGAAATTTGTTCAGGGTTACAAATTCCGTATTGTTAAAGGAGTCAATTCTCCCCAAATTAATCTACAGATTCAACATAATCTACATCTAATTTCTAGGACACTAGCAGACTTTTTTTTTTTTTTTTTTTTTTTTTTTGCATATTGACAAACTGATTCTAAAATTCATGTGGAAAGAAGGGTAATAAAATGAAACAAGATGAATCCAGAGGACTGTGGCCTTTAACCATGGAGATGTGAGAAGCAGTAGCTGGATTTTAAGCAAGGGGGTAACAAAAATCTGAATTTTACAAACTAGTAATCACGGTTGCGGTGTAGACCAAGGTTCCAGGAGGTGGAACGGCGGAGAAAAATGTCCTGAGGTGATTTCAGTGTTCTAGGAGGGAAGTAGTGATAACCTGACCTTGGGTGAAGGCATAGGAGCGTCAGAGTCAACAGACAGCACAGGGAGTGGGAACGGTCACAGCCCCTGGCTGGCAGCGCACAACACGTCTGATTCTGCTTTAACACAAAGCAGGTTTCTGAGACGCAGCGGACTGTTACGTACCCGCGCTCCCTGGGGCAGCACTAGGTGTGCACACGTTACCGCGAGATACTTCAAAAGGCTTTGTAGTCATACAGGGGCCCTACCTTTCCCCTCCAGGCCAAGTCGTTCGATTAGCCTCAGGGTGTTCTTATAATTAGGGTAAGGCGACTCGCAGTCCTCAGAAGCTGTTTCCGGTGACAGAGTTAAGTCATCGAGGTCACCCACAGAATTCACCTGCTCTTTGACCTACAAATAAATAATGCTATTTCACAGTGTCTCCAAGAAAGTTATAAAATATGCTCAGTGTACTGAGGTGATAAATATCCATCTTTTTCTGAGAGCAAAAACACAGACACTTCTTGAAAGAGCTGATTTTTGTCAAAAGGCTAATTTTATCAATAGTGTTTCCAAATTATTTTTAAGTAAATGTCTCTACAACAAAGGAGGATTTTCTGTTTTTCCACTCTCTGTTTTATAAATTGTTTTACTAAAGGATAATATTTTTATAATTAATATTTTTCTATACCTTGTCCTTTTTAGCAGATGTTTTCTTTGAAGACCTAAAAAAAAAAAAAAAAGCAATTCATTTCAGCCAAATACTAAATATTGAAAATACAAGAAATATGTAAACATGTTATTTTTTATATAAAATCTTTGCATTGATAATTAATTTTCAAAACAAGGGATTGAACAAAAATGGAAACCATAACATTAAAGGACAAAGAAAGTATATCAATTATATTATTAACAATGTATTAAATTTAGATCAAGTGGACAAACAAAGAAAAAGGAAGAACATAAGGTTACTTGCATTATTTGATAGGAAAAAATATACCAGGATTTTCCTGTTGTTGTCATTTTCAATAAAAACTGTTATTTAAGGCACTAAAACCTATTTGGAAAGTATTACTTAAGTCCTAATATGAAAGAAACCCTTTTCTAATAATCATGGAATTAGCTTTCTCGAGGACTTAGTACGCAACTGCTATGCATTATTATCAGCACTTTACATGTCTTAAAGACATTTTAATCCTCTCAACAATCCTGGGAAATAGGTAATACATTAGGTACTTTACCCAGGAAGAAAATGAGGCACAGAAAGGCTAAGTCACTTGCCAAAGCCCCTGTGTCTGCCCAGAATTCCAACCCAGGCAATCTGGCTTCAATACGTGCATTTCACAATATGCTAAGAAAGTAATATTTATTTTTAAGTATTTTTAACTAATGTAGTAAATGAATCTCTATTATTATTCTATGTCTAGGTATAGTTATAAATAATAATTTCTGGGGCATATATCCAGAAGGAACCCTACTTCAAAATGACACCTGCACCCCAATGTTCTAGCAGCACTATTTACAATAGCCAAGGCATGGAAACAGCCTAAATGTCCAACAGATGACTGAATAAAGAAGAAGTGGTATATTTATACAATGGAATACTATTCAGCCCTAAAATCCAACAACATAACGCCATATGCAGCAACATGGATGTTCCTGGAGAATGTGATTCTAAGTGAAGTAAGCCAGAAAGAGAAAGAATAATACCATATGAGATCACTCATATGTGGAATCTAAAAATAAAACAAAACAAAACAAAAATTCAAAACAGAAACAGACTTATAGACATAGAATATAAACTTGTGGTTGCCAAGGGGGCTGGGGGTGGGAAGGGACAGACTGGGATTTCAAAATGTAGAATAGATAACCAAGATTATACTGTACAGCACAGGGAAATATATATAAGAACTTATGGTAGCTCACACCAAAAAAAAAAAATTGTGTCAATGAATATATGTATGTTCTTGTATAACTGAAAAATTGTGCTCTAGACTGGAATTTGACACAATGTTGTAAAATGACTATGACTCAAAAAAGTTAAAATAATAGTAATAATAATTTCTGAATCTTAACACCTATTTTTTAAAAATTAAAAGACTTTAGACCTAGGCAATACTGGAAATCAACTTTCAATAAAGATTTGCTTTTGTTAAAGAAATTAATCAGTGGGCATTCATTATCCATTCAGCTGTTTGTTCATGCATTTGACATGTCCTTATAGAGCAAACAAAACATGTTAATGACACTTTTGGTACAGGAATGATGGCTTTTGTAATTTAGAACTTAGTAATCCAAAAGTAATCATCTGTGATAGACTGTTAATAGTTTATTATTCTATTGTATACAAACAAAATCTTCCCCTTCTTCCTAGAATCTAAACAAATATTAAGTTAATATAATCTGATAGTTTACAATAGCATACAAAACCATAGCCACCCATGATGATACTGTCAAAGACACTATAATATCTAGAATCATCAAGGAATGATTAAACCCTATTCAGTATGGCCTAAGTGTGTGTATAGTTATTATGAGTATACAATTTAAAAAAATCTATGTACAATAGTGTAATTTTAAAGTCACTATCTGCATATTGAATTGTGTAAGAATATTACGCTTCAGAACCAATGAATAAGCCCTTACAACAACTATATGTGAATAGACGTTTACTAGAATATTTTAAAGATAATGTAGTACAATCAATACACTTTCTTATACCGGAAATGCAAACAAGGTTAAACTGAAAATCATCTCTTCTACGGAATCAATTCCAACAGCAGAGAGACATGCTCTACAAACTACCATCTTAGTATTAAAAAAAAAAGAAAGGGAACCCCCACGAGACCCACATCCCCCTTCAGTTATCACCCAGTCCTCTCCTGCCTTCCCAGTGAATGTTCTCTAAGGGGCTGTTTAGACCGATTCACTGCAGCCCGGCTTCCATGGGGACGTATTATTGAAACGCCTTCTGGTCAAAGGCACTTGTCCTCATCTTAACCTTTCGGCAGCGTTCCTCTGATAGTTGAGAAATCCCTTGCCTAGGCCTTTGCACTATATGATGCTGTTCTATTTCCAGAGAAGGTAATCACTGCCAATATGTCTTCACCTAGAAGTAAAGAATTTGTAGGCATTCCCTGCCATGACCTAGATCTCCTTCACTTAAACTGCTGTTGTCACTCATGTGCAGGAGACCACCAGCCAGTGAGGCAGTCTTCTCAAATACATGTGAAGTCACAGATGCTTTTAATGTCTGTTTTCCACTTTCATTCTTCTTTACTTCCTTCATAGGCAAGCCAGGAGAGCTACTTTAAAACAATCCATAAAAAAGCCAATTTTTAAAAAATAATTCTACTAATAAATTTTAAGAAACCAATTTTTGAAAAATTCCAACTCTTATCCATCTTCAGTCATTTAATAATTCACAAAATGGTTATCAAGTGCCAACCATAGGCAAGGAAATACAAATTCTTGCTTCAAGGCAGATTTACAATTATGATACAATGTGATACGCAAGAGCTGACATATGGAAAGTAATAAGTGAGCATAAGGAAGGCTTTACAGAAGAGGGGAAACAAGCAGGTCATGAGCAAAAGAGACAGGAGGAAATGATTCTACCTAAGAGATTAGAATGTGAGCACAAAATTAGGCATTTGGAATCTAAGAGTGTCCTCGGAACCTGGAAGGAAGAGTGCAAAAAACATGGAAGCAAGTACAGAGATGAGTCTGGGAAGAAAATCTGAACAATACTAGGAAAATAATAATTATCTACTATTGAATACTGATATACGCTTACTTATCAGAAATTTCTTTCTGCAGAGCAGGTAACTGCTGGTCATCAGTTTCTCCCCCCTTCCTCCGCTGAGTTCGTCCTTTGCAACAGTTGCCATCACACATGGTTTCTGATCCTTCCAGTTCACCACTTTT
This sequence comes from Camelus dromedarius, assembly GCF_036321535.1. NCBI lineage: Eukaryota > Metazoa > Chordata > Mammalia > Artiodactyla > Camelidae > Camelus > Camelus dromedarius. The sequence goes on along the minus strand of NC_087444.1, from coordinate 66,718,811 downwards.
GTTCCTGTTCTCTTCTACTTTAACCTTTAGTGAAAGTTTGATACAAAAGGTAATTATTACTTTATTCATGATAAAGACGTTCTTTCCATTCATTTTATCATTTGACTCAGAGTTTGCCCTGATTTCAATTGATTAAAATATATTTGTTCTTACTTTAATTTTATCATTTGAAGACATTGAAATGTTTGTAAATTCTGCTTCTTTCTGTTTGAGGAAAAGAAAGAGAATTTCCAAAATTTTAAAAGGGCTTTCTTAATGTTGTGCTGTTACATCCACTTCTCTGCATGTGAATGACAGAGACAGAGAAATAAAAAGACAAAGGCATAAAATTTGTCCTCTTCTGTCTTTACCACCTAGATTTTGTATTAAACAGCCAGACTTAGAAGATGTCACACCTTGGCGCTTCAGTAACACAAAGGAAACAATCTTCTTTCTGTGCTAAAGCTATCTTTTCCCCACTACATTTTATAATTCTTGTTTCATTTGGATCCTGGGGTATCAAAAAAGTGGTGTTTAATATAATATATAAACCCAAGTTTACCGAAAGGAGCAGAGTGAAACTGATGAATTGCCAGTTAGTGTGGAATTCTGGAAAAGGAATAATGATTCCCAAATTCACATTCAATAACCATGACCATTTTATAGCTAGAGGGCATAGGAGTAGTGAGTGATCTACCTTAGCCCCACTGTCTACTGATAATGGGAACACAACCAAGAAAGGTCAAGTGATTTGTCCAAAGCCCCTAAAGCAGCAATCTTCAGCATTTCACGGTGTCAAAAGAGATGATACAATTCTCTAACACTGAATCTAATAAAGTACCAAATAAATTCATCAAATTGATCAGATAAGTTAAAAGGGTGACTTTGGCAAAGCTGGTGGCAGGGCTCATCTCCTTTTTCTATTAAAGGAGAACAGCTTCAGATTTCTGTCTACCTTTCACACTCTTTGCACTCACACAAAAGAACACACACACACATTTAAAAAATCCATTACTAGAAGTGAAGAAAACCATTCAGTGCATCTCAAAACTCAAGATTTCTCCTTTGGAGATAAATACAGATTTTTTTCCCTGAGGGTTCATACTACCTATATGATAAAATCATACATGTCAAAACTTACTACATTTTATTAAATAATACAATGTAAGGGTCTGACTCAACAGAAACACCCAAGAGTGGTGATTCAAGAATATGTGGGAGCACATGTATTTGTTCTTAAGTATATCTCAGAGTGGCCGTGATGGAATTCTAAGTGTCCAGTGATCAGTAAGACACATAAGCCGCACTCACTAAAGCACAATGAACGGATCAGTTTAGTGAGAGTGTGTGCTTATATCCCTTCTCTCAGTCACTGCTTCCTTCCCATTCTATGGAAATGCAACTTATATTTAAGCCAATAGATTAAAAACAAACAAACCAACAAACCTTGAGCTTATTATATTTCCTAAGCCATTTCACTTGCGTTTATTCTGGCTCAGAAGGTCACGTGGCACACAGCTGAATTACTTTCCCACTTCATATGAAAGAGTGACACAGACACTTATGTTGATTAAGAAACCAAACCCAGGAAAATACTTCCCTGAATTCGTGTTATTTAGATGGCAGAAATAGTCTGTTTCTACACAATTACATATTTAGATCTCCCCCATTTTATACATAAGCTATTTTCATAAGTGGAAAATCAGATCAGATATGGATTAGAATGGAACAGATGATTGATAAAGAGAAAAACCAGAGAAGCAGCAAAGGAATCTCTACCTCTTTTTGAAGCTGAATTTTGTTTTTCCAAAGCCAGGAATTCTACTTGTAACATGCCTACCTCATTCTTAAACCTTTGCATATCTTGGTGGAACTCTTTTAGATTTACTTTGTTCTGTTACCATTTGATGGAGAAGAACTCACATTTCCTAATTCGGGGTCCATGATTTTAGAGCTATTAGCACCGCAGTTAACTGCAAACAATGGCTTCTGGAGCTGGTCTTGTTTTGGTTTGGTTTTCTTATAAGTATTTGAAACAGCAGTCATATCGTGAATTTTATCTGAATCATGTGTTTCATGTCACTGGAGCGGGCAAGCCACAAGCCAAAATGGCTTTTTGGACCACTTACCAGAGGTGTATGTCTGATGTCTGATTTCCAGTGAGTATTTCGGCTCCTTTTTTGTTTTCTTTTTGTATCAATTTCTTGGTTTTCTTTCACCAGCAGCCGAGCTCGGTTCCTTACTTCATTTTCTCTATCAGTAAAGAAACCCTCCTCATTTTTGTCACAAACATGTTCAGTGTCTGGTGTGTCATTTTCAGTTAACTTATTTTCATTTAAATAAAGTTTTGAAGATGACTGGCAGCCATACTTTGCTGAATCAGCCTTGGAGTAAGATGGGGAAACACTTTCAAGACTGGGCTCTTCCTGTTGAGGGAACGCCTGGAATCCTACAGGGATGCAGGCTCCACGTGTATCTTGTTCCTCAGAATCACATATATTATTTGTCACACTGAAAGGTAGTTCCTTTAAGTCACCATGTAGTTCAGAGTAGTCATGTAGTGACTCTGCCTTACGATGAACAGTAATTTTGCATTTTTCACGGATTTTACTGACTTTCTGATTTAACTTCTTTGTGATAAATTTTGTATTAATTTTCCAGTGTAATTTGCCTTTTTTGACCCACATGTCCTCATGCTTCTCCACACAAGTATGTTTTGAAGATACAGGTACGTCCTTTCTGTCCTGTTCCTTATTCATTCCTGGTTCTCCAGGCATTTTTTGCAGATGCACAGGTGTAAGATTGATCTGCCTGATTTGAACTTCAGATTTCTTTTCTTTCACAGTACATGCTTGTAAAACGTATTTATCCTTAAGTATTCAAGTACAGATAAAGAAAAATTAGAAAATAATTAAAATTTAACAAACTTCCTAATCTATGTTTGGCTACTCACAAACTAAGAAGTGAAAAATAACTTGCCTTAGCCTTGAAATAGGAGAAAAGTAGGAACTCAGAAACCTAACTTTGTCACTGTTTGTTTGAACTAAACAATTCATACATGTTAAAGCTACCAAGAATTAGAGATTATGTTTTTAACATTACAGAGGCTTCCTCACTAAAAAATAGTTCACCTCACATACCTTAAATAGTGAGCCCCTCCAGTGCATGTAAAGGTTTTTTTATAAAGGACTAATAACCGGAGAATAGGCAAAATGTAAATTATTAGGTGCCAAAATCAATTAACTTCCATCAGAAACAGGAACAAATTCATAAATTTTAATGCAAACTATATACTATGATAGTGATCTATCTCCGTATGTATTCTCTGCATCCATCCAGGTGTATTATACTCTAATATTCACTAGTGAGAGTGAATAAAAGAATTTTTAATAATATTTACTGATTTCCTATCCTGAAATGAAATAAATTAGAAAGGTTTTGTTTGTTCCCTAACAGCAAAGGTCCAATCCTGGAAGGTTTGATTCTCTTAATAGGCAGTTGGGTTGACTCTATGACCCCTATTCTCTCCCTGATTGTAGATTCTGAAATCAATTACATAGAGATCGCAAGACAGAAGAAATCTTTCATCTTGGCATCAAAGACTTGCAAATTGAAACTGCAAATTTTGGACCACTGGGAATGACTGTTCCTTACATAAAACTAACCCAATGTCCATCACTGCTATATTGTTTACAATTTCAACTACTTAATCACATGATTTATTATTTGATATCACCTTCTTTATCATGTGAGGCAGTTATAAAAATGGAAGAAGTAAACAATATTCAGGAAGGATTTTTGCCTCAATTCCAAGGATAAAGTTCAACTATAAATTATTAAAGACCCTAACAATACTGTAAGCTTTGTAACTAGATAAAATGCTATTAAAAACAGAATATGAAATAATTATTTATTGACTCTAAAAGTGTAGTTTGAAAGGCAATTTCTTTTGAACTGTGTTATTAAAGCACAGAAAACAATATTAAACAGAAATTTAAATTTACATTTTTACATACCTGTGACTGGTTGTTTTCACTTCCATCACGTCCTTCTTGCTCTTCCTTCGATGCCATTTCTAAGTCTAGGTCTGCTGGAAAATGAATATGCGTAATTAAAGTTAACTGCTTAGAACAGCTATATAAAAGGCAACATCTCTATAAAAATAGATAAAAAACATTACATCAGTTGACAGTTTAAATTAAGCTTAATCTTTAGCTGAATATTTACTTCTTTAAGTAATACTTCTAATTATCTAAAACTTCAAGGAAGTGTTTGGGAAATACTAGATGTTACCAGATTAAAGGCACACAAACATTTCAAGGTTTCATTCGCAAATTCATCCACCAGACATGAACAAAACAAAGAGAAACAGTACAAAATTTAAAAATACAGTAGAAACATACAGAGTCACAATAGACTCTATTCTCTACATCCTAACTAACTTTTTAACAACATACCAAGCTTCAAGAGCAATGCTATTCATGGTTCCCAAAATTACTGTTACTTTTTATGCTTTTATCTTTCCTTAATCTGAAATCTTTCCCTCTATTGTTGTGACAAATTTCTTTTCCTCTTTTAAGACTCAGCCTGCTTTGTGAAGTCCTCCTTGATTACAGCTATCTTTCTACAGAGACACAGGGATCTCTTTCCTTGGAGCTACCTTGGTTCTTCACAGATTTTTCTAGTGTATCTTCATCAGCTGAGCTGTAAACTATTTCTTTACATGTCTATCCTCTTTGCTCCTTTGCTGTAGAGGACAAACTCTTAAAAGTACCTTTGTAGAAACAGTCTTTATTTATTTTACTCAATAATTACTTATTGAGTTCCTGCTTTAGCAGTAGGCACTGGAGTTTAAAGAAGAATGTGGATAATAGGTGTCAGGGAAGGCTTTTCTAGAGAGAATGCTGAGCTGACACTTCAGCAGTGAGGTCAGCCAGCTTCCCAGGAAAGCGGGGCAGGAGAGCAAGAGAACATGCAAGGCTGGGCAGGAAGGGAGAGACGCACACGAGAGGGTCAATATTTGTGTGAAATCCAGGGCAGGTGAGGAGGGCATCACCAGCAGCTCAGAACACCAGAGCAAAGGACAGACAGAGGGCTCTAGAGATGGAGAGCCAGGCCGAAGTCGGACCACAAAAGCCTTGCCTGTCCCTGTAAGATGCCTGGACATTAATATGCTTTAAAGAGTGTTTCATGGTCATGTGTGCATTTGAGATAGATCACTCTACGTGCTGAATATAGCTGTAACTACTATTTATAAATTCAGAGCTAGATAAAAATAAAGCTAAGAAACCATACTTTGAGAAGGGAATCTGTGGATGGCCACCTAGGTTTCCCAACCAGTCACAACGCTCTAGACACCATCCTCCTACCGGCTCTCAGGAGTGTGCTGAATACTAGTCTCAACGAACTTACTTTCTCCTAACCCTTTTTGCTATTTAATATGCTGCTTTGGTCAGAGGATGAATGTAAATGTCATGCCAAAAGGCATTGTCTGGTTCTAGGTTGCATAAAAGGAGTAAACACAAAGGAGATCCTGCCACAAAGTGATTTCTGCAAAGTCAGAGTGCGGCGAAGCCACGCACAGGTGGACTACAGCTAACTCTCTGTGCTGCTTTATTACCTTCTTTGCTGCTTTTGTTCTCTGGCAGCTGTGATTCACGCAGGCCACGGAGCACTGCATTTTCTGACAGAGACAGGGCTCCAATATTCATCTGGTCTTTATCTACTAGGGCCCTCTGCCTCAGTTCTGTGCATGCTGACTGGTCTGTGGTCACTGATTGTGATACCGACGGACATTTATTGACTTCCAAATGCTCAGCTCTTTGACCAGCCGCATTATTGGGTCTCAAACTAGTAGAATCCCAGTCTGAAGAATCCGAAAACAAAGTTTCCACTTATTAGAATGTGAATAACAATACAAACTTGACTAACTTGTACGAATTGTCTTTCCAGAGCAGCAGCCCCACGTCCGTCCGCAGCCCCACTTCCTCCTCTCCCCTCGAACACACTGCTCCTTCCCAGCTGGTTGTACTTTACATGTCACTGCTGTTCACATAGGGAGCCATTGTCTCTCTTTTTCTACTTTTAATTCTCTAGTATCTCTTATTTGGATTAACTCACACTCTCTATTAAACAGTCTATATTCTATAAGAGCTTTATGAATAATTATGAGTCTTCAACATATGAATTTTTTCATTAACCAAATGTATGTCTAACCAGCCATTTACTGGACGTTTAAATATGCATGGCAGTATTGTGTCCTAGAGACATGGGTTTAAGAAAACTTAATGAACGGTTCTACTTTAATTACAATGAGACAGTCTTTCCTCAATGTACCAATATCTTCAGAATTCTTTCCTTAAGGCTTGGATAAACATCATCAACTTATTTAAGAAAAGATAGCCTTGAGTGACTAATTTTTTCCATAGAAAAATAGGATAAGTCAAGGTACAAACTAGATCCAAAGAGTACAGGGTGCCACGAGACAGGAAATATGTAACAAAAATGTTTTCCTTTTTTTAAAAGAATTAAGTTGTCAGATTTAAACTTTTTAAGACAAGTTAAAGAAAAAAAGGTAAGAAATGTAGAAGTGAACTTTAAAGCCCGTTTCATCACAAGGGCCCCTGTATCATTTCACATCCATGAACCCTGTTTAAAACCGCAGTTCTCAAGTGTCATCTGAGAAGCCCTGCAGCCCCAAGTTCCCTCCATCTAGGGAGTCCACGAGGTCAAAACTATTTTCACAATAATACTGAATGCTATTTTCATTCTCATTCTCCGTTAAGTGTGCAGTGGAGGTTTCCAGATACATGACATGTGATAACATCATAGCTCTAATGGCTAATGGAATGTTTGTGTGTGCTTGTATTTTAAATCTTTCAGTTTTAGTTTCTAATATACTAAACATCAATAGATACAAACCACTTAAGAGTTCTTTGGAAGTGTCAATAATTTTTAATAGTCTAAAAAGAATCCTAAACCCCAAAACTTTCAGGATTAGTGTTTTAAAAGATCGTGTCTACCAAATATTAAGGTAGGACTAATTACTTCCATCATTTTTAATAATCAAAGACACCACCCCCTGCACACACACACACTGCTAATCAAAACATCCAGTTGGCTTAAGATCTTTGGGGAAGGGAAATAGCTCAGTGGTAGAGCACATGCTTAGCATGCACAAGGTCCTGGGTTCAATCCCTAGGACCTCCATTAATAAATAAATACAGAAATAAATAACTATCATCAATGTGACAGCACTAAAATAATTAAAGTGAAATATGACTGACATGTTAGCTAGTGAAGCTTTACCCTACGTAAAGGTCAGAATTCAGTTAAGCATTTTAAAACTCTGGAAAAACCTTAGAACCTAATAATCAATCTCTCAGAATCCCTAAGAAATATGGGGATACCAAACTGAGCACTTCAGTGTCTCCGAACATCAATAGAAATATCTGAGTCAAAACTCACATTTAAAAAAATCTTTTTCTTATGCTTATATATTTTATTCAATCATGGATGCCAATTATAACATCTGTCTTATTTATGTCATCTTTCAATTATATTTGAAAAAAAGAAAGGAATTAGGAATAAGAAGACTGTACTTCATTTCAGAGTTAAATTTGTATTGCAAAATTTACCTGATTTGAATGTTTGTAAATTCTTCATTCCTCCTGGTTTATTAGGAACAGAATCTTTCACTCCAACGGCAGGCTGAATGGTTTTTGAAACAAACCGATTAATAATGTACATTTGATAAAATTTGTAGCAATAATTTAAGGGGGAGAGTGTCTAGCTCAGTGGAAGTGTGCTTGTTTAGCAGTGCATGAGGTCCTAGGCTAAATTCCCAGTAACCTCATTAAAAAAAAATTCATGATAAAAGTATAAAAGTTTTTACCTTCAAGTTAGGATGCATTTCAGTAGAATCTAAAAGCCAAAAGGGACACATAATCAATTACATGTAAATATGAAAGCCAACTATCCATTCATGCAGAGTTAGTACTGAGCGCAATCCTCATGCTTGCTTTGGAAATGGGTACATTAGGTTTTGGTGTTTTGTTTTTGAGGGGCAGTTAGGACAGCAACAAGACAGAAATATGAATCCATTATAGATACTGAATAAAGAACAGGAATATAGGTTTCAAAAAACATGCAGTTGAGATTTCAAAAGTACGATTATGTTTCAAATGACTTTATAAGATAGAAACGTGCACATATACCAATGTGAACATGCTGCCTGAGGAGGAGAAAAGCGATCTTTAATCAGAAGAACAAATCAGGGCTCCAAGAAGACAAATGTGAAAGCTGATGGTAAAATGCAACAGCACAGCGTTCATGAGACTGACACCATTAGACTACAAGTATTTATCATGCTCTTCAACTTGTCCTATCATTTAGGAAGTCCACAGTTGTGACGGCAGTTCATTTGAAAGTGCAATTCACTTATCATCAAAGTGTGATGAATTGATCAGCTTGGATACACACTTGTAGAATAATAGTTCATAAAAATATTCATTTTTTCCATACCCACATGGGCTATTGGTATGCCTACATTTCTTGGATCCTCTAGCCATCGAAGTTTCTTGATCCACTCATGCAAGAAAGAATGTATACTGAGTTTTCAATATTGAAATCTGATGATCAAAAATAAAATTTAATTGCCACAGAATTATTAGATATTAAAAGTCTTTTATATTTCAAAACCTTTGTAGTATTCACTGAAAATAACAACTTTAACATTTATGGAAAGAAGCTTATTAATTTCTTTTGTTTCCTCTATACACAAGTCTACCCTCTGAGCGTGGTCTGAAGACCAGCAATGAGGGCATCACCTGAGATTGTTAGAAACTGCTCAGAATGTGCAGTTTTCACTGGGTCCCCAGGTGACTGAGTAAAATTTGAGAAACTCTGGTCTATACCGAGTCTGCTTCTACAGCACTTGGACTTAATTGAGCCTTCTGAAATCCTGCCTCACGCGCCTCCCTGTAACACTTCCCCAAAAGCTGCATCAGAAGTTGCAGACTTTCCAACGGACTCTTTACCAGGCTCCAGCTCCCCTGACCTCCCCGGAACGCACCCTGCTCTCTTCCTCTTTCCCACTCTTCTGTTGGCCTCTGAGACACCATCCTATATGGCAGCAACACGCTGCATGACACGAAGGTCCAGACATTTACAGCTGACCACACATGCCTATGCTCATCCACGGCAGGTACCCCCAGCTCTGCGTGATCAGGTACCGCAGTCCTCACCGCCTTCCTAATGATCGGGGGGCCGGGGGAGTGGAGCTTTCTGCTGTGCTTCCCGGACAAGCTTTGGTGCTGGAAGAAGCTCACTTCATACCCATCTCATCTCAAACACTCTTCTCTTCCTTCTTCTAAAGAACTATTCTACATTACCACCTCCTGCCAGGGACCCCCTTCCCTTTAATTCATTTACTCCCCTCCTCCCTGCCTCTCTCATTCTTCACTCCATCCTTCCCTCCTCCTGATTTCCTGGCTGTACTCAGATCAGAGAGCTTCTTGAAAGAAAACTAACAACTGAGCTCCTCAAACAGCATTCTACTTTAATCATTGCTGACACCTGATAAGATATACAATTTACCTCTTTTTCTCCTCTTTTTTCTCGCTATATGTTCAAAAGCTGATTTTCTTTGCCTGAGAGAATATATCCGAATTCATGTTTTAAATCAACATTCTGTCAAATGACTTTTTTATAAAATACAGTGCTTACTTTCTATTTGTCCATTTAATGTATTTTTTCCTCCTTGACCTGCAGCTCCAGATAACTGATCAACATAGTTCGGTAGTTGAACCTTGGTGGTACTCTGTTAAAATTAATATTAATAATGAATTGCATAAAGATTTCCTAATCCCTTTCTATGAAAATATTTGTTTCCTACCTTATTATTATTTTTTTTAATTTCCTACTTTAAAAGCAATTAGATTAAAAAACAAGATAAGCATACTCTAGAAACTTAAACATTTAAATAGAAAATTTCATATACACTCTCTAGATCAAGTCTATCTTTTATCTTCAGTTGGCTTTTGACTCTGTGAACTGAGCATGGAAATCCAGAGCAAATATTTTCACAGACAAAATACTGACATGTGCAGATTTCAACAAAGAATTAACTTCAAAACACCTAATTCCATTTTGCATTCCTCAACAAAAGAAGAGGATTTTTTTTTAAAATACATGTTTGTATATGTATAACTGAATTGCTTTTCTGTACACTTGAAACTAACATTGTAAACTGACTACACTTCAATAAAAAATAAAATTAAAAATATACATATTTAAATATATCCTTTAATAAGCATATGTGCTATAAATTTAAAATGTTTCTTAGGGCAGATATTGACTTTAGTATTAAAATAACACACTTGGCATGAAAAGAAGCCTTGGAGTCTGTCATGTTGAGTATTAACAGAACACTGTGGAAACTGCTACACTTCAGTAAACAAAGGCTTAGCAGAATCTAACTATTATTTGATAAAACTTTCATTGATAGGAAAAAGAGTTGAATAAGTTAACAAAGTAGAAAGAAAAACATTTATGCTTAAATTAACAGCAGAAAAATTTTAAATGTAGTTATGCAGCTCTTCAAAAAGTACCATAAGCTTTACTTTAATATGGGAAGAATAAGAACACTGTTTATTGACCATCTGCACATGCCAGGCCCTTATCATGCACGTTGTCTTTTCTACACACAACAATGATAAAGGTGATGCTAAGGACGCTTACCCACTTGCTGCTTCCTGGCCACTCCAAGATGCTGGAGCACCGTGATGAGCAGACGGGACCCGCTGATCTCTCTGTCCGGAACATCCCTCCCCTGGACCTTCGTGTGCTGGCTCCTTCCTGTCCGTCACCTGGCAGCTTTGGTCACACTCAGCTCTTGTCTGACTACCTAAATTCCACCCTTACTCCACCCCAGTCCTAACTACAAACTCCCCCACTGTTGTCTAACCTAACTCTCTCCACGTTCCTCATAGAAGGACTTACTGTCCCTGAAAAATGGTTCCTGTTTACTTGTTCTTCTGTTCCTGCCACTACAGCCTAACTCCTCAACTGCTACATTAAGTGTCTAACGGCCCGATGCATAGCTGGTGTTCAGGAACAGGAATTTATTTAAGGTCAAAACATCTAAAATCCCCAGAGGTCACCAAGTACCAAAGCACTATATACCTATCGGAGATGTCCGATAACAGCCCACCGACACTCAACATACCCCAAATGAGAAATCCCGTGCCCGCTCTAACTTTCCCATCTTATCATCCTTCAGATTTTAAAAAAGCGTCCTCAGGATTTTAGTAGGTCACTAGTGGCCACTGTCATCATTCTGTCTTACATTTCTATAGCATCCTTTACAGCTGACAATTTGTTTTCATATTTGTTATCACATTTTTGTTCATGACACATAACCTGAGGGGTAGGTGTCAGTACCATGTTTTTGAACGAGGTCACTGACATTCAAACAAGTCAGACAAGTTTTCCCAAGATCCCACAGTGGGTCAGAACCAGGATGCTACCACGTCTGCTTACTACAAGTACAGTGCTGTGCCACTAGGCAGGAGCTGCCGAGATCCAAGGGCTGAGGCTCTTCTGACCTCTTTCCACGGCTATCACTTTGGAATAGGTCACCACTACCCTGCACTTAGCTTCCTTCATTTCGGTCGCCATAAAGGTACTCAGTGCACGCTACTTTCCCTGCCCAAACTGGGCTGTCCTCAGTAAAACATCATTAAACCAAACTGCTGGCATTTTAACACCATGTATTTATTACTATTCCCCATGCTTTTACTTCTCCTGAAATGTTCGTTGCAGATCTACCTGACAATCCAAACATAATAACACTTTCAAGTCGCAGGCACTGTCTTTTCAAGGTCAAAGTGGTTAAACAAACAAAAAAAACACTTTTTTTTTAAATGTAACTTGTTTCTCTCTGAATCTCACTAGGAGTTTTACACATCCATTTATAACAAAGAAACAAACATCTGGTCACAGGCTGACCAAGAATAATTCATTAGTTTTTAGAAAATATAACTTCAGAGCCCAAACTGATTCCCTGTGACTTCTAAGCCTTGGTTTTTGCACTACATACACCCGTTTCATTAGGTGAGTCTGGAAAATTAACAGAAGTTCACTCTGCAGTGGTATGACATGTAGCATGGAATGATTTTACTAAGTGCAGGTTAAAAATATGAGGGAACAATTTTGCTGGGCAAATGCAAAGGTGAGAAAGTGAAGTCAAAACATCCCTCCATTTATGTTTTAACATCACGCAATGCTTATATTAGAAAATAATAATAATAGAAGACAGTACCTCAGAGTCCCAGGATGGTTCTACAGCTTCCTTTTCTTCTAATCCTAATGCTGAGGTTGGGCCTACAAAATGTAGTCACAGATACATTAATGAGAACACGTACGACTGGGAAGTTGAAATACATATATAAGCCTATCTTTATTCATGACTATGTCAATAAAATAAAGTGGCAGGGAAGAATTTCAGAGGGTTGAAGCATTTTCTGGAAGAAAACTTGGTCATAGTTGGGATATTTATGAAGAAAGGTGGCAAAAGAAAGACACTTGGAAAGAAAATTGTATCATATTTGGATCTACACACTTCAGATTTTTTACATTATTTTTTTTTTAATTGAGGTACCAGGAATTGAGCTATACCCTCCCCCCTCCAACCATACTAGCTTTTAAGCAGAGAAGGAAGTCCACAGATGTGCACTAACTTACCAGCTTTGTCATTTTTATGTGCTCCATCAATAGAAACCAATTTGTTATGATCTGCTTGCTCCTTTAGGACACTGTTAATAGTCCGAGTGCCGTTCTCTTTTCCCCCAGTTTTTGGCTTTGCTGCTTCTTCCTATAAAAACAAAACAAAATGTAACAAAAACCCAACTTCAGAAAACATCATATTCCTGCACTTGGTCATTCAGTCAATCAGTCAGGAAGACAACATATTTTTACTGTATCCATGAGATCATAGGCATTATCCTGGGAGAAGCTGGCAATATGTATAAAAGACAGATTCTGCTCTATATTCTAGGAGAGGTAGAGACACATGAAAATGAATCAACACAGACAAGTATAGCCAAAAAGAAAAAAGGTGAGGATCAAATTTTCTTTCCATTGTTCGTAAAATCAGCTCTATGTCTTTCAGAAGATTCTGAGCATTTTCCATGACCTGACTTTTCCTTCCCTTAATTTGAATTTGATATTATTCCCATCATAATTTGTACTATAGAGCTCCCGCTCTCACTTAACCCCACTATTTCTGCTGTGCGTGTATAATAATCTCTCTCATTTTGACACTCATTTATCTTTATATTAATCTCATCCTTATTAAATGAATCCTTCCCCTTTGTACTCCTGCCCATCTTCATATTCATTCAGCTGTTCTTTTCAGTTGCTTTCTTGTTCTTTCCTTTCTTAATGGCACACTTGAGAACTGTTTATTGCCACCAAACTTTACAAATCTCAGTCCTGCACATGTGCCTCTCTTGTTATCACTCTGTTTTCTATTGTGATCTTGAGGACATCCATTTCTGTGTAGGATCCTTTTCATCCCCATGAGAATCAGGGGGACGGTATGGGAAAAAGCACAGGAGGAACAAGTTAAAAATAAAACGGCTTACCTCTGTAACACCAAAGACTGCTGAAGATGGGAGAGGTTCCGGTGCTGGGAAGGCAGGATGAGAAAAGCCTGGAACTTCGGTTGATGGTTCGGGAAAGGTTGTAACCACATCTTCATTTTTATGATCAGAATTATTGTCCTCAAAGGAGGCGCTAGTTCCTGGTTTCAAAACACCATCTTTTGCCTCTGCTGTAGTGAAAACAAGGTACGGTAGATGAGATTATCTATAATTTCTAGTCAGTGAAAACACAAGAAGGACACTCTTCAAATAACTCACTGTTTATCGTGGGATCTTGCCAGGCCTGAATCGGCTTTGTGAACCTTGGATGCCAGACTTTCTAGAGAAGAAAATAACAGCTTTAAGAACAAGAAATATGAAATTGAATAAAATAATTATAACATTCCCCATTCCTAGAGGATCTAACACAAAGAGCACTGGCTTTGGAGTCATTCAGATATGGATTCAAATCCTGGTTCTGACCTTTACCAACCTACATCTTCTCATGGGGTGAGGATTATGAGAGATGATCTGAGGAGTCCCAAAATGTTACTTTCCTTACCCCTCATTGATTACTATACAAACACTGTGGGATCCATTAGATGACTTTCTTGACCAAAATGATCTAGAACAAAAACTTATCCCTGACAGTTTAGAGTCCTATTGAAAAAACTAACATGAAGAAATTTAAAGTAATTGTTCTATTTTGAAATGTGCTTGCATGATTTATATATGTGTGAATGATCTCTCATGGGGGAAATATGAGAGTTTACTTTTTAGCAGTATCTTATTTGGATGAGTTAGAACAGCAAACAGTATAAGCTACTTGTATTCCATTTGCCAAAAAGCTAAAGACAAATGATTGTTTAAATTCAGCTACTTCTAGGAAAGAGGAATTAAAAACAAAAGTAATTCTGAAGGGCAATGACTCATGAGTGAGAGCCACACACATAGTAAACAGAAAGCTGTAACTAAATACAGTCACAGAGGCAGAGTGAGATGGACTGAAAGAACAGACACTGAAGAAGTGTTTTCTGCAAAGAAATAGTAGGTTTGGGGCAAATCAATAAAAAAAAATTGGGGGAGGAGGAAGAAAAGGCAACATGAGACATGACTAGTCAAGAACAAACATAAGGCAAGAAAAAAAGGGAAATGTAATTATAACAAGGCATGTGGGGATATATATATATTTCAGTATTTATATATATAATAGATCAGTGATGTATGAGTATTGTTAGGTACATACTATCAATGAAAGCCTCTGTTTTACCTTTTTATTATATAAAATTATATAAATTATATATGCAAGTATATATATTGTTCTTCAGCAAATTTTTTAAAAATATCAAAATATATTGTATATAAAACATATATATAAAACAGAGGACTTTGTTCATAGTGTATCCCCAGTAATACTGACGTGAATTTCTCTACAACTGTTTGTTTGTCAATACTACTATAATAAAGGGTTAAATTTTGTCACTGTTAGGCATTCAGTTGAACAAGGTCATCTCTCACTACCTGAATGCTGTAAATTGTTATTAGGGAGAGAGAAAAATAGATTTTTCAAAGTTCCTAACACATCAACTTTCCAGAGAGATAACTGGTAATCAGGATTCTAAGGAGAATACATAGCTTGAAAAGATATATTGAATAGAACATGAGATGGGGCTAAAAAGAAGGTTAAAGAGTTTTCATCTCAAATTCTAAGCTCACAATTGGTGGATACTGAAAAACAGACTGTAACCTTTTCCTATTTATCATACACTTCTTATCTATTTCCTCGGCATTTATGACATATTTCCTCTCATAACAACTGAACTTTTACAACCTAAACAGAGGGAATACAAATTTAAGTCATATTTTTGGAAATCAAATGGATTTCATTATGACATAGTACACATATTATATTACCTGTACCATCTGATAGATTTCATTATGATAGAGTGTGCATGTTATATTATCTGCAACATGATACAGAATTCCATGTCTCCTCATGCATTCACATTCAAAAGATACTAAAATGTTTCTTATATTTAAGACCTTATTCTAGGTGCTCCAGGAAATGCACAATTAGGTTTCCTACTCTCTAGTGGAGTATACTGAAGCAGGGGCTATAAAATGAATATGTAAATAACTATACTACAAAATGTCTGAAACTTGAAATTTTTGAATGGGACACGAGGACTGGACATACTTTTTAAAACTATAATACAAAAGAATTCTGAAGTAGGTTTCATCATATGGTTGTTATTAAGAGTCTACCTAGAGAGCTGATTGTTATTTTAGGGAAAACATGTATTCTTCAATTAGATGAAGAGTTTTGAATGAACTCTTAATGGGATAATTTAGAAAACACAGAGGAATCTCTTTATAATATGGGTTTTGAGAAACAGAATTTTAATGTCTAAATTTCTATAATTTCAACTATTATTTTAGTCTTAATGCAGAACCAAAGGTAGAAATGAGGTTAAAAACAAACAAACAACAACAACAAAAAAACCTCTTTCCTAAAAACCATATGCTATGAAAATAAAAAGTGTCCAAGGCGGGGGGAAAAAAAAGACACATGCTACGTAGTTTTGGAACTTAAAGGCCCCAGGAACAGCCCATGATTATCACAGAGAGTAGCTGTGTGCACTGAAGATGTCCCTGAGGCACGAGTATTATACAAGTGCCATCAGTGTGGTTTAAAAGTCAAAGAACCCCTATCTTTGGCCAAGCTTCACACTTCCTCTATCGTGGGAAAACTTTTCACAGCACAGTTTTCCTGTCACTATATATTTTCTGGTCCAATTTGCTTCAGCCTCATCTTCAGTATTTACCAAAATAAGAAAAGAAAAAATCAAGCAGTCGTATTTTTATAAAATGGTTTACTCTGACCAACTTTCCAACACAAACATAGAACAATGATAGGCAGACCACTGCTAAATTTTAAGAGTAAATACTACACAAAACTAAATTCAGAGCAGAAAAATTAATTTCACAAGAGAGCACTTTACCTTCGGAGCAAGATCTGCGTCATCATCTGCTGAATGCCATGAATCATCAATACAATATATGGATGAAACACTTTGGAGCAAAAATACACATCAAAAATGAGTGAGTTCATTTCTTTAAATAAACAAAAGTCTATGCTGAGGGATAAGAAAGCAGATTTGGGAGCCAGGCTGCCTGATGGTCAAGTCACAGGTCAACTACTTGTTAACCAAGGAATCATGGGTCAACTAGTCAACCTCCTTGAACTACAGTTGCCTAGTTACCTAGAAGTAAGCTACAACAGCACAGCTACTCTGCAAAGCTGTTGCAGTAACTATATGAGGTAACAAATGTGAAGTACACAACACAGTGTCTAACCCAGAGTAGGACACTCAACAAACCTTGTTTCTTTTCTCTGTGTTCCCTTAGTCAACATATAATTTTTAAAAATCCACAAAATCCTACCTGCTTACAGAGAGATCTTCAATCCTCAATGGAAACTTAACCCTTAAAGTCTCTATTAAAGAGAAAATTAAAATAGATTTTGTATCAGCAATAGAAAAATACAGAATACTAATAGTATAAGACCAATGTTTTGTTAAAAAGCAGTTCTTTGGGACCACGTCTGGAGACTACACACTTGAGTGAATATTGAGTATACTCCTGGTGGGTAATTAATGAATAAAAACCACTTCCCCTCCTTTACATTTATCAAAAAAAAAAAAAAAAGATATTTAACAATATTTGCTATCTTATAGTGAACTGCTGCTTACAAGGACCAAAATCCCAACCAAACTTTATGAGACTCTCAAAAAAATGATAATCACTAGTAGAATCAGTATCATAAACTGACAATGTCAAACTTACATAGCATGGTGTTTCTGGATGATACCCATGGGACAAACCTACCCTGCCATTTGGCTTTGTCAGCCTCGTGTTATCTGGGCACAGTCATCCCTATTCCCTCACATATGTCCTAGGGCTGTTTTCACACTGCAATGGCAGACATGAGTAGATGTGACAGACACCACATGGCCTAAAATATTGACTCTCTGGCCCTTTATAGAAAAAGCTTGTGCATCCCTGCTTTGTGTCATAACCAGGAAACCCTAAGACTCAAATCAAATCTTCTTACTCTTCTCAACACTCTTCAGTGAATCCGTGCAGCTGCCATTGCTGGCTCCCAGCTCGGCAACCATGTCTTCTTCATTGTCCTTGCTGGACAACTGCAACTTTTCTTGGGTATTTTCTGCTCCAGTATGCGAAGAAGGTAAATTCTCAGCTGCAAAAAGAGAAATGATTATTCTGCGGTCATCACAGTAAATACATCTCCTTCCCCAGTGGCTTTTAGGAATGAGCATGTGATGTAACACAGCCAGTGAGATGCTAGGGGAAGCCTACCGGAAGCGTCTCTATTTTCTTCCTCATTAACAGAAAACATGCAGAGAGAAGCAGCCCTCCTCCCCTGCGGATACTGTCATGTGAGAAGATGACGCTTGGAGCTGCTGCCAATCAGCAGACCAGGAAAGGCGACATCACATGCCAGCAGCCTCACTGCTGAAGGAGGGACAGCATCTGGGATCCTGATGACATCACTGAACCTTCTAAACAACCCTGGTTCCTGTTGCTGTAGCCACTGTTACTTAGGTCTCCTATTATTATTTGCAGCTAAAAGCATTCTGACAAATTTCTTAAGGTCTACAGCAGACCTCCTCCTTCCTATAGTACTAGAAAGGCTTTCAGAAGCGTGCCTGAGCTAGGTAGTCACCTCGTTCCCAACCATTCCTACAGCATCCTTTTTGCACCAACAAAATGAAACTCATAGATCCTGCAAAGTTCACCGGCACATATTAGTGTTTGCATTGCTGTCCTTTCTACCAAATGTAATCTTGAAAGATGTTCTGCCCACCAAACACTGTCCTTCTGCCTCCTTCCCTGGCAAACTTCTACTCGCTCTGCATGCTTACCTGACATCCTACCCACTTTTAAAACACTCCCTTCCTCACCATGCACTTAAAGAATCTGGGACATATTAAATATCAATAAAAAATACATAAAGACAGTTACAAAGTCCTAGTGGGCTCTGGGACACAAGAGCACAGAATAAAGTCAAGTCAATCATAAACATGGTGATGACTGTAACGAGCTCCTGGAGGCCAGGAACTGTGCTTTTGACCTGTTTGCATTCTGGAACGTCAGAGTGGTGCTTAGTACCTAAAACACTTGATAGTCATCTATCAAGTGGGTGAATTCACAGATAAGAATGTTTTCTTTGACAATCCTGTTTTAAAAAAACATACAGACACTAACCAGGGACAACTCTATTGTGTTATGAGCACCTTGAAGGCCAAAACTCTGTCTATTCCATCTTTGTATTTCCTACAACAGATGTTCTATCCTTGATCGAGGTCTACTAAGTTTAAGGTGCCCTCATACAGTTCAGACTGAACAGCACGTTAGGGGTCACATCTAGGCAGAACAGTCGTCTTTTGTTTTTTGTTTTTGTATGTGAAGTATTTCTGTGCTTTTATTGCAATTTGCTGAGTCCTGAGTTGTGCTATTTGAGTATTTATTATGACAACACTTTAACTAATGGCAACAAAGAATCTTTTCCTAAGAAAATTAGAGTTTCAAGACAAGTATCCCCCCCAAAAAGAAGAAAACATCTCACTCTCATGAAGTCAACATATCGCATTCTGTCTGCACTTATGAGGAATGAAATTGGCAACCGAGTGAGACCTTGTTGGTATAATGATGCAAAAAGTAACCAGTGCTTCTCAACAAGGCACTGCTTTTCTGACTTCTGCGCTATCACTAGGTATTTTAAAAAACAATCTCTTATTAGTATGCTGCACACTGGCCCAGTTGTGCAGTTCTAATTGTTGGCCATTTGTTTATAGCACCAGGAAGGCACTGCCGAGTTCCGTTTTAAAGACAGTAACATTTTTAGTGAGATTAATCACTATGCAATAACTAGCGTTCATTCACCCAATGTAATCCATTCGCTTTAAAAACTAAAGATCCAGTTGTATACCAAGGCCAATTTGTTATAAAGTTAGAGGAAATGTACAACAAAGTTAAAAAACGTTTTCCTTATTTACACAAAGATATAATATGGGATTTCAGGGGCTATGATTAAATAAATGAATTTCTTTTCAGACAGTATTGTCTCAGATTTTAAATTACCTACAATTAACTTCTTAAATAATTCTGAATACTAGACCATTAAGAGAAACTTAATTAAAAAATAAAAACATACATGAAATTTACACACTGGCTTTTTTTTTTTACTGCTCTTTCATTATCAAAAGTTCCTCAGTCTTACTTCCTTATCTATGGTAGGACCAACAAGAGTAACTTATTACCTGAAATCTGTCCCAGATCGCTATTTTGAGAGGGAGTATTTGGTATCTTTCCTTCTCTGTAGTCGACAATCAGCTGGTAAATGCTATATATAAAATAATGTGATAAATAAATATTACTACTTGAATACTAATATGAAATATAATTACCAAATGTATTAAATTCTTAGATTATTTCAGATAATATCAGAGATATCAAAACTTCAATTGTCCCATATACGTCAAATTTGTACAATCTACAAACATTTAAATTTAGCATGTGTAATTAAAGAAGAAAAAAATTAAAGTGAAGTAGTCAGGAACTGAGGGTAGTACAGCTCAGTAAGTTATCTAGAGTGAGCCTGACATATGGAAAGTGTCTCAAACTCAGAAGTCCCAGCTCTATAACCAACAGCTATTTGTTGCTGGAAAAGCTGCTTCTCTTCAGCCCAAAGTCTTCCTTTATACAACTGGGATCTTACTGTCTTCTTAGGCAGTTGGTTATTAATACTCATAAGAGTATTATGAAGATTTAATGAGATAATGTACCCCCCCCAGATGCTCAGAGAAAGCGTGGAAGAATGGAAAAATTTGTTCTTGAACTTTAATGCTGGAACTATTTGAGAATCCCAAATAAAACCCACTGTGTGTTTTTTTCACAGGTGTAATATTTAAATGTGGCAGTTTTCAGGACAACGTTACAAATTATGGTGATTAGCTGTTCTTCGTGGTTTATACTTCAGGGCACCTCAGCTACTATATAATTTGTAGCTAAACTTATTTATAAATATATGACCTCATACAAGCATATGTATGAGAACTAAACAAGCTGTCACGCTGGTTTACGTGTCGATCACCAAGAAGACCACGGAAACTGAATCAGCACAGGCATCCCGGGAGCAGAGGTCAATCATGACCAGACTGCAGGACCAGTTTCTTTTTCCTTTTCTTCTTTTAAAATTTTAGTAAAGGTCTTTAGAGAGCAACGTCCAGACCCCAGACTCAGCTGCCAAGGAGATCCTGTTAAAACCAGTTTTAGTACCAACACTGCAGCAACAGAATCAAGGGAAACAAGAGAATGATTAGAATGCCCTCGCCCTGCCCCAATGTCTTGTGGGAGAGGACTGTCACTGTGATCTTAGGGAATCCCTCAGGCTCTTGGAAAATTCAAAAGGAAGATTATAGAAGAAAGTCCCCAAAGGAACATACAGGATTTTCTGCTCAACTAAACATTTCAAGACCTAAAGAATTAGTTAGAAAAATCAGATATGTGACATTATTTGTACCTCCATGCACAGGGGTTACACTGGAATGAAATGGAGAACAATAGGATCCCTAAGGATAAAGGTCTTACAAAGCCTGAGATAAAGAACCCTGTGCCCACTGCTCCATCTCATTAGTCTGGCCTTTTGCTGGTTTCCAGCTGATGATTTGGAGTGTCTCACTGCCATCCCCAAAGTGCCTGCTCCCAACTACGAACTCTCACCTGTCACATAACAAGTAACAGTTAGGTCATTTCCAACCTCAGTTAAGAGATACTTGGCATTTTAATGTAAACACTTACTGTTCAAACCCATTAGAATAAGCATATTGTTCAGCAGACCATCCGCGTGAATCTTGAGAATAGGGACTAACACCTTCCTGAAGAAGTAACTTGACTATGTCCGGGGAGTCATGAAATACAGCAAGGATGAGTGCTGATCTAAAAGAAAAAAGAGAGAACTTCACCCTTAGGAACTTAGTTAGCTTCACTTAAACAGTTAACTTAATCTATTTTACCAAGTTAATATCCTGCCCACCCCTGGAGAACTGACCATTTACATGCTCAAGTGCTCATCTCTGCAAATTACCTCCAAGGCCAAAATGGAGGGATAAAAAAGAAGCCTCCTGTCCTACTTGGGTAGCACACAGTAGAAGTTGCTAATTTAAAGTCCTCTGATGGACAGGAAAGGATGCTGAGGTCACTTGTCTGAAGTAGGTAAAGATTTAAACAAAGGATTCCCCATTTCTTCCCTAGTCTGAAATATAGTACTTTAAAATCAGCTAGAGGTCACGTAAGGAGAAGCTGTCTGCAGGCTGAAAACAGTAATATGAATAAAAATGGCAGTAAAACTAGTCACGGCTGCAGTTAACACGCTGAGAAGCACGTGCCCGGCACTAACCTGAATAGTCTACGTATGGTCTTTCTCAGGCACAGCCGCCCTGGAAGGATGTACGACGACCCTCCTTTACGTGTCAGGATACATATTTGTTGATAAGTCATGTCCCCCAGGCAACACACCTGACCAGCAGGAGAGCTGGGAATTCAAACTCGTCTGACTCTAAACCCCGGCTCTTTCCTCTTTATCACCCACCAATAACTTGTCTTCTTTAAAGGGAATGTTTATTCAATAATTAGAGCTATTTTTCTTCCTCCTACCATTATCAATTAAAACTAAGAACATTAAAATGTACTAGAAATGAAAAAGGATAAAAACTGATGAACCCACAGTATCTGGTAATAGTTACTCACTGAGTGATACTCACTTAGTGATAACCTAATAACATCAGTATCCTTCAAAGAAAGTAATTTAAAGCAGAGTCATCCAAAAGACAAAACAAACTCCTTTTTATTTAATATGTATCTTTTAAGACAAAAATATATGCCAGGAAGTGGTTAAAAAATTATAAAAGAATGAAGAAATTCTACACTGTCTCATAAGCAAAATTAAAATTAAAGTCCGTACTAATAAAAGTAAAATGAAATCCCTGAACTGTTGTAAGATCACATGACCAAGAAAATCAGGTTGCAAATGACATCAGTCACTATTACAAAGGAAGATGAATCCTGCTGCATACTGTTCTTTGTGACTCCCACGCAGAATATTTTCTCTTCTACCTAACTGATGATGTGTTGATTCTAAGTTAATCCTCTTCTTCTTAAGTTAATCTTTCTGATTGGCTGTTATTACTCTAGAACATCATTAAGGTTTAAAAAAAAACAGAGAGAACCAACTACTGTACCTTTGCACGTTGTCGACTGCATGTACATTTGCCCCGTTCTCTATCAAAAATCTGACCATTTCCTTTTTGTTCTCCTTGACAGCGAGTAAAAATGGTGTCAAATTACTCTGTAAAACAGCAAAAACAGTTGATAATGTACAAAATTACATATAATTTTCAAAACTGAATTTAAAAACTTAAGTCTCTGAACTTAAACATATACTATAAAGTAAATATCAAGCAGCCCCTTCCTCTTTGCCCCTCTATGCTCCTTCCCTTTAAAAGGCTCCTCCTTGATCTCTTTGAAAGTTTACCTGTAAAGTCATTCTCTGAAACTCACTTAAGACATTCACTGGTTCCAAGAACCTTTGCTTCTATCGCAGTGTCTATCAGGCATACTGTAGTTACCTTACTGCTCAACGACTACTTCTGACCCTCTAAACACTGCTCCAGAGAGAACCATTTAGCTACTGAGTCAAACATTTTTAAGGAGCCATGCTGAGTAGAAAGATACCATATTGTCTGCAACATGCATAGCCTATCCAATTATAGCTATGACTAATCTCATAAAGCTTGCAGACATTCCAATGGGAATATGATTATTTGCATGTAAAGAAAAAGGTTTCCTTAAACCAACTTATAAATTCTAATTTGAAAAATCCCATCCCACTCTTAAGGGATTATTATAAAATATGAAATAGACTATAAATTAATATAGAGTGTCTTTAAAATCTTGAAATATTTATCAAAATATATTATACAACAGGAATTGTAAATTCAAATGTTTACAGAAGCAATGTAGGTGACCTGAGTAAGTGAAGGTCCCAGGTGAGGACAGCAAACCGGAGAACACATGTCCCACTGAGAAGGGACCACCTCTGCAGGGCAGTCTGCTAATAGCCTCGGCTCAAGGGGGACCAGATTTGATTCTTCAGGAGAAGTTCTGAAATGCAGATTTCTGCACGAGTCTGCTAAATTTTCAATGTTGACTCAATGTGTGGGGACAAACTGAACATATCCAGGGCCATGTTTAGTCTATAGCCCACTTGTGTTTTTATGTTTGTTGTGTTTCCAACAGTTCGGTATAAATCAAGTATTTGTATGTAAAACCTTGCCTTTCTTTAGTATCATATGTCTTACACACAAAAACACTGGGCCCCAAGATGTAATAAAAATTGAGATTAAGACTCATAATACCCAGTTTAAGAATTTTTCCAATGCTACTAAAACTACAATTTATCTGTGTCAAATTCTCCCTGATTGTTAATGAAATGTATAATTAAGATTAAGGATTAAAAGGCATAAACAATCAGGCATAAAATAAGCTACAAGGATGTATTGTACATCATGGGGAATAGAGCCAATAGTTTATAATACCTATAAGTGGAGCATATAGTTAAATTTGTGAATCACAAAACTGTATACCTGTAACATATAATATAGTACATCGACTATACCTCAATTAAAAACATAAGATATTGTAAAATAAATACATTTTAAAAAGCTTAAAATATCCCCTTCAAGATTTTTTCCATTGCCTACTAAAACTACAATCTACCTGTATCTAATTCTGCCTGATTGTTAATCAAATGGATAATTAGTTCAGAAGCTGGCCAGGACTAAATTATTAAAACAATTCCAATTTGTTACTAATGTCATGGGTTTTGATGTTTAAAACTGCCATCTTGCATGGTGTATTTATATATAATTGAATACGACTCATCCATAAAAAAGAATGAAACAATGCCATTTGCAGCAACATGGAAGGACCTAGAGATTCTCATACTGAGTGAGGTCAGTCAGAAAGTGGAAGGCAAATCCCATAGGGTATCACTTGATATGTGGACTCTAAAATACGATACAAATGAACTTATTTACAAAACCGAAGTTGACTCACAGACATAGAAAACAAACTGACGGTTACCAAAGGGGGAAGGGGGTGGTGGAGGAATAAATTAGAAGTTTTGGACTAGCAGATACAAACTACTATATATAAAATAGATGAACAACAAGGTCCTACTGTATATACTACAGGGAACTATTCTCAAGATCCTGTAGCAAACCATAAAGGAAAAGAATATGAAATATATAAGCATGGAAGACCCCAAGGTGTACATGGAGGGCCATGTGGCCACCAGCACAAACGAATGACCCTGCCGGATATCAAACATGACCTGAACTCACTTGCCCAAATTCTAGGACCTGGGATCCTGGGGTGCTCAGGGCCTGTGGCTTGCTGCCTCCCCTGCCCAGGTGCAGTCACCCAGCTCCCCCTACTGGGTACTGTGTTCCTTCCTCCTCCCACCCATCCCCTGTGGCACACCTGCCCCTGAAGGCAGCCAGGCCTTCACATCACTCCACTCACCGCAAGCCTTCATCTTCTGTAGGCGCTGAGCCTGCAACCCACTCCCAGACACTTCCTAAGGGGAAGATTTTTCCTTCTGGGGTAGAAGTGTGGCTGGGAGACAGAGATCTGCCCTTTCTGTGGGCACTACCTCTAGCCCCTGGCCTTGGCTTTGGAGTTGTTTCCATGATAACAGGGCCTGATGTATTGCATTCAGTATACATATTACTATAAATAAAACACTTGTAGCTAGAAAAGAACCTGTATTTCAAATATCTTGTAAATAAAGTTAGTTGAGCTATACCTTGTTTATCGCCTCGATATTTGCATGATGGCGGAGCAGCTGTGTTGCAATTGACACACTCTCTTCCAAGATGGCATAATGGAGAGCAGTGTTTTGACCGCCGTCCTCAAGATTTGGGTTAGCACCGTGTTCCAGCAGGATACCGGCACATCCCCTGTTCAGGGATTGTACAGCCTGTTGGTATCATGCCAAGAAACAGACTGTAAGTGCCAGGCATTCCAAGTTAACATTCCCCAAGTTCCATCAGTTTCTTATGTTTAAAATAGATAAGTTAATTTTTATTCTAAGTAATTAAATCGAATCCATCTCACGTGGACACTGTTGGCAGCTACATACCCTGATGAGAGCTGTCGTCCTTTCCTTGTCACGAGCATTCAGATCACAGTTGAACTGGATAAGGAGAGCCACCACTCCTGGACAGCCGCTGATGCAGGCCAAGTGTAGCGGAGTCCTGCGAACATGAGAGAACTTTTTAGGGAATAGAGCACACTAGTTCAAAGATACAATTATTCATGTAATTGGAAACATTCAACAGCATGCTATTCCTACCCCTTTAAAACTAGCATTTAGTCTTCTTATCTTAGTTCTTCCTATGGAGAAAGAACAATATTTATTAGCTCTTATTACTCACCACTTTAATGGAAGAACAACCTGTTTGAATAGAAAGGGCATGCCGTTGAGATTCAGCTCAACTTGGGTCTGACTCCTACGTTAACACTGTCACTCATTAGCTCTCACTTAGCTTGTCTGTGCCTCCGTGTCCTCATCAACAAGATGGGCATGAAGTGGTAGTTATATTACAGGACGCCACTGTGAAGCTTAAATGAAAAGCTATGCAGAGTGTCTGGCAGTTTCTTGCACAACAAAACAGCTCAATCATTGTTAGGTAATATTATAATTGTTAACGTTACTATTTCACAAAGACAACATTTCAATTAAGTAAAATAATAGTATATCTACTTTGCTGCTGCAAGGATGAGAGACAACCCCGTACTTCAATGTTTCTAACATGTTCATTTTCTCACACTTCAACATCTCTGACATGGGAAGGCAATTTAAAATTCATGTCTTACAACCATAGTTGGCAGCTCCTCCCAGGTCCGCCCACCCCCCCGTCCCGCCACTGTTACCTGCCGTTCTTGTCTCTGCTGTCTACGGCATTTTTCTTACGTGACAGCAACTTCCGCAATGTTTCATCATAGCCTGAACATGCAGCTCTGTGGAGCTTTGGTAGCTCACGCTTATCGGTGATGTACGAAGGCTCAGGTCTCTCAAGATTCCTGAGGCCCACCCAGCTCGTGAACTTAATCACTTTCTTCATGATCCTGCCTTTCGCCTTCCGACACCACACCCTTCCCGCTTGGCCTCTTGCCACCTCCCAATCTCAGCGCTAGCGCTATGGAAAAGCCACAGAGATCGCGCTGCCACACCTTGGCTGCGAAGCTCAGAGGCTTGGAATGTTTGGTCCGGAACACTCGTAGCCTAGCAACAGACCTGACCCTCAACTGCCCCTCAACTGTCCCTCCAGAGCCAGTGACCCTGCACGTGGGCACGGAGGCCCGGAGGCCCAGTGTGCCCCGTGTGCACGTGGGAGCCTAAGCCATTTCAAATCTCTGCAATGGCTTGTGGGCCATTTTAGATTCCTTTCAGATGTCAGTGCTAGGTGGCTGAGTGTTTCAGGACATTTCCAGAAGTGAGGCTTGCCCCTGAGAAAGTCGTGTTTGTATGTGACAGTGGTTAGAGTAGGGTGGAACTACAGGATGCTGAAGGCCTCGTTCCCCAGAGAGCTCCCCACCAAAAACCTCTCCATCTCCTTATCCCTCACTGTATTCCTTTCCGCATCCCTCTGGGCCCCAGCCACTCTCCATGGACTTTAGCAGATGCAAACAGCAGGAAGCTGTTTTCACGGTTTCAGAGACTGTGGCATTATGCATCATTAAGTACAAACTTGAGAAACCAACACACGCTCTGCAGATGAAATGAAAATGTGTTTCTGCATGTCTGCTGCCCCTGCTCTGTGGCTCAGCCTTATGTTACACGCTTTCTTCACTTTTATTTAATTTTTTGCTTTTATTTCCACCAATTAAATCTTTAATCAATCCAAGATTTATTTAGGAGCATGGTACAACATTTGAGGACTTTTTAACCATATAACTACTAAAGCACCACGTCAGTGACTCAGCGAGGCCACGCTGCTGGCTGACCGCTTACAGGAGGGGTGGAAGGCAGGGCAGGCCTCTTCTTCCTGCCTAGCTCCATACATCCTCCCTCTGCTGGCTAATTATGGTTTCTGGCCCTGCCTGGATCAAAACTGCAGAGGTGCACCAGCTCCTCCTGAGTGGCTGATACTCCTGGGAGCTCGTCTTGAGTGGACAGGACCTGGCAAGTGTTTTAAAGCTGACTCTCTCAGGGGCATTTCTGTGCCCACACCTACAGCTGCGGGCAGGAGGGGATCATTCAATTATCATGAGCAATTATTAATGACTCCATATCATTTTAAATTTCATGATCAGAGTACATAAAGAGCCCTTTGGAGGTAATCCAGTACAGCACCCTCTGAAAAGTGTGTTTTTTCTAAATATACTCGAGTGAGGGAATTCACACTTTCCTGAGGAGTCCTGTGATCTCACAGGACATTCACACACACAGACAAAACACCCATGACACGTGGGCTCGGGGCGATGATGCAGGCTTGGGGATATGTTGTAGCCTTCGGGAGATGTGGGCTTGGATAGATGATGCGGGCTTGGGACATGATGTTGGCTTGGGGAGATGTGGGCTCAGGTACATGACCGGGCTAGGGGAGATGATGTGGACTCGGGGAGTTGTGGGCTCAGAGAGATGTCTCTGGCCAGGGGAGGTGACACGGTCTCAGGGAGATGACATGGCCTCGCGGACATTATGTGGGCTTGGGGACATGATGTGAACTTGGGGAGATGTGGGCTTTTGGAGATGATATGGGTTGGTGAGCTGTAGGCTCAGAAAGATGACGCCGGCTCGGGAAGATGATGGTGACTTGTGGAGATGACATGGACTTGGGGAGATGTGGCTTTGGAGAGATGATGCGGGCTTGGGGAGGTGAAAAAAATTTAAACTCTCTTCTTTTTATATGTTGCTCTTCATACGGAAGAGCCACAGGACCTAAACTGTTAAAAACCTTTAGCTAACGGATCCCAAAACAACAGCTTCTGCTTCTTTCTCATCAAGGTAAATCACTGTACATCTCTTGAGTGCTGACGACATGACAGCTGTGTTTAGGTACTGGGGATAAAAGATGAAAAGGACTGGTTATTGTCCTTGAGGTAGTTTTATTTTTTCTCTGGACTGAGAAACCTAAGTAGACGGCTCCAATGCAATGTATTAAAGTACAAGGAGGTATTAAGAAGGTACAGCTTCAAGGACTTGAAACCTACACAGTCGGCAAGTGGCTGTGCTGGAAAGATTTGTTTTCCAGGTTTTATCAGAAATATTTTCACACCATTTCAGTGTTAAAAATCTGTCATCCCTGCCAACATCAGCTGCACAATGGAAATGTGTGAACTACCACAAAAGGGGATATGAAAACAAATTCAAGGGGAAAAAAAACTTAGTGTTTCTTTTATCACCATCCTCACAGTCCTCTCCCTCCTCAGTTTAAAAGGTCTGTACACATTCTGTTGAATGGCGTATGATGTGGACTGAGGCAAATAAAAGCCTTCAAATTTCTTTTGTAGACTCAAGATCTAATTTGTCCAGACTTGAAATCTGCCTTAGCACAGAGCCTTTAAGGGGAAAATGTAAAGTGAAAAAGCTTTGACTACCCTTAGAAGAAACAGGGTAGCAAATAGGGAACTTGAGAGAACCAAAACAACAATTCGTCTAGTCAACAGGATACTTCCTGTTTTCTGGGGCTGTAAAGGTAAAAGAACACAGGTCAAAACCTCCAAAAAAGCAGGCAGAAATTCTCAGTTTCTCAATGCTTAGAGAAACAAAAAGTTGCTTTAAGCACACTGTCAACTTTTTCTTTCAGTATTCGTCAAATTTTGAAAATATACAGTGTGTGAGCCTGGAGATTTGGCTCTGAAGCACAGAACTAGAGTCCCAACAGTATTTCATTCCAAAGAAAAAGAGAACTCTCCAGGGTGTAAACCAGATGTGTGGGAGAGCCATACCCTTGAAACAAAGATGAGCCAGAGACAGACTGTGTAACTTAAATCCAAACTCAGCTTCAACCCATCCTCCGTAGTAACACAGCCTTCTTAGAAGGACACCAGTCACTGGACTGGGGACCTCCCTCTATTTCAGTATGACCTCAGTAATTACTAACACCTGCAAAGATCCTATTTTCAAGTGTGGTCACATACTGAGATTCCAGGTAGACATGAATTTGGAGGAAAAATCTTCACCCGATTCTAGTTGGTATGCCCCAAAGAAAGGGATTCTGCTTCTATTCTCGAATAAAGAAAATTCTGAAAGTCATCATCATACTACTGCAAGACCATTCAGGAAGACAGACACCACTCCAAATATTTAAAAAAGAATTGATTTAATAACATTGGTTACAGTGGCACTTGGATGGTTGCAGCAGTCAAACCGGGGAAGAGGAGGTAACCCAGACGTTAGAACAGAAGCAGCCCCTCTCACTCCTGCGTGTGAGCAGAGGGAAGTGATGTTATCAGAGCCCAGGGATGCCAGCCACCCAGCAGCAGCTAAAGCAACAGTGAGCCTGCCAGGCACAAAGCGGACCCCTGAGGGGACAGAGCAGCTGGCAGGGGTGGATCACGGTGGGAAAGGGGAGAGAGCAGGTGGGGGGACCCTGGCTTTTCCTTCCCACTGCCCTCTAACTCCCCACCCAGCCTCCATTTGCCAGGCACAGCTGGAAGCCAACATCACCTGGGAAAATCAGCCTGAGAATGCTGACACCTCTGCCAAGCAAGGGAGAGGCCGGGAACAGATCGATGGGCAAACTGGCCATGGCCAGCCCAGCAAACATGGAGGAAGGTTAAAAAAAAAATCCTCAGATGTTACTAATTAGGATTTAAGCTTAAAATTAAATGTCTTAAGGAGGTAGGAATAGCCTCAAGTGCGTCCACTCTGTTCAGTCTCCTCACTGACAGGAAATGTTGCTTTATTCTTAATTTTTGGAAAACGGACAATATAATAAAACAGTTAATGGACTTAGGAAAATCCTTTAAAAAGCTCAGTAAATTTTTAAAATGTGTGCAGCCTCACATGATACATATGGTATTGACCTAAAATCCTAAATATCTGTTTTCTAATTTCACCTCTTCTCTGGGCTTATTTTGAGCTTATATAGAAGCATTATTCTGTCAAAGAAACCACATTAAGAAAGCAAATAACTAAAAGTCTCCTTTTTCTTTCCTCCTTCCTCCCCATTAGAATTAAGAAATGTAATGAACGTAAGAGTCTACAGCCTCCTTGAAAAAAATCCCCTTACACATTCTGATTCCAACTTTCTAAGCCATTATACAGCATTGTAAAGCATTCTGATTCTCCTATTACGGTACAGAAAAAAATGGTTTTACCATACACTGATTTAGTAAACAGAATGGAAATGATATCAACATTGATATTTTGTGAATTATCTACGAGCCGAGTACAGCTCAGTATGTCCAGTAAGAAAGAGCTGGGGGGAGGGGTAGGAAGAATGAAAGAAGGGGAAAAAGAGCTTTGAAAATAATGTATCTACTTCAAAGCTATTAAAAACCATTCCATTTCGAGCAAATGCCAAACCGCACTCCTTGCCAAGTCTCTGTATTTTCATTGTTAACGATACAGAAATAAATGAAGACCAGTGTATCTCAATAAGGATATAAATCCCATGAGGAAAAAGCATGTTCACCGATTCTCCAGCATACAGAGTAATGCTCAGAGCATATGCTATATAAAAATGACAGATCAGATGAATAAACGGCAGCTTCCCTGAACACAACAGCCAGAATGCACAGCTTATTCCTCTGCAATTCCACAAAATCTAGCTTCTGTCACTGGTGTGGACCCCATCAGTCTGCCTGGTACATAGTACCCTGTGCCCTGTGTTGTCCTCCCCAGGCCCCCATCGAGTAGTTGAATACAGAGAATGGCTAATTTTTTTCATGGTAACAGCTCATGCTGTCCTCAAAACATGTCTCCGGTTGTTTCATGCATGACCATCTCATCTCTAAACGGGATTGTCCTCATTTCTGTCCTCCCTTAATTTATAGTGTAGACTCAGGTGGGTCAGAGCTGCTTTGAACTGGAGCCTGCTGTCTGGAAAAGGAGATGGTTGGATCATATGATCCAAAGCCCCTTCTAACTCCAACAGGCTATGATTATCTTAGGGCCTGAAGGTAAAAGACTAAGAAGGCCAACAGGGTCCAGGTTTCCAAATGACTTCCAGTTTGGTGCCTTCCATTAATTTGTAAAGTCAGTTGTTATGTGTTGCCGGTAACACTGGTTTATATTCAGAGCAGTGGGGAAGTTTCCATGTATAACACAAGGAGTACAGCATGGCAATGAAGCATCCATCCTTTGACGACAATCTGATCTGAAAAACAGGACAACAAAACCAAAGAACTGCTAGGGGTAAAATGTGTTGATCTTTTGTGTCTTAGGGCAGAGACACTACTGAGGAGCTCCCCACCAGACATAAATAAAATCCTTTAATGCAGAGGTAGTTTGTTACAGTCTCCACAAATGATGCAGCCCCAACACCAAAGGAAAATGCATTAGTATCAGACGTAGAATTTCCAAGACTTCTATGTTTAAGTTTTTCTTTAAACAGCTACCTAATATTAATTTATTATGTCTTCAGTGGGTGTTTACTGACTACCTGCTGTCCAGCTGTGGACTCTGCACTAGGAGCTAGGTGAGTCTGAGCAAATTATTCCACTTAACTTGTGCCTGAGTCTCTTCATCAGTTGAAAGGGGATAATGTTAGTGCCCGATTCGCAGAGTTGTTGTTTGGATTAAATGAAGTAACAGGGACAAAACCCTAGAACAGAGACTAACACATAGTTAGCAACAATTTAAGTGACTTTTGTTGCTAATGGTGTTACTGCTGTTGTTCTTTTACTGTTACTTTCCCATGCAAGGCACTCAGCTAAATGTGTTGGAGAGCTTTTAAAAAGATATCACGGGGGGGAGGGGAATCACTAAGCAGAGCACAGAGGATTTTCTGGGCAGTAAAAATATCCTATGATATTCTAATGGTAGATACATGTCATTATATATTTGTCCAAACTCAAAGACAGTACAACACCAAGAACGATTCCTAATGCAAACTGCAGATTTGGTGTGATTGTGATGTTTGGATGCAGTTGCAGCAATGGTAACAAATGCAGCCTTCTGCTGGGGGAATGTTACCAATGAGGGAAGCTGTGGTGGAGGGGGAGAAAGGAGCACACCAAATATCTCTGTCCCTTCCCCCCAGTTTTGCAGTAATCCTAAAACTGCTCAAAAAATTGTGTTAAAGCACACAACATAATATCCATGTCTCACCCCTCAAAAAAATCTGAAGTCATAGAAGTGACAAATGACTGTATTAAACGGTAAAAGTAATAATGCCATGAGAGAGGAAAAGATAAGATGCTATGAACATTTAGAAAAAGAATTACTTGCAAAAGTTTCCATTCTAGCCCTTACCACACAATATGATTTTTTTAAAAAAACATGCTTTCTGTCCCTCCTACCCATCCCTAGTGGACTGAAAGTCACTTGGAAGATAAGTCTATGGCTAATTCATCTTTCACTCACTTTGCCTTGCAAAGAACATGATATAAAGGAAGATTTCAATAAATCTTGATTTAACAGGAGTAAACATCACTAAGCTCACGTTCAGATAGTTATCATTTGACTGTGAACTGGGCATCCACATAGAGATGTCTGGAAAGAAGTCAGAAATAGCAATTAAAGTTTCTTAAGTAAAGGAAGGGCCTTGCATGGAGTCCTATACTTCAAGAAAATATTATAGTTGTCTGCAGGATTATCAAAAAGCAAGAGGTCACTTAAATTTTCCAGTGTTATTCCAGTATCAAGAAATTTAATTCAACATATTTTCAATTTTCCCTGAGTTTTACATCTTTACTAAGATTCATTAAAGTTTTTATTTTTTTTTAAACCTACTTCAAGTCCATTATTGGAGTGGTACCACTTGGCTCATTATTAAAATAAAATAATGTTTGGACATTTGAAATGTGAGGCCATTTAGCAGATACTGAATTTTATGACTTCTTAGATAATACTCATGTTGTAGATACTCTCAGAAAGAGGGACCTTGGCTAAGAAAATATTATTACAGATTCTGTGACTGGTTTCCTATCCATCTAATCCTCTCCGTGAGGATTTGACTAAAATCTAGAACCTTTAGAAAGTAATTTAGGGCAACAGTTCCCAGTTACACAGAAAACAGAAATAATATATCAGCCCCCTCCAACCTGCAGGCACTGCAGAAGCTGTAGTTCAGGTAAAACATTCTCTCTAAATGCTATCTTGCCACACCACCTCCCCAAATTGAGATATTTGCAAAGTACTTTCCTATATTGTAAGGCAGTTATTTACTTCCTTTATTCCCTTCTTCTCCAGAAGCTCAGAGTAATTAAAATTGTATTTCCTATTTATTTCTGAAAAGACCTTGAGACATTTGTTTCTGGCCATTTGGGAATTAATACTCTGAATCCATTATGACAAACTACAACATAAAAGAAACACAGACTTGATAAAGCACAAAAAGTTTATTTTTTGAAATGTATTGCTAATCCAAAAAGGAAGTGTGGAAAAAATCCCCAAAAGTAAGGAGTGATGATGATGATAAGCTAAATGAAGAGCGATAAAGAGAGTAGAACGTAACCACGGAAAGGAAAATGGAACTGAAACCATTAAGCAGCGAATTGGCATGTATATATAACACACACCACTTACTTAACTGAGTAATAAACTGAATTCAATTCCAGCTGCAGCCAGTCCCCCCAAGTACTTGGGTAAGTAAGTTTACAATAGTTCCTTGCTCCAAGTACTGCACTTGTAGATTTTCTTCCCATTTTGTTGAACAGGAGACAGCTGTTCCTAGGATTCCCCTTTAATTAAAGGAAATTACTTGCTTTCAACACTTCAGAAAGTAAGTTTTATTTTGTGGATTTGGGATCCTGAAAAATACCAAATACTTAGTAAAACTGGGGGACTGTAGGTTATTCACAAACATGAACTCTGTGGCTGCTGGCATTCCAGGGATCCTATCCCAATCAACCCTATTCAAAATTAAAAATCACGGCAAACCCCAGGCCTGCCTGCCAGCCTGAACCGGGTGACAGCTGAAACACTCCTTTCTGTGCAGCAGAAAGGTGGCAAACGGCGGCGGCTGAGCCAGAGAAATTGCACTCTGCCCCCAGGCTGAGGGGCCAGGGACGCTCCTGCCAGCCAGCAGCGACTCAAGAAAGCGAAAGGACTTCGGAACAGCGATGAGAGAAGAAGGGCTCACCCAGGCAAACTCCGCGACTCGCAAGCGCACCCCGCCCCCCCGCCGTCCCGCCACCCGGAGGCGGGGAGCCCGCCCGCAGAAAGTGAAACCGAGGAAACGCCGCGTCGGAGGCGGGGGGGCGACATCAGCCCCCCGACGTCCGGCGCCGTCCTTCCGGGATAAGCGGGGGAGGCGGGGCGGAGGCGGGCTTGGGACTTGCTGAGGCTCCGGTGGGTGGGTGGGTTCAGACTAAGGGGACTGCGGGTCAGCATTGGGCTCAGTGGGCTCGAACGAAGGACTCTCGGGCAGGGACTCAGCGCGGCGCCTCCTGCCGGGTAGCAGGGCGGCCGGTCGCGGCTTCCCGGCCAGCCAGTGCCCTCCCCGCGCGGTCCCAGTCTGCTTCTCCTCGGATCCCCGCGGCCAGCGCCGCGGTGCGGGCCCCGCGTAGAGGCACCTGCTGCTGAGGGACCCCGCGGCCCGCCCAGGTGCTCGTGATGGGGCTGATCTTCACCAAACCGTGGAGCCTCTTCTGTAACCAAGGTAAGAAGGATGGAGCTGCCCAACGGCTGGCACCGGAGGAAGTGGGTCTGGCTGCCGAAGGGGACAGCTCGGGAGGCATGGCTCTCTGAGGACACTTGCGTTCTGAGATGCAGAGAATTCAGTGAGTTAGTCAAGAGGGTAGGGTAAAAACTCAGTATTTAATGCTGGGAGTAGATGCTGGAGAGACGTGATGACGGGGAGAAATGGAGAGTCAGAAAACGGGCATTTGGTCTCCCAAGAGCCAAACCAAGAATTTGGGGATTTTAGGGAAGGAAAGCGGAAAGCACCTAATGCTACCTGGAGGCACTTGCAGGGCCTTTTTCGTCTCTCGTTAAGCATCCTAAGTGTCCTGCCTGAGGATAAGTGTCTCCTTCCAAACCTATCAACTTTTTAAATCTAGTGCTGCTTTGTTTTCTGCCCTGCTCTTTAAGCCCGTGCGCCTTCACGTTCTCTTGTTTCACCTGCTCACCAGGACTCGGGAATATGTTGTCCTGTAGAGATTCACGGGTTTCCTGGAAATCTTCATTGCAAACCGATTATTCCTCTCTTCAGTGCTGGAAAACTGAATGCTTTTGGTTCCATGTACTATGTTGCTTGTCCGTAACTAGTCTAGAAGTGTTTCTGAGACATCTAAAACTTGCAAGTCCAAAGGGCTGAGAAGTTGTAAAACCTGTTGTGAGTCAGAGTGACTCAGATGTGATGCCTTCTGAAGAGAGAAAATTGACCCACACACAAAGGGCCAGCAATAGGTAAAGTTTTAGGCATTCTTTTAACAGAATGTTTTCTCAGTAATTGAAGCCAATTTAAAAACTCAACTAGTTTCATTTTGCATTTAATGCCCAGGCCTAAAAAAAGGCAGTCTTTTATGGCCAATTTGTTACTGCTAATATGGTGTGGTTTTTTTTTCCTGGACTTAATAAGTCATGAAGAGAATGAAATGGCTTTAGCTCACTTGTGCCGTAGATTGATAAGAATACTAAAATAGCCTTTTTTCAAGGTTACTAAAGATAGATACATACACATATACATTGCCTGCCTTCCTTCCCTGACCACTCTTACCACCCCGACACTCAGTCTCTGTCTTTACCATTTTTCTGAGTAACAGTTATCCCTGTCATCATATAAGCTTATTTGTTTACTTGTCTTTTTCTTTCAATCGAAACTCACTGAGGCATGAACTTTGTCTTACTACTTGTTGTAGCCCCAATAAAAAAACTTCCAATTTTTTGTTTTGTTTCTCAACATAAAAATTTTATGTTGAAGTAACACAGACATTCTTTTAAAAAAGTTATATAATGTTAAAGTCTGAAAATGATGTATATTAGTCAAATGCCTTTAATGCCTTACCCTTTTTTCCCTAGTAGTTTACTTTGATATTTCTGGATAATGTGCATATATGGAAATTTTAAACAGTATAATTTGTCTTTTTAAAAAAGTGGTAAAAATCAACATAGAATACTTTATTTTTTTCAGATGTACTAATTATTTCTTATAGCAGAACAGAAAATACTTTGGCGCTTTACCCTTATCACCCCTATATAGTATTTTGGCTTAATCCACACTCTGTCTTTTCATTATTGTCACTATAAAGTTTAGTTACTGCTGTGCTGCAGTGTTCCCCTTTTTCCTACAACTTTTTTCCCGTAGAGTAACTAATATTTCATTGCCTTAGTTTTCTTTGTATGTTTGGTTAAGTCATTTCATGCTATAGAGAAGCTCTCCTGCATGTTTGTCCACACACCTCTCTGCCCGGTCAGTGTTCCATCCTGCTCCAAGTTGGACCTGTGTCCCTCTCCGTGCGTGGTGCACAGCTGTTCTGGACATGTCCTTGCTATCATTCTAGGAATTTGCCTTCCTTTTCTGTTTTATTAGAACTTATGTTTTTCTTGCTTTACTCTTTGATGAAGCACATGCTTCAGACATTTCCTGCAAAGTTTTCCAAAGTGATCATTTTTCTGCAGTTTAAAATACTGAAAATGTTTTGGTCTGTCTTCCCTTTTGATTTATAATTGGGCTAGATACAGAATTCTGAGTTGGGAAAATGTTTCTTTCAGAAGTTTGAAGATGTTGTCGTTGTCCTCCAGCTCCTAGTATTGTTGTCAACACCAGTATTTTGCGACTTTTTTCCTAGTCTTTCTAGTAGATTTTAGAATCTTTCATTTATCCTTGGCGTTTTTAAATTTGAAAGAGTTGTGCCCTGTTATGTAATTTTTTGATTCATTGTGCTAGGCCTTCTGCACCTTTTTAACACAAAGTTGCATTTTTTTCCATTCTAAGATTTTTTTTTTTTTTTTTTTTTTTTTTTTTTACTATTTAGGATTTCTACTTTCCTGAGAATCTTGTTGGTCATATGGTAGTAAATTGATTATCAGATATTCTTTTCCATTTTACTTTCACTTTTTAAAAAAATAAGTTTGTGGGATATTTCCTTTGTCTTCCAAATCTTTTGAATATTTGGTTCAGCTATCTTATTTTTAGTTTATAAATGCTTTTTCTTATTTGCTGTTTTTTAAAATTCTTGTGGCATTGCTTCATAATGGTATGTCTTAAGTGTCTTAAGATTTTTTTTCCCTTCTGTTTCTATTTTTATGTTAGCTCTTCACTGGAAACTTTCCTCATAGATCTATTGGAAATAATTCTGTTGCATGAATATACTATGGCTTGTTTCTTCATTTGCATCATAATAGGTTGTAGTAAGTGAAACTGTTAGATTTTCCAAAGTGATTATACCATTTTTGTACTTCGACCAGCAACATTTGACATTTCTAATTATTCCACATCTCTACTGACATGTGGTGTTGCCAGTATCCTAATGTCAGTCAGCCTGCTGGGTGTGCAGTGGTACCTCACTTTGCTTTCACTTTGCATTTCTTTGATGACTTTTGGGGGTTAAACACTTCTTCATGTGCTAATTGGCCATTTGTGTATCTTCTTTTGCAGCATGTTCAAATCTTTCCCCATTTTTTTGTTTTGGGGTTTTTTTGTTTGTTTTTTGGTCAAAAAACTATTTGTATTTATTTATATTTTCTGGAATTGAGTTTTTTATAAGCTACATTTTGTGAATATTCCCCTTTTCCTCTACCATGGCTTCCCTATTCAGTGTCTTTTTTTTTTTTTCATATTCATTTTTTTAAAGGGGAATTTTGCCAATGGAGTTTTTTGTTTGTTTGTTATTTAACATTTTTGAATGAAGATTTTTTATTTTGGTGAAGCTTTAGCTTTTATGCTTAGGCCCATGAGCCATCTAAAATAATTTTGTGGGTTATGTGGGTAGGGGTTGTGAGTTATTAAGTTTTTAGAAGAATGTCTGCTTGTCCCAGTATAATTTACTGAAGATTTTTCTTTCCCAGTGGATTACTTTGGAGTCTGTTGAAACTCAAATGATTTAAAAAATTTTTTTTCTTTAAGTATAGTCAGCTTACAAAGTTTTATCAATTTCTGGTGTACAGCGTAATGTTCTAGTTATACGTATACATACATATATTCCTTCTTATTTTTTTCCTTATAGGTTATTACAAGATATTGAATATAGTTCCCCGTGCTATTAAGTAGAAACTTGTGTATGTATTTTATATGTTGTAGACAGTATCCGCAAATCTGGAACTCCCAATTTATCCCTTCCCACCCACATCCTGCCCTGGTAACCATAAGTTTGTTTTCTCTGAGTCTGTTTCTGTTTTGTAAATGAGTTAATTTGTGTCGTTGATTTTTATCTCTAGACTTTGTCTTCTCCTGCAATGACTTCAGGTACATTTTGGAAGTAGTTTCTCCCCATTTTGTTTTGTTAAACTTTTCAAAGAAGAGATGTTTTTCCTCTATTGTCTCTTCCTAATTCCTGTTGTTTATTTACTTCCTTCTACTTACTTTTGGTTTACTTTACTCCCCTCTTCCCATCTTCTTAAGGGTTGGGTGTGTGGCATTGTTTTTGCTTCTTTTTCCTTTCATCTGTTAGCATCTTAAAGCTGTAACTGTTCTGTTAATTACTGCTTTAACTTTATTCCACAGGTTTTAACATGTTATATTTCATTTAGTTTGAAACATGAAAAAATTTGATTTCTTCCTTGACCTATGGTATCTTTACAAGTGTTGTTATGGTTTCCAAATATTTGTTTTCGTGATGCACGGAAAAACGTATGGGGGGTGTGAGGAGGGTCCTCGGTTGAGCCCTTGGGACCTGCCTGGCCAGGACTGGATTCTTGGCTTCAAGCAGGAAAGAATTAAAGAGCGAGCCACAGTTGAGTAAAGGTAGATTTGTTTAGAGAGATCCATACTGCATAGAGTGTAGGCTGTTCACCGAAAGGCCACAAGGTGTGTGGGTTGGGTGCTTAGGTTATAGTAAGAGTAGGTACACACTCCCTAGACAGTGCAGGCCGTCTCTGAAGAGGAGGGAGCCAGAGGGGGCAATGAGCTGCCGTGTGGCCAGTTTTTATGTGCTCCTTAGCTTCATAAATTCACTGGTGGGAGGACCATCCTAACTACCCTGGGGAATGGGCTGGGATTCCTGGGAATTTGGCCACTGCCCACTCTTTGACCTTTTACAATTAGCCTTGGAGCTGTCTTGGTGCCTGTGGGCGTGTTATTCATGTTATTCATGTTAAGATATTACAGTGAGGATATAATGAAGCTCAAGGTCTACTCGAAGCCAAACCTTCCACCATCTTGAGCCTCAAGGCCTAATGGGAATTGAACTTATGCCATTTTGGTGTTAATTGCTGTCCATTCTTTGAATGGCTGTGCCCTGCCCTCTTCCCTCCTGTCACAGTCAGAAGCATGCTCTGTAAGCTTTTTTTTTTTTTTTTCAAAAATTTATTGGGACTTTTATACTTCATCAAAATAGTCTGTTTGGTATATGTACCATTTGCACTTGAACGTGTATTCTGTATGCAATGTTCTATGCATGTTTGTTTAAGGTGTTAATTTTCTTTATATATTTTATATCTTAATGTGTATCTCTTGTAGAGAGCGTATGTTGGGATCTTGTTTATTTTATCTAGGGTGAAATTCTCTTTTAATTGGAATGTTGACCCAATTTATTGATATGTTTGGATTTATGATATGGTTAGATGTTAAGGTATGTTGTTGTATCATTTGTTTTCTGTTTGTCCCATCTCTTTTGTTTTGTTATTACTCTATTCCTCTTTTCCCACTTTCTTGTGGGTTAACTTATTTTTTTTGAAGGATTCTATTTTAATTTATTTTTTGCCTTTTTTAAAATTCCACTTAGCATCATTTTGATGGTCATTCTAGGCAACATATATTCTTACCTTTTTGCAGTCTAAGGCTACTAAGGGTTAATAATCTAACGCTTGGAAGTTTTAAGAATCTTTAAACTGTATATGGAGTTGTACTCTCCCCTCCTCTAGTCCTTTATACAGGTTACGTGTTTGTATTGTGTCTACGTGTGTTGTAAGTTGCAGAATACAGTGTTATAATTTTTGCCATAGACAATCACGTCCTTTAAAGACAGTAAATTTTTCTTATATTTACCCACATTACTATTTTTCATGTTTTGAATTTCCATCTTGTGTAATTGCCCTTCAAGCTGAAAAACTACCATTTTTATAGTGTGGTTTTATCTGAAAACGTCTTTATTTTGCCTTTATTCCTGAAGTATATCTTTGCTGATAATAGCAGGTCCCCCCCCCAACTTCACAGGCCTGTAATTTCTATATCTATAAAATCTGCCAAGTGGGCCAGGTCAGTAGTTCTGTGCATTTTTGGAGACCTGGGTTCCTCAGGTTTGCCATATAGGTGGTGCCTTTCTTGATGAAGAGGTGGAGGTGGGAGGGAAGGAGGAGAGCTCAAGTTCTGCATTCTGTTCCAAGCCATGATATTTTATGATTCTATAATAAGTATAATATAGGGCAGAATTTCTTGGTTTTTTTGTTTTTAAAATAGCTTTTCTCTTTCTTCCTTTCTTTCCTTCTCTTTCTTTCTCTTTCTTTCTCTCTCACTTTCTTTTTCTCTCTCCCTCTCCCTCTCAAGAGGCTGCCTTGCTTGGCACCTCCACATTGCTGTCTAGGGCTTCAGGTCTCAGACTGTAGTGTTATCTCTGACATTTTACTGCCTACCCCATTGCAATAATGCAAACTTATTTTCTGTATGTGCAATATTCCAGTTTGGAGTCACTGTCTTTGGCAGAGGGCATTTCTGTTTATTTAGTTAGCATCGTTCACATACTCTGTTATGTATGGCTTGTTCTCATCCCATGACAGTCTTAGCACAGACATCATGTACCTAGAAGGTAGCAATCCGTATTGCATGACATTTCAGGGAATTTCTTATATCTTAAAAGTTGGTCATTTCATCACACATTTTAACAATATCCAATTTTCATGTGATTAAATAAATGTTAACATATTATTTCACAGTAACACTGTGAAGTATTTAACTGCCAGTTAACTGCCAGCATTTAGTGCTTCTCTAATACTTTTCACATGTTATTCTATATACATTGTTTGGTATTCTGCACTAAAATTTCAAAATGAGTTTAGTTAAAAAAAAGGGGGGGTGTCAGTAAGAGGATAAACTTTTTCTTTGATTTTTTTCTTTCACTTAATTTTTTAAAATTCCTTTTTCATCATTTTTCTTTCTTCTTTTTTGGTGGGGGGAGGTAATTAGGTTTGTTTATTTTTAGAGGAGGTACTGGGGATTGAACCCAGGACCTCC
Source organism: Camelus dromedarius (assembly GCF_036321535.1). Lineage (NCBI taxonomy): Eukaryota > Metazoa > Chordata > Mammalia > Artiodactyla > Camelidae > Camelus > Camelus dromedarius. Next base: position 66,676,597 of record NC_087444.1, on the reverse strand, counting down.
TACTTGCTAAGCATGTGCTCTACCACTGAGCTATAACCCCTCCCCACTTCATCATTTTTCTTGATAGCCATTTTACCCATATTTGTCTACAAGCAAGTGTGCTTACTGATTTTCTTTTGAAGCCTCATCCTGTATAGTCTTTATTCCTTGCTTACAAAAATATATGAGCCAGCTTTTAAGGAAATCCAGGAGAATAAACATCACAGCCAAGCCTGTAGAGAAACTTGTGTGCAAACACTTGGTCAAAATTAAACCAAAGCTCTGTGATTGGACCTTTTCCTTCATTTAATATAATCAGACATGCTTTGTGTCTGGCTCTGGAGAGACATCCATGAGTAACACTGGAAATACTATTCTCAGACCTTTGCTGGGAGGAGAGGTGCAGCTTGGTCTCTGGGAAGAGATTTGTAGTGAAATAAGATGTCTAAAGTGACCACGTGAGAACTCGTCTGTGAATTAGGGCCCCTTTTTTTGACTGATGCGTATGGACACTTTAGGGTAGGAACATCAGCTAATACTTGATGAGATGTATAATCTGAATTTTGACATTCTTCAGAGGTTAACAAGAGCAGCAGGGTTGTGCTCTGAAATGTGTCAGATCGTTCACCACAAATCAGCTGATTGTGTGAAGGTTTATGTGACTTCCTTACATACCCTGTTGAGGTTCACTGGTAGCTTTTTAAGCATTCTGCCCTGGGGAGGAGGAATCTTCAAAATATTCTGTATAGAGAGGTTCAAATCTAGAAAAGAAAATATCTGGACTGTTCTAAGGAGGTTTCAGAACATCTCCCACTTAACAGACTCATTAGACAGGTGTTAAAAATCATTAAGAAAGAAGTGCCTTGTTTTCAGTGCATAGCAGCAGACCAGAGGAAGGAACTGAAGAGATGTTTTGTTTTTATTTTCTTTTGTAATTGCTTATTTATCCATAAATTAATGGAAGGAGTGAAAACTGGTTGAAATTACGTGCCTGTTATTGACAGGGAAAACTTCAGTTTTATGCTTTCAGTTGGTTTTTTTTTTTTTTTTTTTTTTTTAGTGAAAAAAAAAATCTTGGTACATGTAAGTGGGGAAAACATCCAGGTGTTTGGATTTAAAAACTTGATAAAAAGCTAATTTGATTGGTAGAGGGCAAACAGGTGTGTAAAACATTTTATTTCTTTGTACTTAACATTTTAAGTCCTTAATGTCTTGGCTTTCCCCCCCAAACTCAGTATAATTGATGCAGTCCTCTTGTGCTTCTCTAACTCATCTCCCACATTCTTTTATTTATAAGAGATGGAAAAGAATATCATACTAGATTGTCTCACTTAAGGCAGGTAGCCTTGACATCATAAAGCTCTCTTTCCATATCTTAATCCAGGCATAAATATCCAGTGAATGATTCTCATTAGAGAGCTAACTAATAATCATTGTTGAAAGCACGTAATTGAAGTATGCAGCAATGTTAACTGTTTATGGTTTGCTTTCTCTTTGTAGAACACAAAGTAATCATAGTGGGACTGGATAACGCAGGGAAGACCACCATTCTTTATCAATTGTAAGTATGTGGGTTTAATTAAGGTTTTTGTTATTTTAGTTATTGGAGCTAATTTTGTATAATTAGAATGAGATAACATTATAATGGGAAAACTTAAGACACGTGGTTTTGTCTTCTAGCAGACACAAAATTTATTAAAAAGTGAATAGTGTAAACTGTTGTATGTTTGCTACAGCCTTCAAAAACACATGTCTTTTTCCAGCCTTGAAAGAAAGAATTAATATTAAACTAAAACTAAGTGAAGCACACATCCTCGCGCTGGAACGAAGGGATAAAGTGCGTTTCACTTAGGTCTTCCCGCTCTGAGGTGCATGTGGCCAGACAGATGCCTATCTAGGAAGTTTCTGCTACTCTCCTGCCTAATAGCTCTGGAAGTTTTAAACATTTCCAGACTTGGCAACTCACCAGAAATGAAGATCGCCCCTGATAATAACTGCGTTAGTAGCTTGCAATAGGAAGAGGCTTGAGCCTTTTAGAGAAATACTTTAATACTTTAAGGAAATTTTAACAGGCCATCAATCCCCTTGTCAGATGACCTCCCATTATCTTTGGTTCCAAAGAAATGATCCTTGTTAAGCAATGGAAATGAATCTGTGTCCCTACGTTGTAACGAATAGTTACTAAATGCCGCGCACCATCGTGTGGCTCTTAACCTCTCCGCGCCGCATCTTAAGTGTAGCAGCTTAGAGCTTTCACTTAAGCAGTTCTTATGTATTTTCAGCTATTTTGCTAAAAAGCTACCAACTTCTGGCTTGTTTCAGAGTTTAATAACCACGTGTTTCTTTTTTAAACATTCATTCATTGGCCGTGATGTATTTTAATATGACTTAACCTTTCAGAAACCTGCCATCACTGTTGAAGTAATTTTGCACATAGCTTCAAAATATGTATGTACATATATATAAAACCCAAGAGAGAGTTATAAGCTTTTCCACCACAGTACTGATGTGTTATAGGTAAATATGTATTTGTTGAATTAATTAGTGTAGCTTCACTGGTGATTCTGATAATACATGTGATAGGAGCATCAGCATTCTAATACGTACATTTTCATTTGCCCAAGTTCTTTTTAAGACTGCAGTTTTGGTTAATAGGCATGCAGTAACTTTTATGCCTCAGCCGGGTCTGTTTTCTCACATAAATAGTCTTCAGAATTACAGACAGCCTACTGTGCAACGGTGACTACTTTGCAAGTCGACGACAGTCACCTGGAAACCTGCTCTTTCAGGATGGGGCATTGGTTCTGCTCTAGCCGGTAACAGGGCACGGGAGCTACTGGAATTTTGGCCACAGAGATGCAACTTCTCCTCACAGTTGCCTTCTATCCAGATCAAGCCTGTAGTTTACTCCATTAAAAGAACAAAAAAACCAGCCTTCCTTCAGGATTTGTTCTGTCTAGGTATTTGCACAAATGTTCTCTGGGGTTCCATTTCTGTTGCTAGTGGTTACCATCACTGATGCAAGTAAGGAAGGTTGATTCATATAAAAGTACAGGGAAAATGTGCTTCAGGTTCTCGGGATTGACGAGCTTTTATGGTGTCTGTCTTTTAACAGCTTAATGAACAAAGTGGTTCATACATCTCCAACCACAGGAAGCAATGTTGAAGAAACAGTCGTGAAGAACACTCATTTTCTCACGTGGGATATTGGTGGTCAGGAGTCCCTGCGGTCATCGTGGAACACATATTACACAAACACCGAGGTACGCTACAGGTACTTCTGAATTTGAATGAAAACAACCAAGGGGTAAACCCAGAAAACAGACTGGACATAAGGCATAGTGACATCTGCCTTTCAATAAGATTCTCTTTTGTGAGGAATGTGAGGTCCTCAAGTAGAAGAGAAGGGCAGGCGGGAGGAGTAATGGGGGCTGTCATCAGTGGAGTGCTTTCTGTAGTCAGGCTTGCTCTTGGTGGCCCCTGAGGGTGATACTGATAGAGCTCCATTGTTGGAGAAATCGGACACTGGAATAAACTATGTAAACTTTCCCAACTTTGTAAGAGGCCCTGGTTAGGGAAGGAAGAAAATACTATAAGTGTAATTTAATACAGGATTTTTAAGTAATATGAAATTGAGCATTCACAGTTTTGGGAGGATTTTGGTTTAATTGAAGAGCAAATGGATATGCAGGCCAGCCCCTCCCCAGTGTTCTCTTGTCATTTATTTTATTTTCCTAGTTCACAGTCAAGCTGGACAACAATTCTGGAATATCTTCTACTTTTGTTTTTATTTCTTACAGGCAGGTTTTTTGTTTGTTTGTTTGTTTGTTTTAAACTGTGCAGTGTGATTGAGAGAGGTTTGTCCTTGGGAATACTAATGCCCATTTGGGTCTATAATTTTTCTTTGCAAAGGGGTACACAAAATTAATTATTTTTTCTAAATGGAAGCCTCTTAAATCTTGAGTGTTTTTTGAGGGGTGGGAGTGCAGAGGAGGTGGAGTACTGACGCAAGGAATTTTGAGTGAATAAATTGCCTTTAAAAAAAGAACCATGTATTCCTCTAGGTTTATATTGTAATAGCATATGTGTATGTGCATATATAGTCCAGGGCAGTGTACGAGTGGTCACACCAAGATGGCACATCATAGATGTTCAGCAGATGTGGGAGCACTAAGTTTTTTTTTGTTTTTTGGTTTTTTTTTTTTAGTTTGCAGGGGGAAGATAAGTTGGGAAGCTAGTATTTATGGTTATAGGTTGGTTTAATGTATCTTTCTGCAGTAAAATATCATTCTAAAACTAAAATTTGTTAGAGAGTAAGGAAAGAACAACATTGAAGCATAGCTGTTGGAATGTTTTCAAAGCTGACAGTTAGCTCCAAGTGTGAAAAGGACACTTATCTTTGGTGAATAGGTAAAAGTTGGTTCTGGCTGATCCACGTATATTTACAGCATTACTAAGTGGTAGTTTTTGAAATTGCTGGAACTTTAGAAGACTTTGCGTGGATCCAGAAAGGGGTACATTATTACTGATGCCATTTGCAGGAAATGTTCTTTAAATAAACCATTTCTACAAGAATATCAAAATTACTGCAAAGAACCTTTGGCCTCTGATGTAAGCCCACCAGCATAGCACATGGCACTTGCAGTCAGACTCTTGTAGGGCTCTTGTGTGTGTGGTGGTTCTCCCATCGCCTTGTTCACCCTGGTCTTGCTTCTTCAATTCTTTACATGGAGGGATCATTCAAAAGCTGAAATGTCTCCATTTTAATACAGCGAGTCAAAGTTGTTGATTAATTCCTGACACCTTCCTCTCATTAATTTATAGTTACCTCCCCATAAGAAATTTTGCCGTGTTTCTTATATTTATCCTTTCTATTTTCTTTTCTTTTATCATTCTCAGCCCTTTCTCAGTTTATATTCAGGTTCCTATAGTTGTCTCTTTCCCTAATTTTAAAGCCATCTGAATAATCTGATTCTACCCTTCCTGTGTCGATTTCATTACATCACTTCTCTTCTATAACTCTTGAAACCACTTCATCTCACTTCTTAGCTTTTTCTTCTGCATAAAGTGTTCCATTTAGGGGCCCTTTCTCACTTTATCTTCTTATTTTTCTTATCAAAGATACATTATTTTTAATGTATTACCTTCACCTTTCTTCATGCACAGCATTACCAATAGCTTTCTCCTGTTCTCTTTGCACTCTTTAATTTCATCTGCATCTTTAGTATGTTACTAACACCCAAGTATATTTCTACTTAGCACATTTTTCTTGCCCTTTTATTGTTGATATTGTCATGTAAGAATCTCTTGTTAGTTTTTTAAAACGTGTTTCTTGTCTTTCTTTAAAACTAGCCTCTTTCTAAGAGGCAGGAGACTGTCTTAAACATAATTATCGATTGCTTGAATGAGTACAGAGTACTTTTAAGTTTTAGTGAAAGTTACTTAAATTACTGTGACTTTCTTTTTAAAAACTACTTTTTATTACCTGCATTTTAAAAGAAATCTTAGTACATATTAGGGTATATATTATACATTCAAGCATCACCATTTGAAAATAAACTTGGGCATGGTTTTTATTTGTTGAATTATGAGTTATTTTTCTTATTAACATTTGGATTTTGCTGCTTGATGTGATTCAGTATAATGTAAACTCCTGATGATGAAAATTCAATAGACCGTTTTATAGTGATGATGATGCCATCACAGAAAGTACTTCTAGCACTTAGAGTAGTTTTGCAGAGCACCTCACATCCCCTTCAATTTTCTTCCTTTTTCTTTTTTTCACTTCTAGTTCATCATTCCTGTGGTCAATAGCATTGACGGAGAACAACTAGCTATTACAAAAGAAGAATTATACAGAATGTTGGCTCATAAGGTAAATTATGAAAGCAAACATAAAATAAATGGAGTAAGGTATCCATATACAGGTTTTGCTTTTTTACAATGATTAATGTCCTCTGCTGTCAGTTATTTTATTGTTAACAATGTTTCATATATTAAATTGATGAAAGCTTTCAAGTCAAAATTTTTAGTGCTTTATTAAACTTAATAAAGCCTACCACATTAATTTGGAGATTAATACCATTATTGAAAATATTTTTCAAACTACTTAGCCATACCTTAAAAAGTCTGATAAATTGAGGCAAGAAAGAGGAAAATATAAGTGTTTTTCCCCCTTGAGCTTATTAAAGCTGAAAATTCTTTAGTGAATAATTTGGGATCATTTTTTGAAATAGTTCTTATATACAAAGGACTTAGATAATAAAATACATTCATGTATCCACCAGTCAACATAAGATACTAAATCTTACACCTCTCCAATCTGATTTCCTTCCCTTGTCTTCAGAGATTTCTAAAAGAATTCTCCCATCCAAAAGGTAGTGATCATTACTCCTGTGTGTAATTTTATACTTTTATTACTTTTTTTATATACCTATCAGTTCTATACAATATAATATTCCATGTTGATAAAACAACTTTATATGTTGGTATCCTGTGTGTGTTTGTGTGTGTGTAATCTTTCTGTACCTTGGTTTAGGGGGTTTTTTGCACAACACTGTGATTTATCTATGTTAGTACATGCAGCTTTAGTTCATTCCTTTTAACAACTACATAGAATTCCACTGTATGAATATACCACATTTCATCTATTCTTCTATTAATGAATGCTTAAGTTATTTCTAGTATTTTGGTAGTATAAACAGTGCTGCAGTAAGCATTAATCAGTGAGCTTAGGTTATACAAAGACTAGTAATTATTGCCCAACACCTCCTAGAGTACTCTGCTTTAAACTTTGGAGAAATAACCAACCCTTAGTTTCATCTCTTCCATTGCCAACCCTTAGTTTCATCTCTTCCATTGTCTATTTTGTGTATTTCTGCTCCGATCTCATTATTTCCTTCCTTTACTGACTTTAGGCTTAATTTGTTCTTTTTCTAGTTCCTTGAACTATAACCTTAGATTGTTTAAGATTTTTATTGTTTCTTAATGGAAGACTTTATCACTATTCACTTCCCTGTTAGAAATTCATTTGTTGTGTTCCATAAGCATGGGTATGTTATACCTCCATTTTCACTTATCTCTAGATGCTTCAAAATGTCTCTTTCAGTTTCTTCATTGACTGATTCATTGTTCAGGAGCATGTTATTTAACCTCCACATATTTGTAAATTCTCCTGTTTTCTTCTAGAAATTGATTTCTTCTGGTAATTGATTTCTAGTTTCATACCATTCTGGCTTGCTTGATATGATTTCAGTCTTCTTAAATTTATTACGACTTGTTTTGTGATCTAACATGTGATCTATCCTGCATTATGTTCCATGTGTGCTTGAGGAGAATGTGTTCTGGATGGATATTCTATAAACGTCTAAATTCTAACACACCCCAAAAACCTACACCACCCTAGCAAATTCCTTCAGCCCTTTGGGTCTGAGTCTCCACTGTGCAATGGGAAGAGGAAAGGCATCAAATGAATTCCAAAATCCCTTACTGCTCATCAAGTAAGAATTAAGTCTCAAAGTTTCCTTTACCTTAATTTAAATTCAACAAACACTTGTATTCATCCTAGGCACTGAACATTTCCAGCCACCACCAGGAAGGTAACTATGGTTTAGCAAAATGAGATCCAAATCCATAGTACTTTAAGTCCCACACAGAACAATTCATATGCAAAACTAAAGGACTTAACTTTAAAGAAAACTGTACCAAGACATCACAAACCTAATGTGATAAATAAAAGTAATTTAGGGTATACCTTAAATTATTAACTCTCACTTTTTTTTTTTTTTTTTTTGCTGGAATGGAAGATGAGGCCTAAAATACTTACACTGTTTAGTCTATAACAAAAGACTCATGAGCCATTTAGGTAAAGCAACTAATACCACTTCTGGGGGGGGGGAAGAAAAAGAAATGAGCAGTAAGTTTCTCTTCCAATGGGAGTTTTATGCCAGGCCTTAGAATTTAAGAAACTTGTATCATTCTGAAACAGACGGGAATAAAATTTATTCTGAGAGGTGTTTTACAGTGATAAGCATTAATATAAGACGATAATTGAGCATGTTCTCCACATTACTTTTGAATTTCATGTACTGGATTTATACTGTCTAAAAATAAAATGTAATTTAAATGCTTGAATCTTGTATGCTAGACCTGAGGAAACTGTAGCTGAAATATTCACTGAAATTAAATGAAAATCTTAACAACAAAGTTTCTTCTCTTCTTCCATAAGAAAATCATTACCGATAGATTTTTTGATACTGATTTTTAAAAGCCTCATTTTTGCAAATAACATTCTGTAGATTCAAAATGTATTTAAAATCATGATTAAGAGCTCCCATGGCTTCCCAAAAATTCATTTGTGGTTTACCCTGTTACCATACCTGTCATGTACTATTCAGTTACATTATAAAATTTTAGAATACACATCTTAGATGATAAAACATCAACAATATAAAAAACCTTTGCCTTTTATGAGTTTGAAGAGACAGAAATGACACACTGAAATATTTTTTCTTAAATGTTTGAAGTAAACAATATAATATTTTTTAAAAAATCAGCAGCTGTATAAACAGCTCATACAACTTAATAAGAAAACTAACCATCCAATCCAAAAATGGGCAGAAGACCTAAGCAAGCAGTTCTCCAAGGAAGACATACAAATGGCTAGTAGGCACATGAAAAAATGTTCAATATCGCTAATTATCAGAGAAATGCAAATCAGAACTACAATGAGGTATCACTTCACATCAGTCAGAATGGCCATCATTAAAAAGTCCACTAATGATAAATGCTAGAGGAGGTGTGGAGAAAAGGAAACCCTTCTATACTATTGATAGGAACGTAGTTTGGTGCAGTTGTTATGGAAAACACTATGGAGATTCCTTAAAAAAAACCGAAAATACACTTTCCACATGACACAGCAATCCCACTCCTGCGCATATATCCAGAAGGAACTTTAATTCAAAAAGATACCTGCACCCCAATATTCATAGCAGCACTATTTACAATAGCCAAGATGGAAACAACCTAAATGTCCATTGTCAGATGACTGGAGAAAGAAGTTGTGGTATATTCATACAATGGAACACAATTCAGTCATTAAAAAATAATAAAAGAATGCCATTTGCAACAACATGGATGAACCTAAGATTGTCATGGTAAGTGAAATAAACCAGAAAGAGAAAGAAAAATACCATACGATATCACGTATATGGAATCTGAAAAAAAAAATTAGACAAACTTTTTTACAAAACAGAAACAGACTCACAAACATAGAAAACAAACTTATGGTTACCAGTTGGGGAAGAGCTTAGGAAGGGGTAAATTGGGAGTGTGAGATTTGCAGATACAACTACTATACATAAAGTAGATAAACAAGTTTCTACTGTACAGCACAGGGAACTTTAGTATCTTGTAGTAACCTATAATGAAAAAAATATAAAAATGAATATATGTATGTATATGTATGACTGAATTATTATGTTCTACACCAGAAATTGACACAGCATTGTAAACTGACTATATCTCAATTAAAAAAAAACAACAGCTTTGTTATATGGGCTTTTTTTTTTTTTTTTTTTCCTTTTTGGTCCTAAAAGATGATAGAGCGTAAACTATGCCCCCAGCATAAGTTGTGTGCAGAGGCCCAGAGAGCCACAGAAATGTGCTTTAAGCATATATTTATGGCAAGCATAGTGTGAAGCAGAGGCAGAAGGCCTGGATCCTATTTCTGTTGTTAAAAACTTGATATGTGATTTTTGGGCAAGTCACTCCACCTTTCTGATCTGCTCCTTTATCTGTGAAACAGGAGGAACCATCTGACCTAGGATTTCTTCCAGTTCCAATAATTAACATCTGTGTGAATCCTCAATACTGCACCTGAGGGGCACGGGACATGGGCAGAAGCACTCACAGGAGAGCGCTTACTCTGCTGGTCATGCATGCTGCCAGGAGGGGCCAGATCCTGTAGAGAGCCAGACACTAAGTGGCCTGGCTTCACGCCTTGGCCAAAGAACACCATCGATGACTATGAGGGCACTTAAAGAGACTCAGCAAGAAACACACTATTTTCTGAACGTAGTCCAAGAACTAAGTAGGGGGTATGTGAGCCTTCACAACCTCAGACCCCTTGTGTTTCCAGCCTTTTATCTTGGCTAGCAGAAGGCCTGAGTTCATTTAGGTGACCCATAATTTCTAAGCCTTAAGAGACATACTTCTGAAAATAAATGGTTCTCATCCCCAGCCCCTTGTCTGACCCTTGAAAATACATATATTTTTACACAGCAGCTATAATACATGCAGCACTCATTCATTAGACAGGTTAGCATAGTGGTTAAAAGTATGAAATGAGCGCAAATCCTGGCTCTACTACTTAGCTGCTTTGTGATCTTGGGAAAGAAACTTAATCTCTCTGTTCTTCAGGTTCCTTTTTGGTAAAATAGGGAAACTAATAAAACCTAATTTCATAGAATGTTGTGAGGATTGATCAAGATAATGCATGCAAAGCAGTTAGCATGGAGAGTAACATAAAATATATATTAGAGAGAGAGAGACAGAGAGAGAGAGAGACATAAATAGATAGGATCCATCTTTCAATCCTGGGACCTGGGACTCCCTGAAAAGGCTTATGTGAAGGCCAAAAGCAATTTTCTGGAAGTAAATGGCATCTGCTGATCTTTCCTCTTCTGAGCAAACAATATGGCAAAGATTCAAAGCTAGGCTCAGCTCTTACTAATTGGATCCTGCAGGAATCAAGAGGAAATGAGATTATAATTAAACTAAGAAAGAGTTATGCTGGTTTAAGTCAAGATCCTTGTGAAAGAGATAGAAGGACACACACACACGCAAAAAACATTTAATATGGTCCTACAGAATCGAAGGAAAGGGGTTGCTTTTCATTTATGCCTTCTCAAGCATTGCCAGTATTAACAGCTGCAGAATTTTATAACTGGATGGCTCCTTCAGACCATCTAGTTTAACTCCCTTACTTGATAAGTAGCTGAGGCCCAGAAAGATAAAGCAACTTATTTGAGGTCATTCAGCAGTAAATGACAGTGCCAAGGCAAAGAAGTTTTGTGACTCCTCCCATTTGCCACCCAGTGCGCCTGCTGGTATCTTTCACCAAGTCATCATCCTGTCCTTGTGCCAAAAGGGCAGTAAAATGCGCGCACGCACACAAACATTTCTCACTTTTGCCCAGTTTCCCAAGAGGTAGAGAAGCAGCTCAACCCCTAAAACCTTCTTCCCACTGGGATTTGAGGAGGATTCCAATCTATACCCTCTCCCAGGCCCTCTTTGGAGTTTCTGCTCTCCTTTCTGTTCACTTTCACTCTTAAGGGCTCTTAGGAGTTCCTCACCCCAAAGATCAGGCACATCTCAGAGCATAAGTTACTACCTGCTAATTTGCCACTTTGCACCTTCCCACAAATGCTATACCTTGAGGCAGGAAAATACAGAACTATTATTCTTTCCTCTCAGCTCCCTAATTGAATTCAGTGAGAACTGATCCCTACCTCCCTAGGATAACTCAACCAGGTTTGTTTATATAGTGTCTGTCTGTGAAGGGCAGGAGAACCCTTAGGTATGCCTAACTCTGAAAGCAGGAGAAGGAGGGCACCAAGGAATAGGAGATGGATTGGGGGAAGGAGGGAGATGAGTAGAAGGAACACAGTGACTAAATTGCAAAGTCTGGATCCTGGGGACAGCTATACTGTGAGACTGACTCACCGCTGAGGAGACAGAACTGCCGAGGGGATTGCACTGTTTTCATTATGCGCTCTGGTAACTGACTAACAACAAACTGGCGCCCCCAAACTACACATGTAGGAGGAAGCGGGCAAAGGCTATCCTGAAGTAGCAGAAACAATGAACTCATTTTCCTCCCTCTCCCTTCTCCACTCTCGTGAGAGGCTTGTCACTCTGCACCTTGCTGCGTACCCTGAGCTCACCAGATTTCAGTGCATCATCCCTGTCGGAGAACTCCTCTCTCTGATCTCCGGAGGGTTAGAGAGAAACAGGGCATATCTCAGCTCTACCAAGAGCTGCCCGTCCTTTGCCCCTTGCCGGGGAACTGACTTGAGAGAACGGCTTTCACAGAGCGTTTGAAACTGACAAAAACGGGGCGCTTCTTGTCCCTAAGCACATACGCCTGCCTGGGGTGTCCCTCAGCCTGGGTCTCTGCTTTGAGAGTGGGAGGCGTTAAGTGTCACAGCCATGCATTCCTTCCCCACACGCTCAACTAACAACAAAACCAGAAGGAAGACGTTGCTTTTATCTTTTTTTCCCTCCTTACCTGAATTCCGGGACCAGGTTAGGCTGCGACCTGTAGAAAGCAGCGGAGAGAGTGACCAGCCACCCGGGCTTGTAACTCCCGTTCTCGCACTCCAGATAAGGCGGGGACCAGTTGACATGGCTCTTGTCCCCGCTAAGCCCGTCCCTGCGCCGCCAGCTATGGCCCAGGCCCCGGGGCCCCTGATTGGAGCCGCGGCGGTGTAATGGGCCCTCCACTTGCGCCGGAGGCCGTGGAACCACTCGGTCTCCAGCGTGGTGTGCCGAGGAGGACAGGTCCTGGAGAAGTATGCGACTCTCCTCACGTGTGGCCTGGAGGAAGACCCGTGGGGCCGGTGCGGACAGCGACTCCGTGCTGAAGGTGATGGCCGCCCGGGAGATGCTGGGCTCACCCTCCAGGAGGCTCCGCACTAGTGCCCGGTACCACTCCAGATCATCCTGCAAGTTCTGTTCCCGCGACTTATTGCTGTGCAGCATCATATTGAGGAAGTTGGTGGCGTGTGTCAGCGTGTCCAGCGCCCCGTGCTAGGAGGGATGGGAGCTGGCTAGGGCAGGCGACTTTCCCGGCAGGCCCGCCAACTTGTGGCGACTGGAGCAGTTGGCTCGCTTCAGCTGGTGGGAGTTTCCGGTGTAGAGGTATGAGGCCACGTTCATGGGCACCTCCTCGGCGTGTTTCTGTGCCAAGATGGTGCCGTCGGTGGAGCGGCTCCAGGGAGCTGAGGCGTCCGAGGCAGAGGCTCGAGCCCACTGTTGGGAGTGCTGCTTCGCCCTCAGGGTGCTCTCTCGAGGGGAATCCAGCCGACCCGGAGGGTCGCGGCTAGCGCCAACAACTCCCAATCGCAGATGAACGAGCAGGAAGCAGAAGAGTAAGGGGTAAGCCATGGCTCCCATCTGCCTCGCAGAGCGGAGAGGAGGTAATGGGAAGAGTCACTTTTAAAATTTTGGTCGTCAGTCTATCAACAGTACGACTTTTACTAGGGGTCTTGCCCCTGCTCCAGATGGCACCTAGTCCAAAAGGACTTTAAAGTAAAAATGTTACAAAATACGCCTGGTTGTCTAAGCTACAGTCACAGGAAATCAAATCACCTGTGGCAATGCTGGCAATGGGTCCGCTCGGGGTTACGCACCTCGCAGCCTTGAGGCGAAAAGGTTACATCCCCTCTCGCTGCCGCCAGCTATAGTTAGCCTGCTTACGTCTTTCTGCTCAGCAGCTTCCACCGCCGCTTTCATTGAGGTGTGTTCGAGAGCCGTTGCTGCTTGCCGCCGCCACTGCTTGCCGCCGCCTCTGCTTGCCGCCGCTGCTTGCCGCCGCCGCTGCTTGCCACTGCCGCCGCTGCCCTGCAAAAATGGTCATTTTTGTTAATTACTATGATCATTTCAAAACACTGTCATATAAACCACTTGTATTAATTCAAATCAGGCAAGACTGTTAAACTCTATTAAGTTTTAAAAATCTAACAGAGCCACAGGCCTTTAATTTCTCCATTATGCAAGATAAGAGGAAATTGCCAATAATCCCCCCTGACTTGACAGAACAATCTCACAAGTTTAGGAACTTGTTTAAGGAATCCAGAGACATCAATTACAGCATTTTTACCCAGCATCCGAGTTACCTATTGCTGCATAGCAGATTACTCCCAAATCCAGTGGCTTAAAACAAACATTTAACAGCTCACACAGTTTCTGAAGGTCAAGAATCTGGGAGCTGCCAGCTGGGTGGTTCTGACTTAGTCCCTCATGTGGTAGCAGTCAGTCCATTGGTGGGGGCTGCAGGCATTCTAAGGTTTAACTAGGGTGCAGGACCTGCTTCCAAGATGGCTATCAGAAGACACTTGGATATAATAAGGCATCAGTTCCTCCCTGGTTGTTGGCAGGAGTTCTTTGCTACCTGGGCCTATTCATAGGTGGTTTCTGTCCTCAATGATAAGGCAACCAACTTCTCCCAAAGTAAGTTGAGAGAAAGGGTTTGAACACCTCCAAAACAGAAGCTCAGGTGTCATTTACAAGTTAATCTCAGTAGTGTCAGGCCATCACTTCTACTGTAAACTATTAACCTCAGGCCTGCAATGTGGAAGGGGATGACACAAGGGTGTGAATACCAGGCGTCGGGAATCGTTGGGAGTCATTTTGGAGGTGAGCTGTTATACCAGTTGGTATGACCACCAAATAGAATTGTTTTTCTAGAGAGCTATTTTCATAGGAAAAGGCAATCATTTCTAGAGGTGTTCCAAAATGATGCCTGGGATGTGCAGAGCACTGCGTGGATGGTTATTAAAAACAGGACTCTGGTGAATGCTGTTGGTACCCCACTTTGCCTAGGCACTCACCATGCCCATATGCTGTTGGCTGGCTTCTCCCTGAGCGCCTGCAGGCTCTGCCTGAGACCTGCCCGTGAGGCAGGCTGAAAGTGCTCGAGCTTTAAGGCCCCTGCAGTAGCCCTCAACAGTGAGGAACCAGAGATTACATAAATATCTCAGCTTCATCAGCCCTTGACTGGGAAAACTTGGAGGTGGTTTTCACAAAATCTACCAGAGTTCCCCACAGGACTGAACCCCAATTACCCACAGGGGTAATCTTATGGATGCACTCTGTGGTGGTTTCCATCACTCCCGTCTCACTGACCCATCCCCTACCTCCCAAATAAATTGCTTGCACTCACACCCTTATTTCAGGTGGGCTTCTGGAGCATGAAAATTAATAAAGGAAAATCTCACTCAAATGGAGTAGGGAGGTCAGAAAAGGGAGATCTCAGGCAGTACCACTCCAGGTCCGTTTCAGGAAGAACTGTCAATTAGAGACCCCGACAGAAGAATCAACAGGAAAAAATCATCAATCACAGACCCCAACAAGAAGAGCTGTACATTGCATCTCCCACAGGAAATCCACTACCCCAGCAACTCAGCCAATGAGAAGCCGTCTTCACTCTGAATTTTCACTTTTCTCCAACGTACTTTGCTTCAAAACAACCCCTCCCAACTACCTCCTTTTTCTCTGTAAAATAACAGTTCCTGTTTTTTTGTTGGACTTGACCATGGGTTTTGCTGTGACTTGTTGTCTCGAATTGTGAGTCTCTGCTATTTAGGAATAAACTCATTTTTTGGTCAAGTAAGTTGGCTGTTTTATTTTTAAAGTCAACAGGGTCAAGCCACCTGAGAGAAAGTTCCCACTTTCAACATAATCTTTTCAAGATCTTCCTACTGACCCACTCTTGCAGCTCCGCCCACTGGGTGAAGTCCCGCCTCTTCCTCCCGGGTCTCAGCCTCCCCGAGAGAAGAGCTTCTCTTCTTCGCCGTTCTCCAACGCCTAGAAAAAGTTTCACCTTTCTTTACGGGAGGGGAGTTCCTCGGGGGAGATGGCCGCGCTGGTTGCCCGTAAGAAGCGGTATGAACGTACGCGGCCATCTTACCTCACTGCTTGCGCTGCTGGAGACAAAGCTCAACTGCCGGGTCAGGGAGCTGCTCTGTTGGTCACAGGAGGTATGGGCTTCTGAGATGCTAAAAGCAGCAGTGACATCTGTGTTTAGGGACTCAGGAACACTTGCTTCTCCCTGTTCTAAATGGCCCAATCGCCTAACAAAGGCCGAATCATCCGCTGCACGGCACAGGCGTAATCATGGCCGCCCCCAGCAAGCGGCTGACAAGAGGGCGCGGCCATCGTACCTGCCATTAACGCTCCGGAACCCAGAATCCCGTTCTCTGGGAGGTTGCCAGGCGGCGGCAGCCAGCCTCCAAGTCGCGACTGAGTCTGCGCACGGTCACTCGGGATGGGAAGAGAGAAGAGCTTGTACTGTGGTGAGGCGGCGGGGTGCGACAACCCATTTCAGGTAATGGGCGCGGGTGCAGGGAAAATGGGAAAGGTCCCTGTGAGAAACAGTCAAAAATCGGGACCCTTGCAATAGTGAGCAGACGACTACGGTGGCCCGACTGGGTCAGTCGTGGGTGCCCGTAAGGGTCAGAGACTGAGGGGACTGGAGGGTTAAGTGATTGGGCGTGTGAGCCTCCTTGGGGAGTCTGTGGTGGCGGATTTGTGGGAGTCAGTGGCTGTGTCTGAAGAAAATGGGTTGGGAGATCTGCGGGAATCAATAAATGAGAGTTCTTGATTGACAAGAGTGCGTGGGGGTCAATTTATAGTGGTCTTACGGGATCTGAGGCCAGGTGAGTTTCCTCAAAGACACTGATATGAATGGCGTTGCGGCTCAGTGATCAGAATACTGAGGGAGTCAGTGATCGGAAGTTCTAAATAACGTTGGGTACCTGGAACTGGTGATTGTGGAAACTCTGAGGTTCAGTGATGAGGGTGGTCAATGAGGATCAATGTTTGGAGAAATACTTTTAGGCTAATAGTGATTGAGACTTCCTTTGGCTCATCGATGGGGGATCTGAGGGTATCAGTGACGGGACTTTTGTAGATAGGGTATGTGGAATAGACGGATCAATGAGGGTATCAGTGACTGAGACTGTCATAATTTTCAGGGGAGGTGGGACAGTGGGAATCACTGATTGATCCCCAGTCATTGGGCTATCATTGGAGATCAGTGTGGGTTCCCCAACTGGGATCTGTGTTATTCACCGTTCTGCAATCAGAACGAATCAGTGACCTTTGTAGTCACTGACTAGTGGTCTTTGACGGTCATATTTGGACATATGGGGATATCATAGCTATAAGGACGCCCGGGAGCTGTAGATTGGAGACACCAGGTGTGTCTACGATTAGGAGGCTTAAAGGGAGTTGGTGTTGAGGCTTGTAAAGTGCAGAGGAAGGCAGTGGGAGAGTCAAGGATTTGAGGCTGCAACCTTGCACAGTGGGAACACACTTCACCCATAGGACATACCCCATCTGATGAGCAGCCAGTTCCCTCCTGTTCCTCAGGGCCAAAGCCTACCTCGGAACTCTTTTGGAAACCTCCCTGCCCCTTTTTGTATTGTTTCTCACATTAATGAAAGTGCTTTGAAAGGATTAAGCGTTCAACTTCTGTAAAATAACATGTTATTAAAGATGTGGCTTCTCTTGCTCTTGCCAAGGATTTAATGCATATTTCTCCTAATGCTTCCTTTAAGGCTCTTTCTGGAAAATGTAATGACATATCCATCTGTGACAGCATCCCAAGTGTGAGCCTGGTTTCTAGAAATCTGTTCTGACTTCATGGCAGCTAGGATGGATGTTCCTTTGCCTGTGGTCAGGAAACAAAAAGCTTACTGAGTAAGTATCTAAACTGATACTGTAAAAGATTTTGCTGAAGGGGTAAACCTTGAGAGTGTTTGAAAATCCTTAAAAATAATGTTCTCACCACACACACACACAAAAGATAAATACGTGAAGTGATGGAGATGTTAACTCACCCTAATGTGGTAATCATTTTGCAGTATATACATGTATCAAATCAGGGGATTGAACACCTTAAACTTACACAATTATATCTCAGTAAAGCTAGGGAAAAAAAGATGACTCACAGAAGGAAAAGAAACTAGTTCTGGAAGTTATCGTGTTCTAAGAATCTTTTTACTTTGTTCTGGATTTTTTAGGCATGGCATGTTTGACTTCCGTGAACCCGTGCCTTATAAAATCCTGGTAGAACCGTTCAATAAACCTAATACCACAATAACGATGACAAAAGCAAAAAGCTACTTTTAGCAACTGCTCTTCACTGAAATTAAAGTCAAAGTACTGGTGATTAAGATGGACCAGGACAAAATCACAAATGAAAGGAAAATAAGATTTGATCATTAGCTTAATAAAAGGGTGAAATGCTGAAACAGTCTTTTAATTGTTTTTTTTTCCCTTTGGGGGGGTTAATTAGGTTTATTTATTATTTTTAATGGAGGTACTGGGGATTGAACCAGGACCTCATGCATGCCAGGCAGGTGCTCCACCACTGAGCTGCACCCTCCCACCCCTCCACCCCTGATTGTTTTAAGTAGTACATTCAATCCTTAGGCAATCTTCAGACAAAGCACAGTGAGAATAGCATCTGAAGAAACAAAGGAAGTGGAGAGGTGAGGCAGGTAACATCTTTCAGAAACCATACATGTCAGGCTTTCATTTTTAGAGCAGACATTTCCTATTTTTCCACTGCACAGAATCAAAGCCAGGTAATTTCTTCGATGCAGGACCCACACGCATGGGTAAGGAGTCAGGCATTTTCTTTTTCTTGTAGTTTCCTTCATCACCTACACTATGCCTAGTGCCAGGTTTGGGAGCAAGTAATATTTCTTTTTAAAGTTTTTAACATAAACCTTTAATTGAAGTATAAGATGCATACAAAAGTATGCATAAATATACATACAACTCAATGAATTGTCACAAAGGGAACACCCCAGGGTAATGTGTTTATCAGAAAACAGGAGATTGTAACATCCGGAAAGCCCCATGATACCCGCTCCCAGCCACTACGCTGCCATGGGACCAGTCTCCCAGTTCTAACATCACTGATTAATGTTGTCTGTTTTTGAAATTGAATTAAAGGGAATATTCATACCTGGTCAAGGGGCAGTATGTGGCTCCATTTGAAAAAATTTTTAAGTTTGAATCCAGATTATTTCATTTTACTTATGCAATAAACATTTTGCCAGATCATTTCCAGGCATAACATACATACATTTAAGTATGCTTATGTTAACGGCACAGCTCAGTGAATTTTTACATTGAAGAGAACTGTGTACACACAACCTAGATTAAGATATCTCTAGCACCCTGAAGCCTTATCAGTCAAAACCCACTGCCATCCCAGGTCCAATACAATGGATTAGTTTTGCCTGTTTTTGAACTCGAATTAAATGGAATCATAGAAATAATCTGAAGCCAAAACATTCATACAATGGGAAAGTATTGTCTGAAATTTTGAAACCAGACACACACCAGGACAAAATTCTAATCTGTAGCTCTGGCTTGGCCATTTGAGATTGTCTTTTTTGTTTGTTTGTTTGTTTTTGGATATTCCTTCTGGAAGTCAAAAACATGCACATTGAACATTGTGCTGTACAGCAGAAATTGGCACATTGTGACTGACTATACTTAAGTTAAAAAAACAACCAAAAAACAAATGCACATTGAACTGGACCCATGCTTTGTGCCTGACAGCATCCAGATGATGGTATCTATATAGTAACACAGCTTTTGAGTTCAAATGTCAGCGTGTGGTGATGAGGATGTATGAGTCACTATCACGCAGGGAAGGAGATGCTATCCCTTCAGATGCCTGCCATGCTGCTGTTGGGTGACTGACTGCGTGGTGGTACCGCTTATCAAGACTGACTAGCAGGACAGATGACTGGCTTCATCTTCCATCAGATTATCTGGTGGAATTATCCAGATTATCCACCAGAATCATCTACTTTTTAATGAGAAAAGAAAACTCACTACAATAATTTTACCTTGTTGTTGAGGGAAATTGAAAAAAAAATTCTCCATAGTTTCACCATATGCACCCAATTACTGTTTCTTGTCCTTTTTATTTTAGTCTGTGTGATACTGTGATTTATGATAAGAAATATGTATGTGGTCTTCAGTCCTATTTTTGGCACAGAGCTCCTGAAACCCTTGGAATTTCCTAAGTGATAAAAGGGATAAATGTGTCTTTTGTTATTCATAACTCAGCCCCTTTCAACTGCTCCTGAGTTTGTGTTAAATGAGATAACTTTTGGAAAGCCTCTAAGGAAGGGCTTTTTTTTTTTTTTTTTAATTTCTACCTTTTATTGTGGGTGCAGGGTGTAGGTAATTAGCTTTATTTATTTTATGATGGAGGTACTGGGGATTGGACCTAGGGCCTCCTGCATGCCAAGCATACACTCTACTGCTGAGCTATGCCCTCCCCACCAGGATGGGCTTTTTAAAATTACTATTTATCATTCCTGTTTTCACAGGTGAGGAAAATGAGGCCCAGGGAGGTAAACTGTCCTAGATTCCTTCAGTCAGTTAAAGGAATCGCTTGGCTTTCAGACATCTGTCCAAGTGACTTGTAGGCTCAGGGTCTTACCAGAAGTTGCCCCTCCCTCAAACCCAGAGCACAGCCATCACTCAGATATGTCTGCTGCTCAGCCCTCTTGCAGGCTTCTTCCTCCCTGGCCCCAGAGGACTGGGGGCTGCTGGATGACTTCTCACCATTGGGTCTGCTTATCTTCAGGTGTCCTGAGTGTACACCTTTGGGTCCCACCACCTTGTTGGACAGCAGGGCTCTCCTTGGGGCCGCAGGACCTCAGTCACACCTGCAGAAGCCTCTGTCAGTGGCTGCAGCTGAGGGTGAGTTCCCTTTGAGAGATGGAGCTTGAGGGCCTAATGGGCCAGGTAAAAGGCCCTCTGGTCCAGGAGAGGGGATCTTCTTCTGAAGGAGTCACCCAGGGTCCAAATCTCTTGCCAGAGCAAAGACTCTCAGTAACAGGCTTTTAGTATTGAGGGACACTGACGGCCTTTTACATTTACGTGACAGTTGGAATAAGTCATTTTTAAGTTCCCACGCTTACCTGACACATGAAAGTATATAATTCAAGGCTGTTATTCCAGTTGTGGCCAGTTTTTCTCGATCTCTTCTAGTTAATTTTCCTTGATCTGTGATCAGCTGTGAGACTTTGGCAGTCACTAAGTTTGGAGGGATTAATCATCATTATGTAAAGAAACCTTAGGAGAGTAATTGGCTAGACCTGTTTTTCCAGGAGAGGACACCAGGATAGTCAAACATTATGAATGTCACTGTATTCAAGAAAAGCTCTTCTCTGTCCCATGGGAAGATTACAATCTCCTCTTTTTGCAGAGGAGAGGTATGAGTTGCTCTGTTTTAAAAGTTGTGCTCCTAGACTATTTCTCAGTGGGCAAAGCCTGGATCTGGTGGGAATCAGCTGTGAGGCTGTCACTGTTTGAGTTGCCAGTCATCAGGGCCACAGCTCAAGAATGCCAATCAGGAAACAAACTCTTGTTGCCCGCGCAGTGGTGGGATGGTTTTCCTGCCCTCAAAGGTGTGAGTCAGTTCTGGTGGATGTAGGAGTTATTTTGTCTATGTCTTGCCGTTTGCTTTTTGCCTTTCTTTTCCTTGTCTCTTTTACTGAGGTATAAAAGACATAGAGCAAAACATACAAATAATAAATATGCAACATGATGGATTTTTAAATACATACACACATTCATGTAACTATCATTTAGAGCAACGTTTCCACCACCTTAGAGCTGGGGTTGACATATAATTGCCCATGAGGCAAATCTGGCCTGCCATCTCTGTTTGTAATTAAAGTTTTATTGGAACACAGCTGTACTCATTCACTGCTGTATCATTATCAGTGGCTGCTTTCATGCTGGAACAGCAGAATTGAATAGTTGTGGCAAACTCCATAGGACCCACAAAGCCAAAAATATTTACTGTCTGGTCTTTCAAATAAAAAGTTGGCTGACCCCCTACGCTAGCAGGCTCCATCCTACCCCATCTCAGTAATATCCATCCCCTTCCCACGTTCTGACTCTCTCACCATAATTTTACCTGTTCTGGAACTCCCTAGAAATGGAATTATCCAGTATATTCTTCCTAAGTTTGACTTCTTTCATTGGACATAATATCTGTGAGATCCACATGGATTGCATGGATATCAGCAGTTCATTCCTTTTTATTGTTGAATAGTATTCCATTATATGGACACGCCACAATTATCTAGTTCTCCTGGGCAGTTTCCGGTTGTGACTTACTATGATCAAAGCTGCCATGAACATTCTTATTCAAGTCTTCATTGCACACTATGCATTTATTTCTCCAGTATATTCCCAGGGGTGGGACTGCTGGGTCATGGGGATTCTACATTCAGCTTTGGCAGATATGGCCAAACAGTTTTCCAAAATGATTGAACCAAATTGCAGTCCCACCAGCCACAAGTCAGACCTCTTGTTGCTCCTGGATGTGGATTTTCAATGCCAGGCTGTAGCTTACTAGCACAGTATATTCAGACCTATTTATAAGGTTTCTCACTACTGTGAGTGAAAAGCTTGAATGTTCTTTATTAATGTTTTGTATGAATTTAGTTCCGTATTTCCTAATATGTGTATTTTTTGGAAATAGGGAACCTCCAAGTTATAGTAGTCTTATCTAGTTATAGTACCAGTTATTTTAAAAGGAAAATTTTAATATTGTGATTTTTGATTATCACTACATATTTATAGTTTTTATAGACTAAAGCTTTGTGAACATATGCATTCATACGGAACTACGAGGCCATATTCGTGTGTTTAACTTGGGTAGATATGGCCAGTTTTCTCCAGCGCTACTGCTTGCAAGGTTGGAGCCCCTTGAGGCTGACCTCTACTCACCCCCTTGCCTGGACCTATCCCCTGAGGAAGGGTCCTTGCTTTCTGACACTCAAGATTGTAAAGGTGCACCTTGTATTCTTTGTTCCAGATGATGGACTCAGACATTTTCCAAGGAGCTCTAGTTCTTTCTGGTGAGAATGAGTGGTAGCGATCAGAATCTGGGTGCTGGCAGGCTTTTCCAGTCAGGATGACACCGTGCCCGGTTACTTCAGTGAGAATCGCCACAAAAGATATAATTTTTAAAAACCAAGAGTTATTCCACTGGTAATTTTAATATAGTTCTAACATTAAACGTTCAAGTACATCAAAGTATTTATTTATACTCTTAACCTATGACTTGCCCTTTTAAAAACAATTTAAGCCATTACAGTTATTTCTTTAATTAAACATCTTGAGTTGTTTGTTGTCAGCGGCTGAACATTATTTTTTAATGACAACACTGAATAATCTGCTGGGTGAAGGGACAGAATGGGATTTCAAAATTTGTAGATACTGACAGGCATATGTAGAATAGATAAACAAGATTATACTGTATAGCACAGGGAAATATATACAAGATCTTGTGGTAGCTCAGAGCAAAAAAAAAAACAAAACAATGTGACAATGAATATATGTATGTTCATGTATAACTGAAAAATTGTGCTCTACACTGAAATTTGACAGAACATTGTAAAATGACTATAACTCAATAAAAAAATGTAAAAAAAATTAAAAATAAAACCATTTATTGAAAAGACAAAAAAATAATAATCTGCTGGGTTAATATCAAGGTTTAGACTTTCAGTAATTATGTGTACCACAGTTTAAGTAACCATAAGTTTTCTTGAAGTTATACAGTGACTTTGCTTTGCTTTGTGTTCTTTGTGGTATTATCATAACAGAGATGGAAGCCCCTTTTCTGGTATATACTTGGGACCAGTGGTATAAGTTTGAAGGATTTTTGGCTTTTAATAATTTCCAGTTCTAACATGGTAGTGGCTTTTGCTTCCTGGGAAGTTTGTTCTGCGCATCCACATTCTGGGTTGAATGGCACCATGTTTTCCTTCTACCACAATGACTTAAAGCACGGGCTTTTGTGCAGGAGTTCCGTAGGGAATTTGCAAGTCCTAAAACAAGCCTGGTCTCTCACAGCTCTCTTCTCTCCTTCTCCATCCTCCTCCCTCCAATCTATCTTCACAGGCCACAGATCTTTTTCCACGAACAACAGAAAATGATTGAGTACCAGGTAAGTATGACATTAACAAGCCTACTTTCCCTTCTTGGGGAAAGTGTTCTAGAAAAAATATATGCACTTCAACCACATATGCTCTGTCATGTGCTGGGTTCTCAGGAAAGCGGACTTGGGGTTGGAGATCTGCAAGCAGGAGGTTTCCTAGGGAGGCTCTTGGAACACCTGTAAGTCAGTGAAGGAAGCAGAGTGGGCAGAGGGAGTTGTTGAACAGAGGCATCAGCTGATCTTAGAAGATGCTCTGGAGTTGGGAAGCTCCTCAGTGTTGTCCTGAATGGAGGCAAGGAGGCCACTGTATTCTGAAATCAATCGGTCTTTGGTTGTAGGCTGCCCCAGGGAGGGCATGTAACCTTGGGTGGAGTGGCTCTCTTTGACCAAGGGAAATTCTCAAAAGGTCTCAAGCCTGCAACAGCCAGCCATCTCCTAGCAGCTGGGAGAAGTACCTTGGTACTCCAGGGGGATTTGGGTGGAACGCCACAGCCTCTCACTACACAGAGATACAGTGGCCAGACACTTATTATACATATTACTCTACCCTTTTCCCCCCTGATTAAAATGTCCAAGAGATGGTACCATATTGGTATGTTTTTTTTAAACAACATACATAATGCTCCATGATATGCATGGAACATATAATATACTCCCCCCTCCATTTTATGGACATTCTTGTAGTTTCCAAATTTCATATTACAAGCAATGATGCAAGGCATATTCTTTGTTGAAACACGTGATGTACAAGGGAGAGATTCCAGCAAGAGTCACTAACTGTGCGCTTCCTGGTAGCCCAGCAAAAAGGCAGAGACAGCCCATGGTTTGTGCTGGCCATAAGGGAGAAACATATTGTTATTTCCAAAGAAAACTTAGCTTTTTAAGGCACTTTTTTCTAAAGACATTTCCCTGAGGGGCCTTCTTATGACTGAGGCCGGGCAGTACTGTTGCTGACAGCGTGGTCCCAGGATGAGGGCTTCTCCTGGAAGCTTGTTAGATATACCGAATGGCACGCCCCAGCCACACCGGCTGGACTAGTTAACTGTGGGTGGGGCCTGAGAATCTTTGCCTAACAAGCTCTGGACATCCTTCTGCACATGTAAGTGTGAGCAGCACTGAAAGAGTGGACAAAATTCTTAACGATCACTAACAACACAGTTTCTGCAGGGCTTCAACTCATCCCTCAGAGTTGAGTGTCAGCCCCAAGGCGAAACTCTCAGTTCCCCAGGTGACCAGAACCACCACGGGCTCAGCTTCCCAATGATGTGACTGTTTTCTATCAATGTCAAAGTTGCGGGAAGTTTTAACTCCTCTGTGCTTTGTGGCCCATGGGTAACGGCAGAAAATGCTAAATTCCAGTTAAAAGAAAGTGAAAATATGAATATTACTTCTTCTGTGAGGGGGCAGGAAGATTCCTCCAAGTTTACAGAAGTCCCGATTTTAATCTAAGGTATCGAGATTGAGGAACAGATGAACTGCCCATTGTTTAAGTTTCTGTCTTTCCCTTTAGGTGTCTCTGCTAGTTTGGCAGCAAACAGTTGAACGTCTTATTCCCTAGCATGACTCGGTGTGAGGTCTTCCCAGCCCCCCCACCTTCCTCACTGATTTTGGATGGTGAAGGACCCTGTGCCCTGGCCGGAATCCCCGCAGCCCCAGAGCTCCTGCTCTCCTACGTCTCATTCCGGAGACCCAGCTCTCCCCTCTCTGAGTTCTTTTCTCTGGTCCTTACAACCACTGTCAGTGTCTCCAACCCTAGAAACCATTACCATTTGTGAACCAGAACATCCTTTCCTTTCTCTCCTGGTCTCCTTCATCTCCCGAAGTGAGTTCCTCGCTCTTGCTGTTTCTACCTCCTGTTTCTCATTTTTTCTTGTGTCCAGAATCCTCTCTTCCCACTTAAATAAAACTTTTCTGGCCAAGGTCCCAGGTGACTTTGCTGAGGCTGAAGTCAGGAGATGCTTTTTGATGGCTGTGCTGAATTCAGCTGTACTTTTTGTCTCCTTCTTCTGTCTGAAAGGCAGCCCCATGTTCTGGGTGAGAGCACTCAGACCAGACTGCTGAATCTGAATGCCAGTTTTTGGCAAGTCCTTGAACCTCTCTGCCTGTTTTCTCCTTTCTAGTATAGATGTAGCATTAAATGAACTAATGTAGGTAAAGTGCTTGGAATAGACTTTGTTTATGACACTCAGTGAGGTTAGTCCTCCCTCCTTCATGCCGGGGACAGTGCTTCCCTACAGCTTCTCAACCTCTTCTGTGGTTTCTCTTTCCATCTTCTTACCTCTTAGATGCTGATGTTTCTGTGGGGCCTCTGGGGGTGGTTTCATCCACTCTTAGGTGGATACTGGTGAGTCTACAGGTGACGCCCTCGTCTACACCCAAGCCCAGGCCTCCTCCCAGAGCTCCCACCCCCTTTGCCCACGACGTGATCAGCATCGTCCCTGGCTGCCTCGTAGGACTTCACGTTTAATGTGTACAAAGTTGAACTCCTGGTTTCTGTTTCTTCTTCCCTGTTTCCCATCTCAGGAAATGGTACCATCCCACCAGGCAAGGCAGGAACCTGAGGTTTGTCCTTGACTTCTCCCTGCCTTCCACTTGTCTCACTCAGTCACCAAGTTTTGCTAATTTTACGGCCTTAGTGTTTCTTCCATCTCTCTCCTCTTCTTCCCTGTGTTTGGTGAAAATGGCATGGCCTCTAGGGTGCAGAATTATATCTTTTCTGGTTTGCTCTGTTCTGGGCTATTCCCTTCTATTCTGTTCCACCCCACCCCGTCCCGTCCCGTCCCAGTTAGCTCTGTTGGGGAAGTGCTGACCCAGAGCCTATCACTGAGCCAGGCCCTGTGCTCTGTGGCGAAGCCTGACTGCTGCTCTCCTGCTCCTGTGGTGCATTCTGGCATCAAAGAGGCTGTCTGCCTGGCGCCTTCTCTGTGCCATGGCCTTTGTGTGGGTCTTAGGGTCTCCTGGGCCAGCCTGCATGGCCTCCACCCCGGTTCTGGTCCTGCCTTCGGGTCCACCCGCCTGGGCCGCTGCTCAGGTAGCGCTGTGAGACCTGACATTCTTCAAGGAGCCCTGAGCCTCTTGAGGGTGGAGAGTTTCTGCTCTCAGCCCCTTCAGCCTCTGCGGGGCCCTGTCAGCACTTCCTTCCTCTGGCCAGTCCCGGAGGGGATGGGCCGGTGTCACTGGCACTGTGCAGTGCACTAGGGCTCCCCACCCCACCGACACCCAGGCACAGACCCTGGCCACCCCCTCTTTTTTGTGTCCTTTAGATTGTTTTCCCTTTCTTAATAGATTTTAAAATATTGATTTACAGTCTTTTTCTCCTTAAATAAAATAGTTACCTTTATACAGTGCTGTTATATGCCAGGCATAGTTTACACACGTTAACGCATGTAAACCACATAACTAAGAGACATACACTATTATCGTCTCCATTTAACAGATGAGAATACTGAGGCACAGAGAGGTTAAATAGCTTTCCCAGGGTCACTCATTTAGTGGCAGAGCCTGTAGTTGAACTCAAGCAGTCCTGCCCTGAAGTCCATCCTTTTTGCTGATCTGCTCCATTGCCCCTTGTTGTCTGTCAGCCAGCGTGAAGTTAGCGAGCAGCCCACAGAGCCACCCTCCCTTCTGACAGCAATGGTAAATTTGGAGGGTCCCAAGACCACCCTCAGGTTTGATAATTCTCTAGAAGGACTCACAGAATGTTACACTCACAGTCACGGTTTATTACAGCAAAAGTACACAGATTAAAATCAGCCAAGAAAAAGATACTTGGGACAGAGTCCAGGAGAGCCCCTCACACAGCATGTCCATCTGTCCTCTCCCAGTGGAGTTGTGGACAGTGCTGAATTCTCCCAGCCACCACGTGTGACCATGTAGAGTACTGCCAACCAGGGAAGCCCACCTAAGTCATGGCGTCCAGATTTTTTGGGGGGGATTGGTCACTAGGCATGGTTGACTGCTGACCTCAGTCTCCAGCCGCTCTGGAGGTTGACCTGATGCCTGTGACCCATAAATCAAATTGCTAGACTTTCTGGTGCAGCCCAAGGACCCCCAGTGAAAAAAGAAGCCACTCTTATCCTGGAGGACATTGCAGGGTCTTAGCGATTAACTCCCAAGAGCTGAGGGCAAAGATCAGACCTCTCCTTGGGCAAGATTAAATTCTCTACAGTTGCAAAACTGTTTCTTCTACTCACAGGAATAGAGGAAGTTTTTTTCCCCCATTCCAACAATTCTCCAATTCTGTGCAGAGTAGTTAGGGACTCAGTCTCCCGAGACTGCCCACCACTTCAGATGCCAGTCACAAGTCTCAAATTGTCACCTGAACTTCTGGTCAACCAGCTATAAATCGGTGGTTCCCATGACTCCCTCCTCAGTCTTAACTTGCTCTAACTCACAGAACTCAGGGAATCACTTTATTTACCATCACAGGTTTATTATAAAGGATACAAATGAACAACCAAGGGGGGAGGGTGTAGATCAGTGGTAGAGTCCGTGCCTAGCAAGCACGAGGTCCTGGGTTCAATCCCCAGTGCTTCCATTTAAATAAGTAAATAAACCTAATTACCTACCCCTCCCACATCCCCCCCAAAATGAACAGCCAGATGAAGAGTTACTTGGGGCAAAGTAGGATCCTGAGCACAGGAGCTTACGTCCCCATGGAGTTTGAGGTGCCCCTCTCCAGCCCTGGATGTGTTCGTCAACCTGGAAGCTCTCTGGGGATTTTATGGAGGTTCCATCACGTAGGCCTAGTTGGTTAAATTATTGGCCTTTGGTGATTAGCGCAATCTCAAATCCCTCTCCCCTCGCCAGAGACTGGGGGATCTGTGGCTACAAGTCCTAATTCTCTAATCACATAACTGGTTCCTCTGGCAACCAGCCCCCATCTTCCAAGAGTTACGTCATTAGCATAAACTCTGTTACGGCTGACAGGTGCTTGTTACAAGTAACAAAAGACACTCCTATTGCTCCTAGCACTCCGGAAGTCTCGGGGGTTTAAGAAGCTCTGTGCCAGGAACCAGGGCACAGATGCATTTCTTCATACATCACAATATCCCAGGTGCCTTCTTAGGTTAGTACCGCTGGGTCTCCCTCAGCAGCAGGGTCCCAGGGCACTGGGCTCTTTGGGGAATTTGTTCTCTGTGCCCCAAACCAGAGGATTGCTGGGCTGGGAAGCCTCCTTTCCACAGTTGCTCCTCTGGGTCTCCCGCTGAACTCTTCTGCTGTTGGCCGCTTACATATGAGTGTCCCTCGTGGCTCTGGCCTGAGCACTTGGCTCCTCTTGTCTCCTCGCAGACGGATCCCGCACCGCGTGACAACTTTAGCTGCCACTTCTGGGCTGATGGCTCACACAGCTTTAGTACGACGCCCTCTTTGCTTCTGCTGTTTTTCTTGACTCCACTTCATCACCACGGTCACCCAGTTGCCTTAAGGGTGTTACCCTTATGCTCTCTTCACCCCACAACCAGTTAAGGCACAGGTTCTGCTCTTCTTTACAGTGGTTTTTCTCTGTCTCACTGTTAACATCCTACTTGTGAACCTCATTTTCCACCTGGGATATTAGTGAGTCTTTCCTTTCCCTTCCCTCCAGGTCACCTGTCACATTTCTCTTCCCATCCATTCACTTTCAGACTGTGAGTTTTGTATCTCTTGCAGGCAGCATTGCTTTTTTTAAAATCCAGTGTAATTAGATTTTATCTAATCTCTGCCTTTTTGGATTGTTAGTTGGGGGAGGGTATAGCTCAGTGACAGAGTGCATGCCTAGCATTCACAAGGTCCTGGGTTTAATCCCAGTACCTCCAATAAACTATATAATTAAATAAACCTAATTACCTCTCCCTTCCCTCCTCCCCCCAAAAAAACTATAATTTAAAAAAAAAGAGGCTGATTTGCTTTACAGTTTAGTTTAGGCTTATAAAGTGGAGTGTTAGTCATGTGTTAAATAACCTTATAATTTAATATAGTTTAATATAAATGTAATTAAATTATATAAATAAATTAAATATAAATTATATAAATATATATAAACTGTAATCGTTTACTATAAATATAATTAATTATATTTAATATAAATATAATTATGTAACCTATGGTTGGCCTTATATCTGTCTTTTTTGTATTTAGCTCTGTATTTGTCCCATCTGCTTCTGTTTCCGTTTCTTTTCTCTTATGTGTGTGTGTGTGTGTCTGTTTGTGTGGATTAATTGGACATTTTTTAGAATTCTGTTTATTTACTTCAGGACACCTCTTGGCACTATGATTACAGTGGTTACTCTAGGGATACAGTGTACAGTCTGCTTACAGTTCCCATTGTACCGCTTGACACAGAATGCAAGAAACTCACCCCATGCCTTCTAGAATGGGCTTTCTACACATACTTGCCGCTACCCTGCCGCCGCCACTGCTGCTGCCCTGCCGCCGCCGCCGCTGCCCTGCCGCCGCCGCTGCTGCCTTGCCGCCGCCGCTGCTGCCCTGACGCCGCCGCTGCTGCTGCTGCCCTGCCGCTGCCGCCGCTGCCCTGCCGCCGCCGCTTGCTGCTGCCCTGCCGCTGCCGCCGCTGCTTGCCGCCGCCGCCACTGCTGCCCTGCTGCTGCCGCCGCTGCCCTGCCGCTGCCGCTTGCTGCTGCCCTGCCGCCGCCGCCGCTGCCCTGACGCCGCCGCTGCTGCTGCTGCCCTGCCGCCGCCGCCGCTGCCCTTCCGCTGCCGCTTGCTGCTGCCCTGCCGCCGCCGCTGCCCTGCCGCCGCCGCCGCTGCCCTGCCGCCGCCGCTGCTTGCCGCCGCCTCCGCTGCCCTTCCGCTGCCGCTTGCTGCTGCCCTGCCGCCGCCGCTGCCCTGCCGCCGCCGCCGCTGCCCTGCCGCCGCCGCTGCTTGCCGCCGCCTCCGCTGCCCTTCCGCTGCCGCTTGCTGCTGCCCTGCCGCCGCCGCTGCCCTGCCGCCGCCGCCGCTGCCCTGCCGCCGCCGCTGCTTGCCGCCGCCTCCGCTGCCCTTCCGCTGCCGCTTGCCGCTGCCCTGCTGCCACCGCAATGGTTGAGTTAGTTGAAAATTTTTGAATTCAAGATTATAATTTTTTGAAGGTTAGGAACATGGTTGCCCATTAATATCCTCTGAATTTCAGATGCAAAGAAGATTTTCCTAGAGTAAGAATAATAATATATAAAATTATATGTGCCAACTCTATTTGGGAATAGAATCCTAAATTTAGAATAAAGATTATTTTTTTTAGAAAAATGACTCTTCCTACATACCAGTTTAAAGTACTCATATCCCAACTGAAAAATGAGCAGAAGCCATGAACAGAAATTTCAAAATGGAAGAAACATATATGGGCAGTAAACACAAAGAAAATGTGCAACCTCATGAAAATGCATGAGACACACAAAACATGAGACACACAAATTAAATCTATATGATTGGCAAAAATTGAAGTCCAGTAATGCCAAGTTATTGGCACTGGATGTGGGAAGGATGGAGGAGATGTGGATCCACAAAATCTTTTATGCTTTACTGGTAGAAATGTAAATTAGTATGATCGTTTTAGAAAATAATTGAGGATTATCTAGTAATGTCAAACATTCACGTACTCTATGGTCTAGTACTTCCACGCTTGATATATACACAGAAGAAACTCTGCACATGTGTAATTTTACCATGCGATATTTACCAAAATGTTAATAGCATCACTGTTGAAACAGCAAAACCCTAGAAAAACCTAGCTGCTCAACCACAGGAGAACAGGTGAATGAATTGTGTTATTCTCAAACAGATGAAAATAAACGCAAGGAAATTATGAACACAGGATTCAGGGAGATCGCTGACCTCCATGGGTGGAGTAAGGCTTTGAAAATGAGGTGGGCACTAGATTCATGACTGCTTATTTAAAATAATTAAATAAATATCTCAGATCATGCACGACGAATGATAAAAGCATATTGGACAAAGGATGACGGTAAAGCCAAAGTCCTGAGGTCAATTAAAGGAGCTTAAGAAAGAAAAGGTGAGGGAACAGAAGGGAAGGAAAGAAATCACTGTCAGTTTCATTGCTTCTATAGCCTTGTCCCCAAATAAATTATCCCCACAGGCTATCTGCCCCCTACCCCCGCAATTCTCTGGGCTGATGATTCTGGCCAAGCAATGGTACAAATGTTCTAGTAGTGCCAACTTACTACTCTTCCTGAGTAACACAGTCAGCTTTTCTGGTTGACTTAGCCCAACAGCCAACCATCTACTTGTGGGAAGTTTCAGGGCTCAGACAGGCCTCTGGGGGAGGTATTTGAGATCAAGAAAGATTGACAGTGCCTGCCTTCAACTAGATCTCTGTGTGAATGACAATTGTTCATCTCTGACGCAAACCACTTCAGGCTGAAATTTGATTTCACTTTCTAAGAGTCCAGCTCCTTCTTCTCTTCCCTATCAGTCTGGGCACTATTTCCAGGCCCCCAGTGTGTCTTCTCAAAGACTGGCTGAGCCACTTTCCAGATGGAGCCAACATCATCCTCTATCTGATCCCCAAATCATGAACAGAAGGCTGAGGAAATGAGAAGTGTATACCCACCGGGAAGGGAGAGAAGCTTCCAGCACGGGGTACACAGCAAGATCACAGAGGCACAACCTAATTCTCCAGAAAGCCAGTTCAGATCAATGACAGGACAGCCTGGTTCCAGATGAAACTCTCCTGGATTTTAAAACACAAATAAATAGTAACATTGAAATGAGATAAGATTTACCACAAATTTAATCTGACATATTTAATGATATATATTATGATAATTCTGGCACCTGAAGACCAGATATAAAGAGGAAGCCACTGACATATTTGACAATATTAGCTATTCCTGGGATTCCCTCAGACAAGAGATGGGAAAGAGAAAAGATAAAGTGCATGAGCTTCTCTCCTGCCAGAAGGGCACAGGGTACTGCTCCAGTCCTCTTTCCTTAAGGATTTAAGGTGTGCCACAGTACCTGGAAAGAGAAACCAGCTTGATGCCCCAGAGAGACTGATTTCAGTGTTCATTTAGAAGTCAAATTTATCAGGTCAGATCTCTCTCTGATAACAGCAGAGAGAAGCCCTGCCTGGGGGGGGGGGTGTGGGGAGGGTGGGCCTTTGTTCAAACATCAAAAAACTGTGGGAACAAGCTGCTGGTTAGTGAGAGATGGTGGGAGGACAGCTGGATATATCAGCAAGCTGGAAAAATAGCCATATTTTCAGTACAACCTAATAATAATAATCTTTACTCCTAGTATCTTCTTAAAGTGAAGCTTTTTACTACTTAACACATTCCAAGTATACTAGGAATTGAAATGAGAAAGTCCAGATCCCAGGGTACCTCTTAAATACGGGCAGAGGATTTTAGACTTCATATACCAGGGCAGAGGATTTTAGACTTCATATACCAGTTCCTTGATCATCAGTAAACTCGTCTCTAAAATTTGACCTAGAGGTCATTGGAAGAGTAGTTCTTAGGTTAAAAAAAAAAAAAAAAAAAAAAAAAAAAGCCCAGAAATAGGTCCCTGTGCTGCCAAATGAGTTCTGAACTGGTGAATTCCTAAAAAACAGGACACAGCTTCCTGCAAATTATTAGGAAGTAGTTTTTGCCTCCAATTTACTGGCTTTGTATTACAACGTCTATCGAGGACGCTGGGTTTCCCCCACCCTTGCACTCCCTTCCTCCTTGGATGGTGGCAGATTTGGGACAAGGACCAGGAGAAAACTGAGCTGTAGTGCTAATGAGTAGATATGTGAAGAGTGAAGAGGATATATATTTTTTTAAATCTTGTCTCTGCATAATGTACCTACCTGAATTCCTCTTTTGGATTCTTTATCCTTATTTAAACTTGTCATTTGAGCATCTGAAGTAAAAATATGGGCCCAGGATCTCCTTCTTAATGAGAAAAGCACCTCTTCTCCCCAACATCCTCACACGGAGAAACCAATTAAAACAGCCTCCAGTCAAAGGTCAAGAAGAAATCAGAGGGGAGCTGGGGAAATTAGCAGTTAGCAGGCAGGTGAGCCTGGCCATGCTGGGTCTTTCCAAGATCTCTAAGTTGTCTCTCATGAACGATCTTTCCCTGGCTGGGTTTGACTTTTGTGGGTTTTGGTTTAATTTTGCTTGATTTTCTTACTGTCGATAAGTAAGGCATTGCAGTAGTGTAGGATTGGTAAGGCATTAAAGTTTAGGAAGTGAGCCAGGAAGGAAAATGGCCAAGGAAACAGCCTGGCTGCCTTCAGACTAGCCTTCAATGTCTTGGGGACAAATGGGGTCGTTGCAAAAGCTCATGGTCCAGCTGAACTCACCAGGGTCAGAAGAGCCACGTGCAAATTGGAGTCAAAGTGCTGTCATAACGAACAACACGTACTCCTTGGGGGTGGTTTTCACCTACACACAGATCTCCCTGGGGAACCGCACTCATTTGGATTTTTTTTTTAATTTGCACTGGGTTTTTTGAGTTTGTGTTGAGTTTGCATTTGAGTTTGCAGATTCTGGTCATGGCCACTTTCTTTGTGACCAACACTTATAGCATCTCCCACTCCTGTCGTGCAGCTCTGAGGTGGCTGCGGGAGTGCTGCCCATGAGTGGGCAGGATAAGCTGCGTGCACGCCCTGCAGGTCCCAGCTGGGCAGATCTCTGCCTCCTACCCTGTCCTCTGCAACGCAGAGGCACCTCGGGGACAACAGGGCAACCACATGAGGACATCTTCAGATGCAGAAAAAGGTAGTCGTCACCATGCCATCACCCTGAATCCTTAGTTCCACTCCTGACTGGTTCAAACAAACCTTTTTCTAGAGCTCTGACCATTGCGGAAAAAAAAGTTAAGACACGAATCACCTAGATTTTGAAACTCCAGGTTTTTCTGGTTTGGTTTTGCATCATCACAAGGTAAGAATCACAGTTTACTAACTCAGATGTGAATGGAATATGGCTTTAAAATATCCTAGGAAACAATATAATTTTACGTGACTATTTCATCTCAACAAGCAAATCAGAAATTCAGCCTCACACATTTTGGAAAAATCTACCCATCCCACACCAGATTGGACCCTGGTTCGAAGGCTTCACATAGTGACCAATTGGAGGGTCTTAGTCGTCAGTCGTCTGTTTATCTCCACTAAGTACCAAGATATGTGCTGTCCCTGTTTGTGCAGTCCCAGACCTGGTGGCTCTCTGACGCATGCCACACTACACGTGGGCCTCAGGCATCCCTGTCTGATGCAAAGCTGAGCTCTAAAGTGCCTGCGATCTAGGGTTGCCAAGTTGAGCAAAAATAATAATAATAATAACAACAAAAAAAGACACTCAATTACATTTGAATTTCAGATAAACAGCAAATCAATCTTTTAAGTATGCTCCATGCAATATTTGGAACATACTTATACAAAAAAAGACTGTCTATGTGAATTTCATACTTAACTGGATGTCCTGCATTTTATCTGAGAATCCCGTTGTAATCTCTGTGCCAATATTCCTCTATGAGATCGTGCTGCCTCCCTGAGGCATCTTCTGTAAACAGGACCTGGGTCGCTATGCCTCTGAAATTATGAACCTCTTGTAACACTAGACGAGGGGAACATTTTTCTGGGGAATTATTGTTCTCAGTGGGATTAAACTGTTTCTAACAAAGCCAGAACATTCTACAGATGGTTCTGCTTTCCACCTGTTTTACTGGCCAAGAGGCAATGAATTAGTCTATTACCTTGAAATTGGAGGCAGTGGGCAAGGCAGGAATTAAGGTGTCAAATAGTTTATCCATACTCCCCTCACTTTTGTTCTTTCTCTCACTCTGTCCCTCCCACCCCTTTCTCTCTTCTTTCTTTTTGCAGTATCAAAAGAAAATGTTTGGAAAATGCATTTTTTCTTTAGGTCAAGAGATCAGGCAGTTTTTACACTATGAAAGAGATTTATAAAAATACAGTAAGGTCATATGAATCCTTGGAAGTTAGAGTAACTTAAGTCACAAATACAAAGGAGAATATAAACTCATGTCACACAAAAGTTCTTTTTCTAAATGTACATTTGAAGACCCTACACTTTTTTCCATAACAATGTTATCCCATTGTAACTCAAAGCAGAAGTTACTAAGAAAATGCATGGTTGTCTGGTAACCACATATACATGTTATAAAAATATTTTAAACATATTTTATGTGCATTTGATTTAATTGTTGATTGGACTATTCCAAAAAATCCAGGAATACATTCTAATGAATGAATGAATGAGGCAACTGCACAAAAGCATGTGTGAAAATATACTCACTGCAGCATTATTTATGAGAAAGAGAAGACCAATTTAACTGTCCTTCAATAAAATATTAATTAAATTGTGCTGTAATTACCTACTATGGCTCTTAAACCTGATATTTTATTTTCATTCAATCAGAGTTCCTAAAATAAGGGAGAGAAATTAAAAGACTTAAGTAGTGGAAAAGAAGATAGAAAACTGTCATTTTTCAATGACAACATAAATATGCATGTATGAAATTCAGAATAATCTACAGATTCATTATTTGAACTAGTAAATAAGTTTAACAAAGCTGCCAGATATAATGGCAATATACAAAAATGAGTTGTAATTTTATAGCAGTGTAAATAGTTCGAATGTGAATTTTTTTTTTTAATTTACAGCAGCATCAGAAAAAAGGAAGGGAAAAGATTTCAAGGACTCTACACAGAAAACTATAAAATATTATTTAGTGGAATTAAAGACAAAACAGGAGGAGGGATAGATCAAGTTTGTGAATTACAAGATTCCATGTTTCTAAAATGTCAGTTCTCCTCTAATTAAAGCCATAGATTCAGTGTAAACCCAGTCAACAACCAAGCAGACATTTTGTATGTGTGATCATTGATGGAGTAGTTCTAGGACTACAGAAGCATTGCAAAGGGCCAAGAATAGCCAAAACAATCTTGAAAATTAAATTTCCAAGACATCAAAACTTACGATAAAGCTGCAGTGATTATGACACCGTGGTATTGCATCAAGGATTGGCAGAGACCAATGGAACAGAATAGAGTGAAAAATCAGACCCACGCACGTGGTCACTTGACCTATGACAAAGGTGGCACTGCAGAACAGTGGGAATAGGACACTCTTCTCAATAAATGGTACCGAGTCACCTGGATTACTCAGATGCCCTTTCAGGCCTGAGGTACTCATTGTTCTGGTAGCTGGAAGAGTTAGATCTCTGCTCACTGCTCACAGCTGCCTCTCCTCCTGGGAATTTCCCATAGCCAGAGAAAGCAGCTTCTTCCAAGATGATTCTCTCTCCCTGAGGATACTCCTACATCAATGACTGGTCAACGCAAGTATGGAAAGTCCTGACCCTTCCTGGATTGTCCTCTCAAGGACCATTCTAGTTTAAGAGTTCCCCTTGGGAACAGCTTAGGTCATGAAAGCAACTGCATCCTCAAACTTAAGTCTCCCTCCACCCCATCTAACTCCGTATACTCATCTCAGAAGTTTACCCCAGTAAAACTTCTGCACACAAATCTTAGAGTCCCAGATTCTGTTTGCTAGGGAACTCAACCTGGAACACACTGGAAAAAATTAACCTTGACACTACCTCATACCTTACATACAATTAATTCCAAGTGATAGTTTATCTAATGTGAGTCATAAAAGATAAAATTTCTATGAGTATCTAACATAACCAAGCCCCCACTACTTTGGGGTTGAAGAAAGATTTCTTAAACAAGACACAAAAGCACTTACCATACAAAAAAAGGCTGATAAATTGGACCACATTCAAATTAAGATCTTCTGTTTATCAAAGGATACAATTTAGAGTAAAAAGTCAAGCCACAAATTCAGGGAAGATAAACACAATGCCTATAAGCCACAAAGGATTTTTATAAAAAATACATAAAGAAAGACCAAAAAATCAATAAGAAGATAGAAAAATCCAATAGAAAAAAAGAAAAGGGTAAGAGGTTTGAATGGGTACTTCCCACTCCCCAAAAGATATCAAAATAGCCAGCAAACAAATGAAAGGGAATTCAAACTTATTAATACTCAGAGAATGCAAATTAAAACCACAATTAAATATTCACCTCAAACCCACTGGAATGGCAAGATTAACACTACCAGGTGTTGGTGGAAAATGTAGAGTACCTAGAATAATCCGACACAGCCTGAAGAAACTTGTATTATATAGTCTAATAAAATTGCATACTTGCATGTATGTCTCTTTTAGGAATAGCCCCAACAGAAATGAGTGGATGTATATATCAAAACACTGACATATAAATGCTAATAGCAATGGTATTCATAATAACAAAAAATTAGAATAGTCCAAACGCCTGTTAATTTTTATAGACAGTAAAGAAATAAACAAGGCAAGGAAAATAGAGTCAAAACAGAGGAAGCATAATCAGGAAGTGCATGAAAAGCAATGAAATTATGTTGAGGTAGAGGATCTAAAAATTAGGACAGTCTTGTGTAAGAGAATGGTAAAGGGGGATAAAAATTTAACATTTTAGATATGGTGTCTCAAACAATTAAAGAATTTTTAACACTTGATTTATTTATAAAAATATATATACTTCATTCCTTCCTCAAACTAGAGTATTATACGCACCCAGCTTATAAATTGAAATGAGCCAAACACCAAGAAAGTAGTGCATCCCTTTACTGGGATCTCTGCTCGTCTGAGTTGTTCAGCACAGTAGCAGTGCACCAGACACTGGCACCACGACCACCAGCCTGCTAGCAGGCAGCTGTCCTGAATGTAGGCCCATGATAGTTAATTTTATATATCAACTTGCCTGGGCTATGGTGTCCAGATATTTGGTCAAACATTGTTCTTGATGTTTCTTGTGAGGGTGATTTTTGAATAAGATGAATATTTAATTGATGGACTTAGAGCAAAGCAGATTGCCCTCCATCATATAGGTGGGCCTCATCTAATCAGTCAAAGGGCTCAATAGAACAAAGACCCCAGCCCCACCCTACATCCCCCTACCCCAGCAAGAAGGAATTCTGCCAGTAGACTGTCTTTGGACTTGAACTGCAACTCTTCCTGGAGTCTCCATTCTGCCAACTTATTCCATCAGATTTTGGACTAACAAAGCCTCTTACAATCATGGGAACCAATTCTTTAAAATCAACAGATCAAACTCTCATTCTCTCTCTGTCTCCCTCTCTCTCTTTCACTCTCTCCCTCCCTTTCTCCCCCTACACAAACACACACACACACTCACACACATGCATGCACACACACCCCCTCTTGTTTTCCAGAAAAGCCTGACTAACACAAGGCCTAATATCTGGGAACAGCCAGTTCCCCCACCTGGATGAACCTGGCATGAATATTACTTGATTCCTAGTCCTAAGTGCAGCCTGCCTCTTCAGTCCTTCTATGCTCTCTGAAACTCACAGTCTTAAACACATCCTTTCCTCCCAGTCTTTCAAACTCTACCATTTCCTCTGTGTCTTTACAGGGACCAAGCTGAAGACTCTCTGCATTTGGGGACAGAGTCATGTATCCGTGCCAGGCTCTGGCTCCCCACTGAGCTTCCGTGTCTGCTCTGACATCCGCTTCTCCTCTGAGCTGGCTTGTCCTATCCTGAGTGTCCCCTGACACCTCAGTCTCTTCAGGATCCTTTCCGTTGAGTTTCTATTGAACAGGTTGAAACTGTCCATAAAAGAAACCCTTCTATTTAGTGTCAAAAGCATCTCAGATTTCAATTTGTTCCTTTAATAAAAGCGCATTCCCCAGGGTCAGTCAGTCTCACTCATCGCTGCTAAACAACAAGACTAATATTCTAAGGTTACAGTTTCTTCCCTCTGGCTCACTCCAAGAAATCCTTTGTGGCCCTAAGGTTGATTCACTACCTGATCATTCTTCAGCTTAGAATCACTCAAGGGCTTATAAAGACATGGTCTCAGGCCCCCGTTCCCAGAGTTTTTGCCTCAGTATTTCTGGGTGGGGCCTGGGAGCTTGCGTTTATAACATGTTCCCAGGTCAGGCTGAGGCTGTGGATCCAGGGACCACACTTTGAGAACCACTGTTCTGGCTCTAGTTCTTTAAGTGCTGCCTCCTGTGCCTGTTCCTCCATTGACTACCTGTAGTCCCTAATTCTTTTATAGATATCTCTCCTGGTCCACGATGAAACTCGGAGGGGTAAAGGGAATGGGAGCTCTCACAGGCTTCCACTGCAGGGATAGGCCAAAAAAAGGGGGAATTCAATTCAACATTGCAACCACTTTTTTTTTTTTTTTTTTTTGAGTGGCTTCTGTGTTATAAAGCACTGGTGGGGAGGGGTTAAAGAGATAAATGAGTTTCTGTTCTCAAGAAACTTAACATGTAACAAAGGGAAAGCCCAGCATAGCACTAACTATAGGACAAGGAAAAATGTATTATATTACAGTACATTCCAAAGCCCTCAGGACTACAGCCGACACTGTCGTTGTACCAAGTATGTTCCCTAGGCCGACCCCACAGGTCAAGGGCAGACTTTTTCTCAGGGTCATGAAAGTTCAGGGTCAGCAAGTCCACAATCCTGAGGGAGCATCTCCTTAAATTTCACATCCTGAGGGTCTCGCTATCCTCCTACCAGTGTTGGCACTGCCAGAGGTCACAAAAGAGTTCTGCGGCTGCTGATGGATTCCAGCCTTTCTCTCCATACAGGTATTTTCTACCAGAGGAGTTGGCCAGGCGGGTCTGAACCACACATACAGTTGGTGATGGAGCCAAGAGCTCATGAAGTGACAATGCAAAGTGCATAGAGCAAGAAAGAGCAGAGGGCCTAAGGCTGATATGTGAGGAATGTCAGCCTTCCAGGGGTGGGATTTAGAAAGCTAAGTGGGAAGAAAAGCGGGACAGTTGGAGATCGGCTTTGATGCCTGATTGAAGTGTGTTAGATGTGGACTTGCTTTCGGGAAGCTTCCAGGCTAGTAGGGAAAACAAGATAACTATTCTGGGACCAAGCACTAAATCAGCGTTAAGGAGAGAGTGTAACAAAGAGGGATAAGCTAAGGCTTGCCTTCACTTGGGCAATAGGATCCTCAGTTCTTCCATTTAACATTGTTGACAGTGATGTTGATTGCAGAGTGTTTTTATGAAAAGTACATAAAATAAACTCCTAAGCACAGTCGCTGGCTCACAGTAATCATTCCCTAAGTTGTTTTTATTGTAATTTCTGTAGTGATTCTGTTGCTGGTAGTGACGAGTCAAGTTTCCAAGAAAGAGAGGGAGTTGTGGGCTGCACTGGGGGTGATGGGTAATGGGCAATGAGGAGTTGGAAGAGTCGGAACATAGAGCAGGATTCACCTGCCTCCTGGGACAGGACACCTGAGCAAGGAGCAAGGTCGGTGATTGTCAAAGTGTAGGAACGGGCCGGAGGATCAGTTGGTTCAGAGTGCGTACTGTGTGGGGGGGAGGCATTAATAGTATGTGTGTTTTTTGTAACTAAGTATGGTGGAAGATGGCAACCAGACTTATGTGGTGATTGTTTCACAATATACACAAATATTGAATTATTATGTTGTGCATCTAAAACTAATATGTATTATGTCAATTATATCTAATTTTTTAAAAAAGGAGTAGATAGGGGCCGCACTATGAATCTTGGGATAGGAAGCTTGGGCTTTGTCCTAGAGTTCATCAAGAACCTCTGAAGATTGATGACAAAAATTAACATATTATTGAAAACAATCTTTTAGTGAGATTAGTTTATAAATTGCAAGTAGTAGTTGGGGAGAGTGATGCCACGTAGCTCAGCATCTCAAATATGAGATGATGCAATGTTAGCAGTGGAAATGGAAAGAGAATATTCAAGACAAATGCAAAAGAAAACGTCAATTTAAAAGAGAAGACAAAGGCGTTAGGGTTAGATATGAAGGTGTGGGCAGAAGCAGAGGCACCTCTTTCCTTCATACCTGGGCTTCCTACCTGGTCAGGTCTCTTAGAGAACATTTGTATAACCTGCTTGTGCTTCCATAATGGAATGCCCGACTGGGTGGCTTAAACAAGACATTTATTTTCTCATAGTTCTGAAATGCAAAAATTCAAGATCAAGGTGCCATCACAGAAGGTTTCTGGTGAGAACTTTGTTCCTGGCTTACAGGTGGCTGCCTTCTCACTGAGTCCTCACCTGGCCTTTCCGCTATGCCCTTGCTGTGAGACAGGGGTCCCTTCTCTTCTTATAAGGACGCCAGCCCTATTGGATTAGGGTCCCATGCTGTGATCGCATTTAACTGTAATTCTCTCTCTAAAGGCTCTGTCTTCAAATACAGTCACATTGTGGTGGGGGGACTAGAGCTTCATCATATGAACCTGGGCCAGGGGTGGTAGGGGACCCTACTCAGCCCGTAGCAGTGGTGTCATATGCTACATGAGACAAAGGAAGTATGAAGTTTGAGCTAGTGGAGAGGAAGATAGTTTTGGCTTTAAATGCAATGGTTGGTTAATTTATAGAGCCATCCAGAAAAACATTCTGTAATGACAAAAATGTTCTGTGTCAGCATTGTTTGTTATGGTAGCCGCTAGTCACAATATGACAACTGAGCATTTAAATGTGGCTAGTGAGTCCGAGGAAGAGAGTTTTTAAGTATATAGAATTTCAGTTTAAACTGTATTGAACAGCACAAATTAGAACTACAGGAACCTAGGCAGCGTAAGGAGGTTTTATCAATATTTAGGTATCTAAGGCTTCTCCTAGGCTGTAAGGTCTTGTACTCTAGATACTCAACTTCAAACCACCTCTTGTCAGCCAAGAAAACTCTGAAGCTCTGAAAAGATATGTACTGTTCCAGGTTGACACAGCTGGTTACTAGACCCTAGATCATCAGTTAGGGATTAAATATTTTTATGGCAGCAGTCATGCCATTAGAAATGCTTTACAGGCAGCCGGAGATAAATAGCTGTTTGTCAAGGACTGAGATCAGTGCTGCGGAGTCACTGCGTGGGTGTGAAAGTGTGGCCGTGAAAATGGATACAACATACAAAGAAAAGAACATGGGGCTCCACGTCAAGCCTTGATAAATACTGACATGTAAATGGAAGGAAAATAAAAACAAATCATAAAAGGAAATAGATTTTCATCTGCCAATTTTATACCAATAATTAGATAGCCCCAGATCGCCACCTCCTCAACATGCTCACAATTCATCTCAGACAGGTGGGCACAGTTAAAGAGCGAGAGCCCTTGCTGCCCGCCTCCCCGCCACGAGAGAGCTGGCTGCCCACAGCAAGGGACTTAACCTCTCTGTGGTTCCATCTCCTCCTTTGTCAAATGGGGTTGATGACAAGACTTCCGTCAGAATGCTTTTGAGATAAAATTAGATGCATGTACAGTAGTAGCAAAGCCCTGGCACATAATACAGATTCTTTAAATTTTACATTGAAAAAAAACTTATCTCATCCCCAATCTTATTCCTCTTCCCGTGTCCCTGATCTAGGCCAAGAGCCTTGCCCTTCAGCTAGTTGTTCTCTCTGGAAATCTGAGTCATCTTTGATTCCTTCTTCTCCCTTAATCACCACATCCAGTAATTCACCAAGTGTTATTGATTCTAGCTGCTCCGTCTCTCAGATACAGCCACCTCTCTGTATGCCCTCCACTACAGCTCTCACACACGTCTTCTGCACTTTCTGAAAAAAGCATCCCTGTTTCCAATATGTTTGCTATACCCATCCATTCTCTACACCAGGATGGGATTTCTACACCATGGGATCTCCAGAGTGAGATTTTTAAACCTTGAGGTGTCCAGGGGAAGATTTTAAACCCCAAGTCATTTTGCAGCCTTCCCCAGCAGTTTCTTTTTGCAGACAGGATTAAGTTGACATTCCTCAGCAGGGCACTCAAGACCATTCACAGCCCGCCTGCAAACTACCTCTGTTTACATATTTCACCTTTTACTTTGAACCAAGAATACATAAATAGGAACCCATGCATTTTAAAAGTTCAAATGAATAATAGTCTTGTGACTCAGTGTGGACCTGGGAGGAAGAAGCAGGGTTTGTTTTTGTTTTTCAGTTTGACGTCTTGGGGAAAATGCAAAATTCGCTGTCAAACCTTGCAGAGAGATTCCTTACCAGCACCTCCTGTTATTAGGTACTATTCCAACCCAGCCTTGTGATTTTCTTCTCTCATTTTTCATGGTAGGGAGGTTCCTTTTTCAGTGCCTACAGCTTCAAGCCTGCCTCCTGGAACACACGCTGCGTGTAATGTGGATCGTTCCTAGTCTATGTGAGAATGAAGTGAAGAGCCCCATAAAATAAAGGATTGCATTGAATTGGTTGCAGATGGTTTGGTGTCTTTTTTCCTAATCCTCCACTTACATGGTCTTCATTTGGAGCTGAGGTCTCCTGTTATTGGGGCGCATGGATCCTTTTTCCAGGGGTTCCCGTGTTAACACTCCATCCACGTAGCCCGGTCTCACACGCACTCGAGTTGACTTTTCTCTTTCATTTCTCCAAATATATTCCCTTTACAGGTTTTTCTACAATATCTTATCTTTACCTTTTTTTGAAGTAATTTTCATCAGTTCCACTCCTGTTTAATCTTTCTCAGAAGCACAAGTTCACACACACACACACACACACACATACACACACACACACACGAGTTCCCCACACCTGTGTTTAGGTGCCATTTTACTAGGCTGTCTCTGTGTTTGACTTAACATTTTCATTATTCCTCAATATCACCACATTCCAGGAAAGACAACCATTTTCCTGTGAACTTCTCATTTTGATCCACATGTCTCAGTAAAATGGAGAAATAGAGTCACAGACAGACAACATGAGGGCTTTGTTTAAGATGCTGGCCATACATAAATACATCGCACCTGTTCCCAAATATAATCCTGTGCGTCTGAACTATGACTGGTCATTTCTCGCCATCTGCTGGACACAAAGAGTCACAAGCTGGGAAAATCAGATCAGACTTCATGATTATCAGCTGCCCAAAGCTGACCTTGAACTGTGCTGAGCAAATTACTTCCTGCTGGAACAAAGCTTTATCTCCCCTTAGA
The DNA here is from genome assembly GCF_036321535.1 of Camelus dromedarius. Taxonomy (NCBI): domain Eukaryota; kingdom Metazoa; phylum Chordata; class Mammalia; order Artiodactyla; family Camelidae; genus Camelus; species Camelus dromedarius. Next base: position 66,631,876 of record NC_087444.1, on the reverse strand, counting down.
ACAAATCTCTCCAACTCCTCATAAATATCTCTTGGTTATATTATGATGCCCAGTTGTTTGGTCAAACACCAGTTTAGAGGTTTCTGTGAACATGTATTTCAGGTGTGGTTAGCATTTAAATCAGTACGTTTGAATATAGCTGATTACCCTCCATAATGTTGATGGGCCTCATCCAATCAGCTGAAGGCCTTCAGAGGAAAGCCTGAGGCTCCCCAAAGTGGAGGGAATTCTTTTCATGACTGAAGCGTGGAAACCCACTCTGAATCTCCAGACTATCGTCCCTTGGAATTCAGACTCAAGACTGCAACATTAACTCTTACCTGAATTTCCAGGCTGCAGGCCCACCCTACAGATTTCAGACATGATAGAAAGCTAGACAGACAGATAGACAGAGAGTTGGATAATCTCCTATTATTTTCATTTCCCCCTTGGAGAACCCTGACTAATCATTTTACTATATCCCAGTGACAGGGGTATAGTTATGTTCATAGTTATAGTAAAGTACATTGCGGTCATCATGTAACGATATGTGTAAATGAAGTCGTTATGCTGTATGCCTGAAACTTATAATGCAGTGCTGCATGTCAATTATATCTCAATAAAACTGGAAGAAATAAATTGCAACTTGGGAGACACAGGTTTGGGTAAAACTGAGTGTCTCAAGGACGGGAGTCAGGGGCTTATAAAGACAAAAAGCCAAGAGGTTGTCAAAAGTTGCCTGACGAGAATTGTGGCTGATACTGATGTGAGCCAGTCAGGAAACCTTTTCCTTAAGGAATCACAGGTTATTTTCGGGTTGGGGCTTAGTGAGTATCTTAAGTTTCTGGCAGGTGTTCCAGATGACTTCATTAAGGCAATGAATGCTCACAGGGTTGGATTCTCTGTGGGCTGAGATGTGCATAAGTCACACCTCCTTAGAGAGCCCTCTCAAGCAATGCAGATTCCATTTTTATTTTTCTTTCACAAAGGCAGCCTTCTGCTGCCAGGATCAGTGACCCCACCTCAGCCTGGAAGACATTCAGGTGAGCTTCAGCTCACTGGCTAGTGCTGTAAGAATAGCAGTGTTTGCCATTGATCTCTTCCCTGCAGGCGAGGCAGCGCCCACGCCAGCTGTAAATGAGCACAGGCTCGTGCTGGGGTAGGGCCAGGGAGTGATCCTCTACCCTTCTAGGTTCATCTGGCTGGTCTAACAGTTAAAATAACATGAGGCAGATTAACAGGAGAAAAATAAACAAAAATTGAATAACAAGTGTACTTCCTGTTTATACCCCTGGGAGACAGCCAGGAAAAACTGAGTGAACTCATCAAGAAGGCTGAAGCCCTCACCTTCAACATCATCTTCAGCTAAAGACTGAAGAGGTTGCTGCAGGCAGCGGTCAGTTACAGAGGTTGGTTATATGGAATGGCTGGAGGCATGAGAAACTTCAGTTAGACAAGGGGTGGAAAGGTGTCACTTTGATTTAGACATGGGAGTCATCAGTGACTCGTTGCGTGGGGATGGAGGAAGGGGAAGACACACCAGATGGGTGGGGACAGACTGCTGATTGGGAAGCAGGCAAATCTTTCAGGAAGTTTGTCGTCGGAAGTAAGACTGTGTGGTTCAAGTTAGAGGGAAGAAACAGGGAGATGTTTACAGAGAGGGAAATTTGAAATCATCACTGAGAAGGAAGAAGATGCAAATTAACTAAATAAAAGTAGTAGGAACACTGGGCAGTGTGTGGTTGTCTTCAGCAGCACTTAGATGCCTGGGGGAACTTAAGGGGGAAGAATGATAATCAGTCAGTTGTGTCATTGGGAGTTTTGCCAAGTAAGTACACTGCAAGGACAGAAAAGGGAATAAAGGATGTAAGTAGGAGTTATTAAAATTTTAGCTCTTGGAAATTGTTGAGAAGGAGAATATTTCCTTTACTCTCTTAGGTTCAGTGATTGGGAGACTGCAAATTAAATTGACTAAAGCCAATTACTGTGAGAAAAAAATTACATATGAATACATGCAAGAGTTTACAAAGAAATGTGATTGGGAGGGGTGGCTAGAATTGGAGGCTTATATACAATTTAATAAGTGACAGGAAAAGGAGAAAGGCATTTTTTGAAAAACAAATGACTTCTTGGTGAGAGGGGAGAGAAAAGGTGCTAATGGTAGAACAAGTGACACTTAGGAAAGATAAATAGTGCCTTAGGAGAATGAATGGTAGATGTGACAGTTTTGTGACAATGTCCACTTGAGTCTGGTGCTCAGAACTTGTCTCTAATTTTAAGACTGTTTCCAAAAAGTAATTAAATAAATAGAGAAGATGAAAAGCCTGAGGTAGATTTCATTTCTCCTTGAGGAAATACCTGTGAATCAGTGTTTAAGGTAGCATATAGAAAGTTTGATGGCACTGTAATGATTGTTGTGATGCATCAGAACGCTGACAGCAGCCACACCAGATCCGAATGCTGTCCGTCTAAATCTTCAGGTCTATATAATGTGATTAACAGTGGAAAATTCAAAAAAGCTATCAATCAACACTGCTCAATATCAATGAGAAGTTTGGTGGGTGGTTGGGTGTTGTTTAAACAGCTGGCATCCGGGCTCAGTTTGAGTATGTAATACCCCAAAGTGCTGGGTTTTATTCCCAAAATCGGCTTACAAGTTAGTGAGATGCAGAGAAATGTGGCTTAAAATACCACATTATATGTGCATGAGTTTTAATCATGCACATATAATACAAAAATATTTTCCTTTAATAAACATTGTCTATATCTTACTTAAAGAGAAATAACTAAAATGTTACCCAAGCAGCCCAGCAGGTAAATGTTTACTGTTCCTCTGTAACATCGTATAACAGATACTTTCTCTTCAAAACCTCCTCATATTCTTTACATGCGTTCAAAAGCATATCGTCAATTAATCTTGACTCTTTTGAAGATCCTCGAGGAGTTCGGTAGGACTCAGACTGAAGTTTAGGAGTAGCTGGAAAGAAAATGAAAGAATTAGATTCCTTATTTAAAATACTTCATAGGTAACTAAATGTCAGTTACTTTTAAGCTGAGACTTTTCTAAGTTTTAAGAAGAATGAAAAATACCTACATATGATTACAACACAAACCCAAGATTACTACTGTACACTTTGCCCAGGGTTGCACGTTGAATTAACTGCTCTTGTGGCTAAGGAACAGAGCTCCTGGTTTTCTCATTACTCATTCATTTACTCAGCAGCCATGTGCTAAGGCACTGTGAAAAACACTGGAATCCCAAGATGAAGAGGACACAGTCCACCCTGAAAAATCATGTACTGTAAACTGGAAAAATAGATGAACAGGCAATTTTGGCACAGAGACATAAATGCCATGACAGGTATAAAAGAGGGCACAGGTGGAACACTCAGAAGGGACGTCCAGCTTTGTGTCAATACTGTCCACTCTTTGGTGGCCGTGATATGTAAGCAGATACCTGAAGGACGAGGAGAAAGTGTGTAGGGGTGGAGAGGCAACAAGCAGACACACAGAGCAGAGGCAGGAAGGGCGCCCGCGGAGCTGGAAGCAGTCTGACCAGACGCTGGAGCAGAGGGCGGAGCAGGGGAGGAAAGAGACGTGGCTGAACACTTTAGCAAGAGCCAAAGTGATGTGGGTATTTTTCCTCCAAGCTAAGAAAGTTGGAGTTTTTCCTGAGGGCAAAATGTTCACCAGTGACAAAGGGAATGACAGGAAATTTAACTCATCCACCAGGTGACAGCTACATGAACTGTGATTGCTTGAGTCTGGGGTTGTTGGCCTCTGTCACTATGAGAAACTCGAGAAGCTGATGAGCTCCATGTGTTCTGAGAACAGTATCCATGTGCAGGTGACAGGCCCACAGGGCCAGCAGGAGGGGAAGGGTACAGCCAGAAATAGAGAACACAGACTTCTTTTTTAAAGCTATGGATCATGATGAAGAAGTGAGCAATAAGTATATTTATCATTATGAATGAAATTGTGCTTTCACAGTTTTCATTAGATACGTGTAAGCAAAAAATTTAACGTAGTATCTGTTTTTCAAACAACAGAAAGAGGTGCCATTTACTGTTACAGTGCATTTCAGGAATCAATGTCTAAATGCAGGAATGTTGGCAACATACCTTCTTTTACTTCTCTAGCTGCATTATTTCCCAACTTCTTGTGCATCTGAAATAAGTCAAATATTATTTTTAATGTTTAAGTTAAACAAGAAACACTATCAGAGGAATGACAGCTAGCTTATGAAATGTGGCCTTTAAATAATACTTTTAGAGACTTGACCTAACTTGGGGATTGCTTAAATAGAAAAATTATCAGATGAATAAAATAAAATAAATTCCTACTTACTTTGATTTTAGATAATAGAGAATGTATATATGAAAGGCTTAGATTCCTCTGATGGAAAGTACAGTAAACACTGCCCTGTCAGAGACACATAATCTCTGAGGGCGATGTCCAATCTTATTAGCACAAAGAGTTTAAACAATTCAAGTCATGTTCTACACTGAAAGCATTAATTTGCACTACTCAGAAAAACTGCCCTTTATAAAAGTTCAGTTTTTTTTTTTAACTTTCATGGACTTTTCCTTAAAATGAGCTTTCCATTCCTGCACTTTTATAAAACTAAAATTTTAAGGTCTGTTCTATGCTAAATATGTTTTTAACACAGCATCGTAGATACATAAGATGAAGAAAGGGGTTCTATTATAATGTCAAGTGAAAATTCTACTGGCAAACAAATTAAACAAATGGATGTTGCTCTCTGTATATGACTAAGACATTTATGTCAGAAAAGCTGCTTGAAGAAAAGAAAAGGAGAGGCTAGCACCAGTTTTCAAACTGGGATTCTGATTTACAACTTCCTAGACTTAGAAACAAGGAAAACAATACAGAATTCTTTGACTGTAACTTTGTTTCTGTTCTAGAAATTAGGGGCAACTTTTTGAAACTTGACTTAATTAGGTATGTATTTAATTATGAAATATGTGGGGACACTTCAAACTACAAGTGTCCCCATCTAGAGTGTTCTTTTAAAAATCTTTCTTATAAAAGTCACCCACTCACTAAACAGGGTCTAAAATAGTCCACCAGACATAATAAACACTGTGGTGATAACAGTAACACAAGAGCCGAGGCCTTTGTAAGTGTTAGGGGCAAAGACAAAATTTTCGGCCACCGTTTGCCGATATTTTCAGAGACTGTTTTCCATAACACTGTCTGACAAGAGCATTCTAGAGAGGCCTTATGCAATCAACAATGAGACAACAGTGCTAGGCAGGTCCTACGAATTCAGTAACACCGAACAGATGAAGGGAGAAGCCTTTATTGAAATAATTTCATATAACAGTATGCAAAATGTAGATCACACTTGTACATGAATTGAAAGGAAGATTGCTATCTTTTCCTCTGCAAGGCTATATTGTCAGTTTGTAACTATTAAATATATGTATTTTGCTGCAGAGAAAAGAAATGAGAAAGAATTTGTTGATCAAGGAGCTGAAAAATTAAGTATAGGGAAAAGAGTGAATGAAAGAAAAAGAACTGGAGGAAGTTAAGTGATTGTCTCACAAAAGATAACGCTTCCTCATTTGTCCATTCACACAAAATGAAATGAGGGCAGGAGGGAGTCCACAGGGCAGAGAACTGATACCAGAAACAAGGTCACTAAACTCTGCCTCTGCCTTATGAGAAATGAGCTTAACTACTGTGATAGTTTGATTAGAATTAAAATTCAGATTGGATGTCCCCTGCCTTGGAAGGCTACTTGTAAAAGAAACGTGACCAGATCCTACTGAGACACAGTGCTGTGTCATGTAAAAAGTTACAGTCCTAGGAATATTAATCGTTTTAGCTCTGGTGCACTGGTATAATCCCATTTAGAAAAAGGATTGCTAAACTGAATGGATAGTTGAGAAATTTAAAAATTACTTAAATAAATCATTAGACAATGTTTGAAAGTGTCAGTGATACACCAAAAGCCAAAAATCAATCAATCTAAAATTTAGTCTTCCTATTTAAAATAGATTTGAAGGATATTTATTTACTATTGTGGCCATGCTTCATGTTTGGCACACCAATACTTAAAACTCTTGAACATAACAAAATCTTTAAAACAGAGAAATTATGTCTGTTATAATATTGTCTGGAATTAAGTTTTCAGTTCTTAGAAAAAAATTCTATGTGCAAGAAAATCTAACAGTGATGTATCTGCTCAGGCTAATTGTAACTTTTTGTATTCTATAATAACATTATAAATAACACAGTTGACTAAAACTGTAAAATTACTTCTGACATGTAGGAGAGAACATCCCAGAAATAAGCTAGAATGTGAAATCTGAGTGTAAATATTAGCAAAACAGTTATGGGGTCCATCTGCTACCACTACAACGATGTCAAGTGACAAGGCTATACTACATGTAGCAGTAAGAGAGGCAATAAATCCAAGCGTTATGAACTGGAGAAAACTTGCTTCAACAACCAGCACGACTGAAATCACAGACTTAGAGCAATACTTCCATCAAGTTAGAAAAAAAGGCTGAGTAAGCTAGAACTTCACAGTAGGAACAGTCCAAACTGTTAAAACCTTGCAAATAAAGGAGAATGTTAAATTCAATCCCAATGCCATTTTTAACATTTTGCTTTCTGGAATCATAGCTGAAAAGCTGTGGAAGTCTGTTGTTTTGTTAAGCCCCATCCAAAAACCCATCCCTCCCTGTCATTTTAAACACTATGTTCACACCTCTCATAGCATTACTTTATGTTTTCCCAGCAGAAATCATTACATCCCTAGCAATTCCAGAAGGCACCTTCTTTCTGTACGTCTGACTAAGAATTCTGTAAACAGTAACTGTATAATAACTCCTTTGAGGTGCTCCGTAGTGGTGGTGAAGACGTGTCTTTGCATCTGGACAGAGCAGTGCCTTTTCATCTCCCTTGCTACATCTAGCATGATTTGGCCCCATGGCCCCACAGAAGAACTACGTGTACCTTGGAACTACAACACTGAGTTTAAAATAAACGATTTTCCAACTTATCTAGAAGTACTAAAAAGTAGACACCTCTTTCCGCCAAGAACATTAAAGGAAAAAACTGTCCTCCGGGGCTTTCTCTTGCACTGCTTTTGCACTCACACTCTTCCACCATCATCCTGTAAATTGACACACTGTCAATTTTTTGGTGACAACTAATGGGAACATTTCAACTTTGCATCATGCTTAGCCACTGACAGAAGTGTTAGCCATGCATTTTGTTTCATACCACGCAGTCCAGTTTCATGACTCTGAAGCACTTAGACTCAATTTACCCACCACACTGTCTATGAAACCTGAGCTTTTTCTTCTTTTATTATGACATGAAGCCAAGTGAGAAAAAACAGGTTGAGACCTCACTTAACAGGGGCCCATGCTACCTTTCTCTACATCAAGAAGATCATGAAAACACCATCAAACCATAAACCAATGTGCATGGCTTTGAATGGCTTTTAAAAACAATGATACACAATGGAAACTAGTTGTAATTTAAAGGCTCCCTATCATTGCCACATCGGTATTTCTACAGGTGAGGGCAAGACAGAGACATAAGAGAAATTCATTTTAAAAATTTAAATATGTGTTTACTTGACTGCATATTCAGAAATGTTGTACAATCGGTCAGTAAAACATTTTATAACAATTAAAATAAAAATGCTACAAGTAAAATAGCAATTAAGGATGTACTCTTACAGAAGAAAGTGATAAAAATTTTAAACTTAAAAACGCAGCTTAGTGTTTTCAGTGTTACAAGTTTATTGAATTCATAAAAAGAATTTATCTTGGATTCCTTTAAATAAAAACATCCATATGTGGTTAAGTATCTCAAAGCCATTTACTTATACTTCAGGGTAGAAAAACTGGGGTGCGTCAAAACTTGAAAATTACTATGAACCAATGCCAAACCGAAATCAATCAGAAACTAAGCCAATCATTGGAAAGTATATCTCTAGTTATTAGGCAATGATACTTAATTTCTGAAGTAGAATTTAAAATGGAGCTTTTAAAGAAATTTAAAATTTGTCAGTTTAGTTGCATTTATTGAATAAAGTTAATGACAGTTATCTCTTGAAAATGAGAAGTCCAGGGCCTTAAAAAATTATAAAATTTCTGTCTCCTTTCTTTATTAGTACAATTAATTATGGCTTTTACTTAGTGTGTGTAAGTCAAATAAGTAACTCAGAATTTCATGAAATTAAAAACAAGAATTATATCAGAAATCTGAAACCCAGGGGAAAAAAGATAGTATAACTAACACTGAACAAGCAATCACTCACGCTAGTTGAAGGTTCTGAAAAAATCCTGAAGTTTGTACTTTGAGTGAGAGTCCATTTGTGCTCTGAGCTATCATGAAATTTTTCAGCAGGCCTTGTAGGAACAGTTTTGAGGACAGAACTCTTGTACTCTTCCGCCATCTGAAGTTTAGTGTTCATCACTACCAGCCTCTCGTTAATCCTGTGAGGATTGCAAAACACAGATTTCATTCATTTCATTTTTTTCCTAAGTGATGTGTATTTTTAAATTTGCTGTAATAGTAAACAGATTATCCCATTAAACTGTGTTTTGGCAACGAAAATACGTCAGCGCAGACCTACTGTAAACAATTACAGTTTAAAACTGTCCTAAAGAAGGACATATGCTCCTGGGGGGGCCCTTAACTAACAAGTACTTCAAAGTGGGGAGAGTCAGAGATGGAGATGCCTCCACAGGGGACCCCCTCTGCCTTCTGCACCAGCTGCATCTAGACATACTTGCCCTCAAGAAACCAGTTTAGAAATAAAAAATAAACCATCCCTCAAAGCCATTATCAAGTGTTTGCTTTCACCACCCTTCTGTACACATTTCACTCATTACCTGGGAGAAATTAAGCATGCGGCACTGAGGAACAGTTTAGAGCCACCACCTCTGGGGGGCACCAGATGGCAGAGTCGGTGATGGGAATAAACTGTGACAGCGCCAGGGGCAATTTCAAGTGTCCCCCAATTTCCCAAAGCTCACTTTGTTACTTCGCTTTTATCAGCACCTGTTTTCCATAACGAAAAAACTCTCAAGCGCATTTTCACTTTTATGAAAAAAAAAAGCAAAAAGCCAGAATAGCGCTGGGTGTTTGTTTTAGCCCGAGCCATCAGAAGGGCAACACGCACCCCGAGAAGCAAGAGGGGCTCCACCGAGCTCCTTCCCCAGAACCACACTCAGTATCCCGGCATCACGCAGCCTCGGCTTTGGACTGTGTCTGTGAGCTCCTGTGCTTTATGCATATTTATTTTGTGCATCCACCAGCAAGATGTGTCCTAAGGTAACTGCCTCTTTGCTTTACACAGACAACTTTCATAGGAACACTCTACTTTTGGATACCGGGGAGACCTGTAGCTTACAACATTGTTACTCAGGCACTAGAGGAGGGACCTGCCCTTTCTGTCTTCCACACACCCCCTCGGGCAGGCCACCGTATTCTTTTTAGCCACTTCATGAACTACTATAATGACCTTCACCCCTTTGTTAGTTTCCCCCTATTCCCCAAGCATGTCTTTACGTAGCGGAGACAAATTTAGAAGGATACAGTAATTCGTCTCAGGGTGCCCACTAGTGGTGATACCAAATATCACAATCAAGAAAGTAAATTCACCAAACACCAGAATGGAGCCCCTTGGGTTTAAATTGTACTCTTCCAAAACACAGTTAACTTTAAACGCATTAACATTTCTATTTATGGGAATTCCAGCTAGAAATTTTGTGATAATATGGCTGTCTAAATTACAAAGTTTGCAAAACCCCCAGTTTAAAGACTAGATCAGGTTAAATATATGCAAATATAAAATATAAAATCATGTAAAAGCAACAAAAGGCAAGGAGATGCAAACTGCCCTCGACTAACATTTTAAAGGAGAGTTCATTTACGAACATCATTTTCCAAAATTATACTATCTAGTCAGCTTTCACTTGCTACTCACCGCATGAACCTGGCTCAGTAAAAATTATGCCTTAGAAGCAAAATAATGACCTAAATTATTCTCTATAATTCTATGTTTTCACTTACGAGTGTAATTGACTTGCCCATGATGTTCTATCTTCTGGCTCTTCGAGGTACAGTTGTCTGTATTTTTCCAGTTCTTTTTTCTCAGCATCTAACTGAAAAGTTTTACTTTTCAGTTCAGATTCCAGATATTTAATTTTATGCTTCATTTGACTTATTGAAGCATTTTTATATTCTCTTAACAAGTTTTCTTCGTACGCTGCTTGTGTCTAAAGTGAATTAAAAGGATACAATTTTAAAAATAATTATAGCCTGAGTAATTGCAGTGTATTTGTTCTCTTTAGTTTTGAGTCAATGATTCAGACAGCAATTTTAAATGTAAAAAAGCTGAACTTTAAAGTACTTATCATCGATGTCAAGTGAATTAAATCTGAATTATGAAATTAAATTTGAATCACTCTTATATCAGTACTCATGTAATGTGATAGTTCAAAGAATAGTAGGATCAACTAGAAATTTTAAAAATTGAACAATAAAACCTAAGAGTAATCAAAGAGTGTGGTACAATATTTAAATCACAATATTTTCTTTTCCTCCTAGGAGTCTTCATTTACACCAATTGGCCATAAAAATGATTCTCTAGTGAGAATTGTTCTGAAAGATCAATTTAATGATAGTAATGATGGAAATTGAATTCTTTAAAGGGAGTAACAAATGCGGCCTTCATTCCAGAAATCTACAGAACAAACTGCTATATAGGAAGTAGAGGAAACATAAAATGTATACATCCAAACTGTAATTCACAGCAAAGTGAATTACAGCACATTAGAGATCAATGCTTCACCTGTAAAAACTGGCTGAGTTCTTTCAACATTCCTGCCACATCCTGTTTTGCTCGCTCTTCAGCCTCCCTCTTGCACTGCACGACTTGACTGAGTTCTGTCAATTTTTCGGCTACATCCCATCTTGCTCGCTCTTCAATCTCCTGTTTGTACTGCTCCACTTGACTGCGTTCCACTGTGTTCACTTCTAGGTGATGTTTGAGGTTTACTACTTCTTCTTCCAACTTCTTTTTCTCCTCCTCTAATGTTTCACATTTCTTTTGCATCCTTTTCATAGATAATAACTCTTTTAGAAGGAGCTGTGTTTCTGCACTCAGATGGAGAAGGGCTGAAGTTGTCGACTGCAGCTTTGCTGTAAGATCAGCATTCTGCATGAAGACGATAAAATTGTTTGGTAATGAGGTTAGCAGACTGAGAACATCCTAACTCTAACCCAGCATCGAACATTGAAATAAATTCAGTTGCAATAAAATGGTACCTACTTTGTGGAATGGAGAAACTCATATTACTCAGAAAATCAAGAAAAAAGTTCAAACCACCAAGAGTCACAAAAATATACTGTTTACTGTCATCATCTTTGTTATACATTTGTAGTTGGTTTTACACTCTTATTGCTCTGTAATTGTTTCATGTCCTTCCTACATAAAATGACTATAAGGCACCTCTTAGTAGAAAGTCTCTTACCCCTTCCTCCCCGAAGTCTTAACTCTTCATGATTTTTAAAGATTTAGGGAGATCATATTGAGTTACTCAGGGCTGAATTAATAAACCCCTCCCAAAACAAGTCTTTGGATATAAGACTGCAATTAATACATCTTACAACTATGGATTCTAATGCCATAAGCCTTTCTCTGAACTAGAAATATTTTATGCTAGTTTGAATTGCATCCCAAGGAGCAATGAATGTCTTGCAGAGTTAAGGAGAAATCCATCTCCTAGTGTAGTGGTTTAGTAAGATGACCCATACATTTTTCTAAAAAAAAACCTAAAAAGCCAAAATTCTTTTAATCCCTTGTTACTCTCCACAAAACAAGAGAACATACTCAACAAAAACAAACAAAAAACTTGCTGGGATTTCAGTGACACTGACTTGGGAAGAACTACTTTCCTTCAGATAGGAGGGTTATTTGGGAATTCAAGGCAGGCGGAGGTGGTGGTTGTAAAACATCTCTACAAATTCCTTGACACTTCCCCTGTGAAGTTCCCTCCCCTGAAATATGTACTGACCTCGGCATCTGGTTTCAAGGTGACAGAATGTGGGGGCACAGCTGTGTGATTTCTAAGGCTAAATAGCTTCTGACTGTCACTCTGTAGGGTCGCTCTCACTTAGAACCCAGCCACCACATTGTGAAGCCCAGGCCACCTAGTGAGACTTTGTACACGCAGCTGTCCCAGCCTATGGCCCCAGCGAATGTAGTTAACCAAAGCCAGCTCCAACTTCCAGACATGTGCATGAACAAGCCTTTAGATTATTCTAGGGCCCACTTGATTCCAAGTGCAGAAGAAATAAGCTGGGTCCACTGAGCCTTGTCGAAACGCTGGTTTGTGAACCAACCAAGTGCTGTTTTGAGTCACTGGGTTTTGAGGTGGATTATTATATAACTTATTAGCAATAAATAACTGGCACAGATATTGATATTAAAAATGGGGTGCAGCCATTAAAAAAGAACCAGAAATGTGGGGATGCCTTTGAACCTGGAGGTAGGTGGAACCTGAAGAGATGTAGAGAAAAGCAAGAATGAAAAGCCAAAGTGCCCATGAGACTGTTAGTGGAAGCCTGGGGGCCTTTGAAGGGCTGAGAACAAAGGCTTCTAGGCCAGGGAAGAAAATGACACTGAAACCAGAGGAAATGGGTGTCTTGCTACCAAAGAGTTGAAAGTAAAATTGATGAGAGAGGTAAGCTAAAACAAACAAACAAAAAGATTATTGAATATAAAGGAACCAGGGCTCACTGGGTTCAAATATCTGTATCCCATTTAAAGCACTGCCACAAGCCCAATGGTCACATAATGGGTAAACAGAGAAATGGCTTCTAGGCTAAGATCAAATCTAGGGTGCTGCCAGGAAAACACAGTCTAAGGATGAAGCCAAGACTTTGTTAAGACCTTGGAAAGATTTAAGGTGCTGCCTGAAATTCCTTTAAAGTTCTTAACAGCATAAGAGTTTTAAAGGCATGGTCCCCCAACAGCTAGCTCCACAGGGAGCCCAAGATGGAGAGCTTATCTCAAAAAGACTTGTGAGGTTAGCTTTTCCAATGGCATGAACCCCGATAAAATTCACAGGAAACTCAAAGTTTTAAAGAGAACTGTGCTAGCAAAAACACTGCCTGCTAGCTTGGACTGAAAGGGACCAACACAGTGCAAAATGAGAAGAGGCCTTTGGGTTTTTCTTAGAAGGTCTACAAGGAGGAAGCTGGCTTGAGAGAACTACTCAGCTGTAAACACAGGTCATTGCTCAGGAAAGGGACAGAACCAAGAGCTCAGAGAGGGCAGCGAAGGAGAATTCCTCCCAGGGTTAGGACTAAGTCCTAAGCAAAGAGCCGGCAGCAAGCATCAGGCTGCATTTGAGAACTGCTACGGACCAGTGTGCCTCCCATTTTCCAACTGTGAGTGAGGGAGTTTGTGTGGTGGTAAAAATCCAGCCTCCTTATCCTCAAGCCTCAGCACTGAGAGGAGTGTACCCAAGGGGCTGTACTCTAGAAACCACACCCAGGAACCTCAGCCCCACCTGGACCTGATGAAGATGGTAAATAAGACCCTGGACTGGAGCCTGAGCCTGACAGCATAGTGACCGAGACCTGCTGGGGAACTGAGTAGGGATAAGGGTGTTTCTCATATGGAAGCAGTAAGAAAGCATTGTGGCTAGTGAGTAGATTATGCTGGTTTTTGAATGTCTCCATAAATTTTCAAAATTAATTCCATAAAAAAGGTGGAATATGGGCCAACCTTAAGTGACTTGCTCCTAATGGAGAGAATACAGTGAAGGTGGCACTGGGTGAACGGCAGGGCTAGGTTTGAAAAGGCATTTCAGCTTCTGCCTCACTCTTAACCCTGGAACCCAGTCTTATGTTGTGGGCAAGCTCAGGCCACAGAGACAGCTTAGGTGTTCCAGGGGAGGGGACCCAACTGCCTGCCCCACCAGAGCTGCAGCCAACTGCCAACATCAACTGCCAGACATCAGTGGATGAAGCTTCAAGTGATTCCAGTCCCCCACCTTCCAGCGGCCCCACCTGTAGCTGAGAGGAAGAGAGGCCAGCTGTCTTGGCCACACTTTTCCTAAGTGCAGATTGTGAACAAAATAAGTGCTTGTTTAAGCCACTGAACTTTGGGGAGTTTGTTAGGCAGTAACAGATAAACAGAAAAATGGATGCGAAAAGATAATAAGAAATGTAACTTGTATATAGTAGAAATTGGTCTCCTATAAACTGTAATGTAATAAACGTTGAGATTAACTTAATGACAAAGTGCTGATGAGAAGAAGCAGATAACTTAAAGAAAGACCTAAGAACTAGAGAGAAGGAAGATTTTTTAGAGTTCCCTTCAATTACAATTTCTTATAAATAGGCATGTATGCCTTTTTACTATTTCCCCTCAACTTTGAGGATAAGGAAGACTGGTAGGCAAGGAGACATATGATTTGAAGACTAATAATTGAAAAACAACTAGAAAGAGTTTACTGAAATCAGCCTTTTTACCTCATTTCAATTAACTGAAACTCTAAGAGACAGGCAGCTTTGAGAACTTACTAATCTGGCACTCACTCTTCATTTTCCTTTCCTCAGAGAGAAAATAAAATATTATGGAACCATTTTTAATCTTCTCAGTAGTAAAACAAATGTAGTGTCCTTTGGCAGTATTTAAATTAAACACAATTTTTCCTTTCCCATACTTAAAGCTTGTTTGTAAGGGAAGGTAAGACTGTCTCACCTTTATGTTGTAGCACAATGCTTCTCCATATCACACAGATTGGCTGTGAACTTTTGAAATTCAAATTACTAATCTGTTATCTGTTTCTGATAAACTGATTGAATATTATCTGATTTTTAACAGTTGTATTCTTGAAAATTTTTCCTTGGATGCGGTGAAATATTTATTTCATCAATTATGCATTAAGCTATAGAATGCAGCTAGGCTTCTCTCTTGTTAAGTAAAAGGAGGTAGACACAGGGAGCTGAGAATGCAGGATCTACATGAAGAGCAGGATCGGCACAAGCATTACACACAAGAATGAAGCCAAAAGAGAATTTCACTGTGAACCACAAGATGATGGGTTAGAGAGGCTTCTAAAGAGGAAGGTTGAATTCATCTTTTCCAGGCTTAACCTTTTGCTTCTAGATAGTGAAACCTATGGGTAAGTCTATGAAGTATAATGAGTGCCACATAATGAAATATATTGCAGAATGCGTCAGCAGATCCCATGACCATGATTTGATGGAAACTGGAGTGAAGTGGGAGGTACTATGTGAGAAACTAAAGGTCTGAATGGGGTGTGGGGGGGAAGGAATGGACTTTATCTTTGCAAGCCTACTTTCTGTCATGTCACAGAGTCAGCAAGGAATAAGCTGGCCACAGGCTTCTTCAGGAAGCAGCAAATCTCCACAGAAGTAGAGTTACAGACAATCCTCTACACCGACTTTCTATTTTTATGTAAAACAACTGGTAATGTGCAACATGACTCAGAAAGTGTTCTCATAACTTCTGTCTTGGTACTGGCATAGGACAGACATAGATCAATGCATCACCACTGAGAATCTAAAAGAAACCCTCACATTTACGGTCAATTAATTTTCAATACAAGTGTTAACTAAGTGAATGAGACAATAATAGTCTTTTTAACAAATGGTATGGGACAACTGGATATCCACATGCAAAAGAATAAAATTCGACCTCTACCTCATACTATATATAAGAATTAACTCGAAAGAGCTAAAACTACAAAATTCTTAGAAGAAAACACAGGTGTGTGTCTTCATGCCTGGATCTGGCACTTGTTTCTTAGATAGGATAGTAAAAGACAGAAATAGATTAACTGAAATTCATGAAGATTAAAAACTTCTACTCTTCAAAAGACACTGTCAAAAGGTGAAAAAGCATGCTCCTAAATAGGAGACAGCACTAGAAAATCCTACATCTGATAAAAGATTTGCACCAAGGATACAAAAAGAACTCTTACAATTCAATCAAAAAAGACAATCCAATTTTACAATGGGCAAAAACCTGAACAGACAGGTCTTCAAAGAAGATACACAAATGGATAAGCACATGAAAAGATCCCCAACATTCTTAGTCATCAGAAAAATGCAAATCATAACCACAAGGAGATGCCAACTCACAACTACCAGGAGAGCTAATGACGAGTTTGACAGGAATGCATACAAATTGGGAGAATGATATACTTTCGATAAAAATGTTAAATGGTGCAGCCTCTCTGGAAAACACTATGGCAGTTTCTCAAAAGGTTAAACAGAGTTACCATATGACCCATACGACAGCATTTCCATTCTTAAGTCTATTCCCCAAGGAAATGAAAACATGTTTACACGAAAACTTGGACAGAAATGTTCACAGCAGCATTATTAGCAATAGCTAAAAAGCAGAGGCAAACCAAAGGTCCATCAACTGACGGATGGATAAATGGTTTAGCCCCACAACCGAGTAATGTTTGACAGTAAACAGAAATGAAAATACTGACAAGCACTATGACATGGATGAACCTTGAAGACGTTATGTCAGATGAAAAAAGCTAATCATGAAGGACCACACAGCATGTGATTCCATTCATGTGAAACACCCAGAACAGGCACATCTATAGAGACAGAAATCAGACTGGTGGTTGCTGGGGGCTGAGGGAGATGGGGGCTGGGGGTGATGGCTAAGGGATGCAGGCTTTCTTTTTGGGGTGATGGGAATGTTCTAAAATTGATTGTGGTGACAGTTGCACATCTCTGATTATACTAGGAGATACTAACTATGCATCCTAAATGAGTGAATTATATGATACGTGAATTTTTTTTTTTTTGGGGGGTGGGGGAAAGTTCTTTGGTTTTACTTATTTATTTTGAGAGGAGGCATAGGGGATCGAACCCAGGACCTTGTGTATGCTAAGCAGGTGCTCTACCAGTTGAGTTACACAATCCCCCCTATATTATGTGAATTATATCTCCATAAAGTTAAAAAAAATCCAAAGGCAGGATCTAGAAAATTTTCTTAATTCTCTATTTTGGGTGTACCTACACGATCTGAACTTCTCCATGCTTTTACAACACGTCTAAAATGAAAAGAAAATGAAGGCAATGCCTAACTCCAACTGGTTTGTGTAATGATTTTCCTGCACAAGTTATCCTGAAATCCATGTAATCGATACACACAGATTCTATATCCATTCACAAAAGTGAGGATGAGACATGACAATTTTCTGGACCATGCCATGAATCATTATCCTCTGATTTTTATCTAGCTTGCCTCACTGTGGTGAGAGATCACTCAAAAAATACTGTTTAATAGGAAAAAAGTTAACGTCTGTGAGGAAAGATTTATAATTTTCAACTTCTCTAAGGATAAATATTGTAAGAAAAAAATATATAAAAAATGGCAGAATGAAAGTCAAAGTATAAGAAACAAATGCATCATAAAGATAATAAAGCTGTAATTATAATGAAGATGCAAAAGAAAGCTGTCCCTGAACAGCTAGTGTCCTATAACACCATGCGCTGTACATTCACATCTGACGTGCTCAATTTCATACATACTTGGTCTGCAATTTGATGTAATTTCCTCTCTAAATCCTGTGTCTTATTTTCTACATTAGTCTGATGACGTGCTGTTGTCACCTCCAGGGAAGCTTCCAACATGAACACTTTCTTTCGGGTGTCAGTCAGCTCTTGTTGAAGCCGTCTCACACAGGCCTAAAAGGATAACTCTGTTACTGATTTTTAAGTCACCTCATCATTAAGTTACATTAATAATATATAACTCCAACATATGGAATTTGAGAACTATCCCCACAGATATCAATTTGCCTTCTTTTACCCATAGGTACACATTCCTGTTTACTGACTTTTGTTAAAGACACAGAAGGCATGACCCTCCTGCCTTATTGACAGTAAGTTAACTTAGACAATGAGTGCAGCCCCACCAGCCATTCCCTGCCCCTCCCAGGAAGTGGCTGAGCTTTACCCCCACTGAAATCTCAAACAGAAAGTGGTGTGCGGGTGGGATGAGTGGTGGTAAATCCCACACTGTGGAACATTCTTTCTCTTTCTCATTAGAGGCTTAATTTCAGAGTTCACATATTCAATTTGATGCTTAAATCCTTCCAATAGACTCCTATCTCACAATAAAAATGAGGTTATTCCAATGGCCTTTGGGGACCCTAGACAACCTGGCCTCCCCTGCCTCCTGGACTGCAGCTCCTACAGCTCCCCCCACCCCTCCCACTCACTGCCTTCCTGCTGCTCAGGACTCTGGCCACTTCTCCTCAGTCTGAAAATGGGACACCACTGCCAAACTCGTACAGCACAGAGCGCCCCAGTTCCTCTGTACTGGACAAACTTAGATCCAAATGACAGTAACTGAGCCTTGGAATGAGAATTGTGAGCAGATTATTTGAAAAAATGTTCAAAGTAAATTATAAATAGATGGGGGGAAGACTAAGGCAAACACAGTTTTGCTAAAATTCACATTAGTCCCAAATTATGACTGAATGAAAAGTAGATGACTTTAAGGATTGGAGAGGTCACAGCAATACATGATTTGAGATGGAAATATTTCTGAATTTAATTCCAATTGACATGAATAAAAAGAAAATTATATCAACTAAAAATGTATGAAAAGCTACTGAAGGAAAAGTACTACAAGATGCAGCATTTACACATCGGTTCATCTGGGAAATCTGGATTTGACTGTCAAAGTAATCCACACAACTGAACCTTCTCTCTCTCTCTCACTCTCTTTCCTTTTACTTTTTTTGTTCACACAACTGAAGCTTAATTTCAAACTACTCATTTTAGGTATGAGCATTTCATTTATCTGCTTCATCACGATACTAAAATGCGGTGACAGAAAGATTAAAATGATTTGGGAAGTATAAGACTAAATTGCTAATACCTGCCTGTATCTGTCAACAACTTACAGCTTAATCTCTTAAAATTTCAGGCGACAAGGCATATTTACTCAAAGTAAAGCACCTCTCAGGTCTAATTTTTGTTTACTGGATACAAGATATGCTTTTACTCTGCTTTACAGGGTATATATTTATAGCCCACACATTTTTAACATTCAACTAGTTTCAACATTTAGCTTTCATCGGACACTGCTTTGAATTTTCTTTGAGGAAGTCTGAAAATTAGTTCTGTTTCTGGGTACTTACTTGCATTTCTGCTCTGTCAGTTTCATACTGATACATTCTGTCTTTTACACATTTGCAGTCATTGATTAATTCCTTGTTTCCTTCCTCCAGCATCAGAAGTTGTTTATGCGCGGCTTTACTCATATGGTCTGGAAACGGCTCTCGGATATTAATTGTCTTTTTACTTTTGGCTTCATTTTGAGCAACTTCCAGTTGCTGTCGAAGCAACATGTTTTCACTTTGTAGTTCACATAATCTGTCCTCCAAGAATGCCTGCTTTGCAGCGTATTTATTGACTTTCCCTTGTTTGTGCCGATACAAGAGTTCAATTTCCTTCTTTGAACACTGGGCTTGGGTTTGGTCTCTATGCACACATTCTAATACCGTCACTGGTCTAAGAGCATCTCTCCTGGGACGTAGCTCAATTTCTGGGCCACGGTATTGACTTTCAGCTTCAGGAAGTTGCGGAGGAAGCACCTCGCCGTTATCTTTTGGGTCAGACACCTCAAAATTCATTGTGTCCTGTAAGTGAAACGACTCATCTCTTACTCTTTGAACTGTACTCAATAAGCTGACGTATCACAATTTCCTTTGAAGTGAAAGACTAATCTCTAAGTTTATACAATAAGAAGTTTGCAATAACTGGATATCCAATTGGAAAAACTTAAGGTGGATACAAGTCTCAAACTTTATACAAGCAGAAATCCCCAAAAGTTCAAAAATTTAATTAAAGACTGTGAATCCATGAAAGTAAAAAAGAAATCACAGAAGAATGTTTAAGAAGCTGAGAACTGGAAAGGCTTTTCTTTCTCTGAAATACAACAAACCCAGAAGGCTTACAATAAAAAATGAAAAAATCTGACTACACTTAAAAATTGTATCTCATATCTAATCTTCACAGCTACCCCCTCAGTAAGAGCCTTAGCTCTGATTATATAACAATTTACCTTCCATTCCTTCATTCAGAAAAGACACAGAGCATCTACTAGATGCCAAGAACACCAAGAAATTAGTAAGTTAAGCTGTAAATGTCATAGTTCCTATTTAGGATGAGATAACTTTTAAATTTGCTTTAAATGAAAATATAGATCAATTCAAAAGAATAGTATAAATACTATTGATGAAACAGTGTTAGAGATATGAAATTTTCTCCTAAGACTAATTTACCTGACTCGGTTTATTCCTTATGCTCTTCAGTTCAAATTGTAGTGGTTGGAGAGTGCTTTCAAGTTGCTGTTTCTGGAAAACCTGTTCATTGTATTGTTTCTCCCTGAAAATTAATTTTGTTAGAAATTAAAAAGTTCATTTTATGATCTAGTTCTTCACATGCCGGTTTATTACCCTAATGGAATTTCTATCTTCTCATTTTGTTTTTCATTTCTAAGTCTCACATTTTAAATTCCTCACTTCAATCTCTTCATAAAGATATATATATTTGAAAAGTAGCAATGAAAAGACATAATGCTACTGAATTTCAGTCAAGAGTAACTCTGGTGAATAGTGTAGGAAAGAAATTTTGCAATTATTCAGTAAGTTATGAGTTAAAAATTACCCCCTTTTTCCCACATAGCCATAAATAACTCCTTTATTAGAACAGAGAATTTAGTTACTTATTAAGAGAAGTTGCTGTTTAGAAACAAGTTTTTAAGTTCATGAGAAATAAAATTTCAACTTCATGAAATACTACAGGTATTCCTAAATGGTCTACAGTGGGAGGTAACATCCACAGATGTCTTTTCCAGAACACAGATCCCCTAATTAGCATAATCCAAGGCGAGGCTGGGGAGTCTGCTACCTGACGCCCTACACTTTATGTTTCTTCTTTTGCAACACTTTGAACTTACCTTGTTGACTGTTATTTATTTAGTAAATCATTTTTAAATCCCTTTGGAAACAAGGCAGGATCCATAGTAAGTAATTAAACAATAAAGAGTAATCTGTGCTTTCAGCATACACCTTTGAACTGATCTTATCTCTGCATGAGAGAGAAGCTGAAGAAATTAACCAGTAATCACTTTCCACTTTAGTTTTTAGTCCATCTATTCATATGTCAAGAATAAAACTGCATAATTTTTTTAAAGTTTCTGCCTTGAGACAATTGTTCATTTCATAATTCTGCAAGTGGGAATGTAAAGTAATATAAACTTTCTGGGGGACAATTGGGAGATAAGGATCAAAGATCTTTTTTTAAAGAAATATAGAATGAGGAGATATATATATATATATATATTGCTGTTTTATTTCCAAGAGTCTCATATTCCACAATATTAATGAAATTTTCTCCCCTGTAAAATCCCAAAAGTTCAGTGAGCAATCATAAGACTTCTCCTACATATCTTCATATTAAATATAAAGAGTTCAAATATTTCTTTAAAACTAAGGAATTCAGTACCTCATACTGCAGAGCTCTCGTTCCCACACCACATTTTGACGTTCTAACTGTGAATTCATGTGTCTTGTTTCCAAAAGCTCTTTTTGTAGCTTGTTAACCTTATTTTCCATTTTTTTAACTTTTCCTCTAAGTAGTTCACAGTCAGATTCTTTACATTCTATTAAGCTTCTGAATGAATGAACTGCATTCTGAATTTTCAATAAGGTAGCACAATCTGCATTAGGAAGAAAACACAAATAGAAATAAGATGAATGAGTAATTTTTTGTGTATAAAGGACTGTGCATTTCGCATTCACTCATCCATACATTGAACAGATGGTACTGAGCATCTATTCTGTGGAAGACATTCTTCTAAGCTCTGCAGACATTAAAAGATTGACAAAGTATTATTGTGAACATTATGTAAATAAATTTGACAATTCA
Organism: Camelus dromedarius; assembly: GCF_036321535.1. Taxonomy (NCBI): domain Eukaryota; kingdom Metazoa; phylum Chordata; class Mammalia; order Artiodactyla; family Camelidae; genus Camelus; species Camelus dromedarius. The sequence goes on along the minus strand of NC_087444.1, from coordinate 66,609,892 downwards.
GATGAAGTGGGTAAATTCCTCGAAACAGAGAAATTACAAAAGCTCAATTAAGAAAGAACACATAAGCTAAAAAGCCCTATATCTTAAAAACCAAAATGAAAGTCCTATTTAAAGACCTTACCACAAAGAAAATTGCAGTCCCAATGGTTACACTGGTGAATCCTACCCAATATTTTAGGAAAATTTAATACCAATTCTACAGAAATTCTCCTCAAAAAATGAAGAAAAAGAAATATGTCCTCATTCTACAGAAGTAGCACTAACCTGAATCCAAAACCAGACAAAGATATTACAAGAAAGAAAACTAATGTCATGAAAATGGAGGTAAAATTTCTAAACAAAACATTAACAAATCAAATCCAACAATACAGGATCATTCATCATGGCCAAGTGAGGTGTATCCCAAGAATGCAGGGCTGTATTAACACGTAAAAATCAATTAATGTTATTCATCATATTGACAGACTAATAAAGAAACATCATATGATCATGTCAGTGGATAAAAAGAGGCACTTCCCAAACCTTAACATCTATTGCTGATAAAAACTTCCAGCAAACTGGGAACTAAGGGAACGTCTTCACTATGACAAAGATCTGTGCCAGCTCTACAGCTGACACCATGCGCAATGGTGAAAAACGGAACGCTTTTCCCAGAAGGAGGGGAACTGGACAGGAATGGCTTCTCTTACTCCTTCTATTCAGCACTGTACTGGAGCCAGTGCAATCAGGCGAAATAAAGAACCAAAAGACATCTGGATGGGAAATGAAGAGGTAAAACTGTCTGCTAATCAGCGGGGAATATGATTACATGGTGTGAGTCAGCTAACTCCAACCTGTGGGCTGGGTTGCTTGCTTTGGTAAATAAAGTTTTACTGAAATACAGCCACATCCATTAACTTCTGTATTGTCTATGGCTACTCTTGTCATAACAGTGACAGAGCTGATTAGCTGTGACAGAGAACGTATTTATTGGCTCCAAGTCTTAAATATGAACTATCTTTAGTAAGACAGTAGTTTAAAGAAGAAAAACTTGACCACCTTTGGTTACATAGAATATCTGAGAGAATCCATAAAAAGGCTACTAGAACTAATCAATGGGCTCAGCCAGGTTGGAGGGCACAGAGTCAGTATACAGAAATCAACTGTATTTCTATCATCAGAAACTAAAATTTAAATTATATTATTTTAAAACAAACAAACAAATAAAAATATACTACTTACAACCGCACTGAAAAAGAAGAAATACAGGTAAACTCATGAAAGACGGAAAGACCCAGACACTAAAAACTCTAAAATATTACTGAGAAAATCAAGGAAGACCTATATAAGTGGAGAAATGAAATTTGTTCAGGGTTACAAATTCCATATTGTTAAGAAGTCAATTCTCCCCAAATTAATCTACAGATTCAACATAATCTACATCTAATTTCTAGGACACTAGCAGACTTTATTTTTTTTTTTTTTTCGCACATTGACAAACTGATTCTAAAATTCATGTGGAAAGAAGGGTAATAAAATGAAACAAGATGAATCCAGAGAACTGTGGCCTTTAACCATGGAGATGTGAGAAGCAGTAGCTGGATTTTAAGCAAGGGGTTAATAAAAATCTGAATTTTACAAACTATCTAGTAATCACGGTTGCGGTGTAGCCCAAGGTTCCAGGAGGTGGAACGGCGGAGAAAAAAGTCCTGAGGTGATTTCAGTGTTCTAGGAGGGAAGTAGTGATAACCTGACCTTGGGTGAAGGCATAGGAGCGTCAGAGTCAACAGACAGCACAGGGAGTGGGAACGGTCACAGCCCCTGGCTGGCAGCGCACAACACGTCTGATTCTGCTTTAACACAAAGCAGGTTTCTGAGACGCAGCGGACTGTTACGTACCCGCGCTCCCTGGGGCAGCACTAGGTGTGCACACGTTACCGCGAGATACTTCAAAAGGCTTTGTAGTCATACAGGGGTCCTACCTTTCCCCTCCAGGCCAAGTCGTTCGATTAGCCTCAGGGTGTTCTTATAATTAGGGTAAGGCGACTCGCAGTCCTCAGAAGCTGTTTCCGGTGACAGAGTTAAGTCATCGAGGTCACCCACAGAATTCACCTGCTCTTTGACCTACAAATAAATAATGCTATTTCACAGTGTCTCCAAGAAAGTTATAAAATATGCTCAGTGTACTGAGGTGATAAATATCCATCTTTTTCTGAGAGCAAAAACACAGACACTTCTTGAAAGAGCTGATTTTTGTCAAAAGGCTAATTTTATCAATAGTGTTTGCAAATTATTTTTAAGTAAATGTCTCTACAACAAAGGAGGATTTTCTGTTTTTCCACTCTATGTTTTATAAATTGTTTTACTAAAGGATAATATTTTTATAATTAATATTTTTCTATACCTTGTCCTTTTTAGCAGATGTTTTCTTTGAAGACCTAAAAAAAAAAACAATTCATTTCAGCCAAATACTAAATATTGAAAATACAAGAAATATGTAAACATGTTATTTTTTATATAAAATCTTTGCATTGATAATTAATTTTCAAAACAAGGGATTGAACAAAAATGGAAACCATAACATTAAAGGACAAAGAAAGTATATCAATTATATTATTAACAATGTATTAAATTTAGATCAAGTGGACAAACAAAGAAAAAGGAAGAACATAAGGTTACTTGCATTATTTGATAGGAAAAAATATACCAGGATTTTCCTGTTGTTGTCATTTTCAATAAAAACTGGTATTTAAGGCACTAAAACCTATTTGGAAAGTATTACTTAAGTCCTAATATGAAAGAAACCCTTTTCTAATAATCATGGAATTAGCTTTCTCGAGGACTTAGTACGCAACTGCTATGCATTATTATCAGCACTTTACATGTCTTAAAGACATTTTAATCCTCTCAACAATCCTGGGAAATAGGTAATACATTAGGTACTTTACCCAGGAAGAAAATGAGGCACAGAAAGGCTAAGTCACTTGCCAAAGCCCCTGTGTCTGCCCAGAATTCCAACCCAGGCAATCTGGCTTCAATACGTGCATTTCACAATATGCTAAGAAAGTAATATTTATTTTTAAGTATTTTTAACTAATGTAGTAAATGAATCTCTATTATTATTCTATGTCTAGGTATAGTTATAAATAATAATTTCTGGGGCATATATCCAGAAGGAACCCTACTTCAAAATGACACCTGCACCCCAATGTTCTAGCAGCACTATTTACAATAGCCAAGGCATGGAAACAGCCTAAATGTCCAACAGATGACTGAATAAAGAAGAAGTGGTATATTTATACAATGGAATAGTATTCAGCCCTAAAATCCAACAACATAACGCCATATGCAGCAACATGGATGTTCCTGGATAATGTGATTCTAAGTGAAGTAAGCCAGAAAGAGAAAGAATAATACCATATGAGATCACTCATATGTGGAATCTAAAAATAAAACAAAACAAAACAAAAATTCAAAACAGAAACAGACTTATAGACATAGAATATAAACTTGTGGTTGCCAAGGGGGCTGGGGGTGGGAAGGGACAGACTGGGATTTCAAAATGTAGAATAGATAACCAAGATTATACTGTACAGCACAGGGAAATATATATAAGAACTTATGGTAGCTCACACCAAAAAAAAAAAAAAATTGTGTCAATGAATATATGTATGTTCTTGTATAACTGAAAAATTGTGCTCTAGACTGGAATTTGACACAACGTTGTAAAATGACTATGACTCAAAAAAGTTAAAATAATAGTAATAATAATTTCTGAATCTTAACACCTATTTTTTAAAAATTAAAAGACTTTAGACCTAGGCAATACTGGAAATCAACTTTCAATAAAGATTTGCTTTTGTTAAAGAAATTAATCAGTGGGCATTCATTATCCATTCAGCTGTTTGTTCATGCATTTGACATGTCCTTATAGAGCAAACAAAACATGTTAATGACACTTTTGGTACAGGAATGATGGCTTTTGTAATTTAGAACTTAGTAATCCAAAAGTAATCATCTGTGATAGACTGTTAATAGTTTATTATTCTATTGTATACAAACAAAATCTTCCCCTTCTTCCTAGAATCTAAACAAATATTAAGTTAATATAATCTGATAGTTTACAATAGCATACAAAACCATAGCCACCCATGATGATACTGTCAAAGACACTATAATATCTAGAATCATCAAGGAATGATTAAACCCTATTCAGTATGGCCTAAGTGTGTGTATAGTTATTATGAGTATACAATTTAAAAAAATCTATGTACAATAGTGTAATTTTAAAGTCACTATCTGCATATTGAATTGTGTAAGAATATTACGCTTCAGAACCAATGAATAAGCCCTTACAACAACTATATGTGAATAGACGTTTACTAGAATATTTTAAAGATAATGTAGTACAATCAATACACTTTCTTATACCGGAAATGCAAACAAGGTTAAACTGAAAATCATCTCTTCTACGGAATCAATTCCAACAGCAGAGAGACATGCTCTACAAACTACCATCTTAGTATTAAAAAAAAAAAGAAAGGGAACCCCCACGAGACCCACATCCCCCTTCAGTTATCACCCAGTCCTCTCCTGCCTTCCCAGTGAATGTTCTCTAAGGGGCTGTTTAGACCGATTCACTGCAGCCCGGCTTCCATGGGGACGTATTATTGAAACGCCTTCTGGTCAAAGGCACTTGTCCTCATCTTAACCTTTCGGCAGCGTTCCTCTGATAGTTGAGAAATCCCTTGCCTAGGCCTTTGCACTATATGATGCTGTTCTATTTCCGGAGAAGGTAATCACTGCCAATATGTCTTCACCTAGAAGTAAAGAATTTGTAGATTTTCCCTGTCATGACCTAGATCTGCTTCACTTAAACTGCTGTTGTCACTCATGTGCAGGAGACCACCAGCCAGTGAGGCAGTCTTCTCAAATACATGTGAAGTCACAGATGCTTTTAATGTCTGTTTTCCACTTTCATTCTTCTTTACTTCCTTCATAGGCAAGCCAGGAGAGCTACTTTAAAACAATCCATAAAAAAGCCAATTTTTAAAAAATTATTCTACTAATAAATTTTAAGAAACCAATTTTTGAAAAATTCCAACTCTTATCCATCTTCAGTCATTTAATAATTCACAAAATGGTTATCAAGTGCCAACCATAGGCAAGGAAATACAAATTCTTGCTTCAAGGCAGATTTACAATTATGATACAATGTGATACGCAAGAGCTGACATATGGAAAGTAATAAGTGAGCATAAGAAAGGCTTTACAGAAGAGGGAAAACAAGCAGTTCATGAGCAAAAGAGACAGGAGGAAATGATTCTACCTAAGAGATTAGAATGTGAGCACAAAATTAGGCATTTGGAATCTAAGAGTGTCCTTGGAACCTGGAAGGAAGAGTGCAAAATACATGGAAGCAAGTACAGAGATGAGTCTGGGAAGAAATTCTGAACAATACTAGGAAAATAATAATTATCTACTATTGAATACTGATATACGCTTACCTATCAGAAATTTCTTTCTGCAGAGCAGGTAACTGCTGGTCATCAGTTTCTCCCCTCTTCCTCCGCTGAGTTCGTCCTTTATAACAGTTGCCATCACACATGGTTTCTGATCCTTCCAGTTCACCACTTTTGTTCCTGTTCTCTTCTACTTTAACCTTTAGTGAAAGTTTGATACAAAAGGTAATTATTACTTTATTCATGATAAAGACGTTCTTTCCATTCATTTTATCATTTGACTCAGAGTTTGCCCTGATTTCAGTTGATTAAAATATATTTGTTCTTACTTTAATTTTATCATTTGAAGACATTGAAATGTTTGTAAATTCTGCTTCTTTCTGTGTGAGGAAAAGAAAGAGAATTTCCAAAATTTTAAAAGGGCTTTCTTAATGTTGTGCTGTTACATCCACTCCTCTGCATGTGAATGAAAGAGACAGAGAAATAAAAAGACAAAGGCATAAAATTTGTCCTCTTCTGTCTTTACCACCTAGATATTGTATTAAACAGCCAGACTTAGAAGATGTCACACCTTGGCGCTTCAGTAACACAAAGGAAACAATCTTCTTTCTGTGCTAAAGCTATCTTTTCCCCACTACATTTTATAATTCTTGTTTCATTTGGATCCTGGGGTATCAAAAAAGTGGTGTTTAATATAATATATAAACCCAAGTTTACCGAAAGGAGCAGAGTGAAACTGATGAATTGCCAGTTAGTGTGGAATTCTGGAAAAGGAATAATGATTCCCAAATTCACATTCAATAACCATGACCATTTTATAGCTAGAGGGCATAGGAGTAGTGAGTGATCTACCTTAGCCCCACTGTCTACTGATAATGGGAACACAACCAAGAAAGGTCAAGTGATTTGTCCAAAGCCCCTAAAGCAGCAATCTTCAGCATTTCACGGTGTCAAAAGAGATGATACAATTCTCTAACACTGAATCTAATAAAGTACCAAATAAATTCATCAAATTGATCAGATAAGTTAAAAGTGTGACTTTGGCAAAGCTGGTGGCAGGGCTCATCTCCTTTTTCTATTAAAGGAGAACAGCTTCAGATTTCTGTCTACCTTTCACACTCTTTGCACTCACACAAAAGAACACACACACACATTTAAAAAATCCATTACTAGAAGTGAAGAAAACCATTCAGTGCATCTCAAAACTCAAGATTTCTCCTTTGGAGATAAATACAGATTTTTTTCCCTGAGGGTTCATACTACCTATATGATGTCAAAACTTACTACATTTTATTAAATAATACAATGTAAGGGTCTGACTCAACAGAAACACCCAAGATGGTGATTCAAGAATATGTGGGAGCACATGTATTTGTTCTTAAGTATATCTCAGAGTGGCCATGATGGATTTCTAAGTGTCCAGTGATCAGTAAGACACATAAGCCACACTCACTAAAGCACAATGAATGGATCAGTTTAGTGAGAGTGTGTGCTTATATCCCTTCTCTCAGTCACTGCTTCCTTCCCATTCTATGGAAATGCAACTTATATTTGAGCCAATAGATTAAAAACAAACAAACCAACAAACCTTGAGCTTATTATATTTCCTAAGCCATTTCACTTGCGTTCATTCTGGCTCAGAAGGTCACGTGGCACACAGCTGAATTACTTTCCCACTTCATATGAAAGACTGACACAGACACTTAATGTTGATTAAGGAACCAAACCCAGGAAAATACTTCCCTGAATTCGTGTTATTTAGATGGCAGAAATAGTCTGTTTCTACACAATTACATATTTAGATCATCCCCGTTTTATATATAAGCTATTTTCATAAGTGGAAAATCAGATCAGATATGGATCAGAATGGAAGAGATGATTGATAAAGAGAAAAACCAGAGTAGCAGCAAAGGAACCTCTACCTCTTTTTGAAGTTGAATTTTCTTTTTCCAAAGCCAGGAATTCTACTTGTAACATGCCTACCTCATTCTTAAACCTTTGCATATCTTGGTGGAACTCTTTTAGATATACTTTGTTCTGCTACCTTTTGATAGGGAAGAACTCACATTTCCTAATTTGGGGTCCATGATTTTAGAGTTATTAGCACCGCAGTTAACTGCAAGCAATGGCTTCTGGAGCTGGCCTTGTATTGGTTTGGTTTTCTTATAAGTATTTGAAACTGCAGACATAGCGTGACTTTTTGTCTGAATCATTTGTTTCATCTCACTGGATTGGGCAAGCCACAAGACAAAAATGCTTTTTGGACCACTTACCAGAGGTGTATGTCTGATCTCTGATTTCCAGGGAGTGTTTTGGCTCCTTTTTTGTTTTCTTTTCGTATCAATTTCTTGGTTTTCTTTCAGCAGCAGCCGAGCTCGGTTCCTTACTTCATTTTCTCTATCAGTAAAGAAACCCTCCTCATTTTTGTCACAAACATGTTCAGTGTCTTGTGTGTCATTTTCAGTTAACTTATTTTCATTTAAATAAAATTTTGAAGATGACTGGCAGCCATACATTGCTGAATCAGCCTTGGAGTAAGATGGGGAAACACTTTCCAGAGTGGGCTCTTCGTGTTGAGGGAACGCCTGGAATCCTACAGAGATGGAGGCTCCAGGTGCACCTTGTTCCTCAGAATCACATATATTTTTTGTCACACTGGAAGGTAGTTCCTTTAAGTCACCATGTAGTTCAGAGTTGCCATGTAGTGACTCTGTCTTACGATGAACAGTAATTTTGCATTTTTCACGGATTTTACTGACTTTCTGATTTAACTTCTTTGTGATAAATTTTGTATTAATTTTCCAGTGTAATTTGCCTTTTTTGACCCACATGTCCTCATGCTTCTCCACACAAGGATGTTTTGAAGATACAGGTACGTCCTTTCTGTCCTGTTCCTTATTCATTCCTGGTTCTCCAGGCATTTTTTGCAGATGCACAGGTGAAAGATTGATCTGCCTGATTTGACCTTCAGATTTCTTTCCTTTCACAGTACATGCTTGTAAAACATATTTATCCTTAAGTAGTCAAGTACAGATAAAGAAAAATTAGAAAATAATTAAAATTTAACAAACTTCCTAATCTATGTTTGGCTACTCACAAACTAAGAAGTGAAAAATAACTTGCCTTAGCCTTGAAATAGGAGAAAGATAGGAACTCAGAAACCTAACTTTGTCACTGTTTGTTTGAACTAAACAATTCATACATGTTAAATCTACCAAGAATTAGAGATTATGTTTTTAACATTACAGAGGCTTCCTCACTAAAAAATAGTTCACCTCACGTACCTTAAATAGTGAGCCCCTCCAGTGCATGTAAAGGTTTTTTAAAAAAGGACTAATAACCAGAGAATAGGCAAACTGTAAATTATTAGGTGCCAGAATCAATTAACTTCAATCAGAAACAGGAACAAATTCATAAATTTTAATGCAAACTATATACTATGATAGTGATCTACCTCAATATGTGTTCTCTGCATCCATCCAGTTGTATTATACTCTAGTATTCACTAGTGAGAGTGAATAAAAGAATTTTTAATAATATTTACTGATTTCCTACCCTGAAATGAAATAAATTAGAAAGGTTTTGTTTGTTCCCTAAAAGGAAAGGTCCAATCCTGGAAGGTTTGATTCTCTTAATAGGCAGTTGGGTTGACTCTATGACCCCTATTCTCTCCCTGATTGTAGATTATGAAATCAATTACATAGAGGTCTCAAGACAGAAGAAATCTTTCATCTGGGCATCAATGACTTGCAATTTTAAATTGCAAATTTTGGACCACTTTGACTGTTCCTTACATAAAACTAACACAGTGGTCATCACTGTTATATTGTTTACAATTTGAACTACTTAATCACATGATTTATTATTTGATATCACCTTCTTTATCATGTGAGGCAGTTATAAAAATGGAAGAAGTAAACAATATTCAGGAAGGATTTTTGCCTCAATTCCAAGGATAAAGTTTATCTATAAATTATTAAAGACCCTAACAATACTTTAAGCTTTTAACTAGAGAAAATGCTATTAAAAACAGAATATGAAATAATTATTTATTGACTCTAAAAGTGTAGTTTGAAAGGCAATTTCTTTTGAACTGTGTTATTAAAGCACAGAAAACAATATTAAACCCGAAATTTAAATTTACATTTTTACATACCTGTGACTGGTTGTTTTCACTTCCATCACGTCCTTCTTGCTCTTCCTTCGATGCCATTTCTAAGTCTAGGTCTGCTGGAAAATGAATATGCGTAATTAAAGTTAACTACTTAGAAAAGCTATATAAAAGGCAACATCTCTATAAAAATAGATAAAAAACATTACATCAGTTGACAGTTTAAATTAAGCTTAATCTTTAGCTGAATATTTACTTCTTTAAGTAATACTTCTAATTATCTAAAACTTCAACAAAGTGTTTGGGAAATACTAGATGTTACCAGACGAAAGGCACACAAACATTTGAAGGTTTTATTCGCAAATTCATCCACCAGACATGAACAAAACAAAGAGAAACAGTACAAAATTTAAAAATACAGTAGAAACCTACAGAGTCACAATAGACTCTATTCTCTACCTCCTAACTACCTTTTTAAGAACATACCAAGCTTCAAGAGCAATGCTATTCATGGTTCCCAAAATTACTGTTACTTTTTATGCTTTTATCTTTCCTTAATCTGAAATCTTTCCCTCTATTGTTGTGACAAATTTCTTTTCCTCTTTTAAGACTCAGCCTGCTTTGTGAAGTCCTCCTTGATTACAGCTATCTTTCTACAGAGACACAGGGATCTCTTTCCTTGGAGCTACCTTGGTTCTTCACAGATTTTTCTAGTGTATCTTCATCAGCTGAGCTGTAAACTATTTCTTTACATGTCTATCCTCTTTGCTCCTTTGCTGTAGAGGACAAACTCTTAAAAGTACCTTTGTAGAAACAGTCTTTATTTATTTTACTCAATAATTACTTATTGAGTTCCGGCTTTAGCAGTAGGCACTGGAGTTTAAAGAAGAATGTGGATAATAGGTGTCAGGGAAGGCTTTTTTAGAGAGAATGCTGAGCTGAGACTTCAGCAGTGAGGTCAGCCAGCTTCCCAGGAAAGCGGGGCAGGAGAGCAAGAGAACACGCAAGGCTGGGCAGGAAGGGAGAGACGCACACGAGAGGATCAATATTTGTGTGAAATGCAGGGCAGGTGAGGAGGGCATCACCAGCAGCTCAGACCAACAGAGCAAAGGACAGACAGAGGGCGCTAGAGATGGAGAGCCAGGCCGAAGTCAGACCACAAAAGCCTTGCCTGTCCCTGTAAGATGCCTGGACATTAATATGCTTTAAAGAGTGTTTCATGGTCATGTGTGCATTTGAGATAGATCACTCTACATGCTGAATATAGCTGTAACTACTATTTATAAATTCAGAGCTAGATAAAAATAAAGCTAAGAAACCATACTTTGAGAAGGGAATCTGTGGATGGCCACCTAGGTTTCCCAACCTGTCACAAAGCTCTAGACACCATCCTCCTACTGGCTCTCAGGACTGTGCTGAATACTAGTCTCAACGAACTTACTTTCTCCTAACCCTCTTTGCTATTTAATAAGCTGCTTTGGTCAGAGGATGAATGTAAATGTCATGCCAAAAGGCATTGTCTGGTTCTAGGTTGCATAAAAGGAGTAAACACAAAGGAGATCCTGCCACAAAGTGATTTCTGCAAAGTCAGAGTGCGGCGAAGCCACGCACAGGTGGACTACAGCTAACTGTCTGTGCTGCTTTATTACCTTCTTTGCTGCTTTTGTTCTCTGGCAGCTGTGATTCACGCAGGCCACGGAGCACTGCATTTTCTGACAGAGACAGGGCTCCAATATTCAACTGGTCTTTATCTACTAGGGCCCTCTGCCTCAGTTCTGTGCATGCTGACTGGTCTGTGGTCACTGATTGTGATACCGACGGACATTTATTGACTTCCAAATGCTCAGCTCTTTGACCAGCCGCATTATTGGGTCTCAAACTAGTAGAATCCCAGTCTGAAGAAACCGAAAACAAAGTTTCCACTTATTAGAATGTGAATAACAATACAAACTTGACTAACTTGTACGAATTGTCTTTCCAGAGCAGCAGCCCCACGTCCGTCCGCAGCCCCACATCCTCCTCTCCCCTCGAACACACTGCTCCTTCCCAGCTGGTTGTACTTTACATGTCACTGCTGTTCACATAGGGAGCCACTGTCTCTCTTTTTCTACTTTTAATTCTCTAGTATCTCTTATTTGGATTAACTCACACTCCCTATTAAACAGTCTATATTCTATAAGACTTTTATGAATAATTATGAGTCTTCAAAATATGAATTTTTTCATTAACAAAATGTATGTCTAACCAGCCACTTACTGGACGTTTAAATATGCATGGCAGTATTGTGTCCTAGAGACATGGGTTTAAGAAAACTTAATGAACGGTACTACTTGAATTACAATGAGACAGTCTTTCCTCAATGTACCAATATCTTCAGAATTCTTTCCTTAAGGCTTGGATAAACATCATCAATTTATTTAAGAAAGGATAGCCTTGAGTGACTAATTTTTTCCATAGAAAAATAGGATAAGTCAAGGTACAAACTAGATCCAAAGAGTACAGGGTGCCATGAGACAGGAAATATGTAACAAAAATGTTTTGTTTTTTTTAAAAGAATTAAGTTGTCAGATTTAAACTTTTTAAGAAAAGTTAAAGAAAAAAAGGTAAGAAATGTAGAAGTGAACTTTAAAGCCCGTTTCATCACAAGGGCCCCTGTATCATTTCACATCCATGAACCCTGTTTAAAACCGCAGTTCTCAAGTGTCATCTGAGAAGCCCTGCAGCCCCAAGTTCCCTCCATCTAGGGAGTCCACGAGGTCAAAACTATTTTCACAATAATACTGAATGCTATTTTCATTCTCATTCTCCGTTAAGTGTGCAGTGGAAGTTTCCAGATACATGACATGTGATAACATCATAGCTCTAATGGCTAATGGAATGTTTGTGTGTGCTTGTATTTTAAATCTTTCAGTTTTAGTTTCTAATATACTAAACATCAATACAGACAAACCACTTAAGAGTTCTTTGGAAGTGTCAATAATTTTTAATAGTCTAAAAAGAATCCTAAACCCCAAAACTTTCAGGATTAGTGTTTTAAAAGATCGTTTCTACCAAATATTAAGGTAGGACTAATTACTTCCATCATTTTTAATAATCAAAGACACCACCCCCTCCACACACACACACTGCTAATCAAAACATCCAGTTGGCTTAAGATCTTTGGGGAAGGGAAATAGCTCAGTGGTAGAGCACATGCTTAGCATGCACAAGGTCCTGGGTTCAATCCCTAGGACCTCCATTAATAAATAAATACAGAAATAAATAAATATCATCAATGTGACAGCACTAAAATAATTAAAGTGAAATATGACTGACGTGGTAGCAAGTGAAGCTTTACCCTACGTAAAGGTCAGAATTCAGTTAAGCATTTTAAAACTCTGGAAAAACCTTAGAACCTAATAATCAATCTCTCAGAATCCCTAAGAAATATGGGGATACCAAACTGAGCACTTCAGTGTCTCCGAACATCAATAGAAACATCTGAGTCAAAACTCACATTTTAAAAAATCTTTTTCTTATGCTTATATATTTTATTCAATCATGGATGCCAATTATAACATGTGCCTTATTTATGTCATCTTTCAATTATATTTGAAAAAAAGAAAGGAATTAGGAATAAGAAGACTGTACTTCATTTCAGAGTTAAATTTGTATTGCAAAATTTACCTGATTTGAATGTTTGTAAATTCTTCATTCCTCCTGGTTTATTAGGAACAGAATCTTTCACTCCAACGGCAGGCTGAATGGTTTTTGAAACAAACCGATTAATAATGTACATTTGATACAATTTGTAGCAATAATTCAAGGGGGGAGTGTCTAGCTCAGTGGAAGTGTGCCTGTTTAGCAGTGCATGAGGCCCTAGGCTAAATTCCCAGTAACCTCATTAAAAAAAAATTCATGATAAAAGTATAAAAGTTTTTACCTTCAAGTTCGGATGCATTTCAGTAGACTCTAAAAGCCAAAAGGGACACATAATCAATTACATGTAAATATGAAAGCCAACTATCCATTCATGCAGAGTTAGTACTGAGCGCAATCCTCATGCTTGCTTTGGAAATGGGTACATTAGGTTTTGGTGTTTTGTTTTTGAGGGGCAGTTAGGACAGCAACAAGACAGAAATATGAATCCATTATAGATACTGAATAAAGAACAGGAATATAGGTTTAAAAAAACATGCAGTTGAGATTTCAAAAGTACGATTATGTTTCAAATGACTTTATAAGATAGAAACGTGCACATATACCAATGTGAACATGCTGCCTGAGGAGGAGAAAAGCGATCTTTAATCAGAAGAACAAATCAGGGCTCCAAGAAGACAAATGTGAAAGCTGATGGTAAAATGCAACAGCACAGCGTTCATGAGACTGACACCATTAGACTACAAGTATTTACCATGCTCTTCAACTTGTCCTATCATTTAGGAAGTCCACAGTTGTGATGGCAGTTCATTTGAAAGTGCAATTCACTTATCATCAAAGTGTGATGAATTGATCAACTTGGATACACACTTGTAGAATAATAGTTCATAAAAATATTCATTTTTTTCCATACCCACATGAGCTATTGGTTTGCCTACATTTCTTGGATCCTCTAGCCATCGAAGTTTCTTGATACACTCATGCAAGAAAGAATGTATACTGAGTTTTCAATATTGAAATCTGGTGATCAAAAATAAAATTTAATTGCCACAGAATTATTAGATATTAAAAGTCTTTTATATTTCAAAACCTTTGTAGTATTCACTGAAAATAACAACTTTAACTTTTATGGAAAGAAGCTTATTAATTTCTTTTTTTCCTCTATACACAAGTCTACCCTCTGAGCGTGGTCTGAAGACCAGCAATGAAGGCATCACCTGAGATTGTTAGAAACTGCTCAGAATGTGCAGTTTTCACTGGGTCCCCAGGTGACTGAGTAAAATTTGAGAAACTCTGGTCTATACCGAGTCTGCTTCTACAGCACTTGGACTTAATTGATCCTTCTGAAATCCAGCCTCACGCGCCTCCCTGTAACACTTCCCCAAAAGCTGCATCAGAAGTTGCAGACTTTCCAACGGACTCTTTACCAGGCTCCAGCTCCCCTGACCTCCCCGGAATGCACCGTGCTCTCTTCCTCTTTCCCACTCTTCTGTTGGCCTCTGAGACACCATCCTATATGGCAGCAACACGCTGCATGACACGAAGGTCCAGACATTTACAGCTGACCACACATGCCTATACTCATCCACGGCAGGTACCCCCAGCTCTGCGTGATCAGGTACCGCAGTCCTCACCGCCTTCCTAATGATCAGGTGGCTGGGGGAGTGGAACTTTCTGCTGTGCTTCCCGGACAAGCTTTGGTGCTGGAAGAAGCTCACTTCATACCCATCTCATCTCAAACACTCTTCTCTTCCTTCTTCTAAAGAACTATTCTACATTACCACCTCCTGCCAAGGACCCCCCTCCCTTTGATTCATTTTCTCCCCTCCTCCCTGCCTCTCTCTTTCTTCACTCCCTCCTTCCCTCCTCCTGATTTCCTGGCTGTCCTCAGATCACAGAGCATCTTGAAAGAAAACTAACAACTGAGCTCCTCAAACAGCATTCTACTTTAATCGTTGCTGACACCTGATAAGATATACAATTTACCTCTTTTTCTCCTCTTTTTTCTCACTATATGTTCAACAGGTGATTTTCTTTGGCTGAGAGAATATATCCTAATTCATGTTTTAAATCAACATTCTGTCAAATGACTTTTTTATAAAATACAGTGCTTACTTTCTATTTGTCCATTTAATGTATGTTTTTCTCCTTGACCTGCAGCTCCAGATAACTGATCAACATAGTTCGGTAGTTGAACCTTGGTGGTACTCTGTTAAAATTAATATTAATAATGAATTGCATAAAGATTTCCTAATCCCTTTCTAAGAAAATATTTGTTTCCAACCTTATTATTATTATTTTTTAATTTCCTACTTTAAAAGCAATTAGATTAAAAAACAAGACAAGCATATCCTAGAAACCCAAACATTTAAATAGAAAATTTCATATACACTCTCTAGATGAAGTCTATCTTTTATCTTCAGTTGGCTTTTGACTCTGTGAACTGAGCATGGAAAGCCAGAGCAAATATTTTCACAGACAAAATACTGACGTGCAGATTTCAACAAAGAATTAACTTCAAAACGCCTAATTCCATTTTGCATTCCTCAACAAAAGAAGAGGACGTTTTTAAAAAATAAATATTTTTATATGTATAACTGAATTGCTTTGCTGTACACTTGAAACTAACATTATGAACTGACTACACTTCACTAAAAAATAAAATTAAAAATATACATATTTAAATATATCCTTTAATAAGTATACGTGCTATAAATTTAAAATGTTTCTTAGGGCAGATATTGACTTTAGTATTAAAATAACACACTTGGCATGAAAAGAAGCCTTGGAGTCTGTCATGTTGAGTATTAACAGAACACTGTGGAAACTGCTACACTTCAGTAAACAAAGGCTTAGCAGAATCTAACTATTATTTGATAAAACTTTCATTGATAGGAAAAAGAGTTGAATAAGGTAGCAAAGTAGAAAGAAAAACATTTATGCTTAAATTAACAGCAGAAAAATTTTAAATGTAGTTATGCAGCTCTTCAAAAAGTACCATAAGCTTTAATTTAATATGGGAAGAATAAGAACACTGTTTATTGACCATCTGCACATGCCAGGCCCTTATCATGCACGTTGTCTTTTCTACACACAACAATGATAAAGGTGATGCTAAGGACGCTTACCCACTTGCTGCTTCCTTGCCACTCCAAGATGCTGGAGCACCGTGATGAGCAGACGGGACCCGCTGATCTCTCTGTCTGGAACATCCCTCCCCTGGACCTTCGTGTGCTGGCTCCTTCCTGTCCGTCACCTGGCAGCTTTGGTCACACTCAGCTCTTGTCTGACTACCTAAATTCCACCCTTACTCCACCCCAGTCCTAACTACAAACTCCCCCACGGTTGTCTAACCTAACTCTCTCCACGTTCCTCATAGAAGGAGTTCCTGTCCCTGAAAAACGGTTCCTGTTTACTTGTTCTTCTATTCCTGCCACTACAGCCTAACCCCTCAACTGCTACATTCAGTGTCTAACGGCCCGATGCATAGCTGGTGTTCAGGAACAGGAATTTATTTAAGGTCAAAACATCTAAAATACCCAGAGGTCACCAAGTACCAAAGCACTATATACCTATCGGAGATGTCCGATAACAGCCCACCGACACTCAACATACCCCAAATGAGAAATGCCGTGCCCGCTCTAACTTTCCCATCTTATCATCCTTCAGATTTTAAAAAAGCGTCCTCAAGATCTTAGTAGGTCACTAGTGGCCACTGTCATCATTCTGTCTTACATTTCTATAGCACCCTTTACAGGTGACAATGTGTTTTCATATTTGTTACCACATTTTTGTTCATGACACATAACCAGAGGGGTAGGTGTCAGTACCATGTTTTTGAACGAGGTCACTGACATTCAAACAAGTCAGACAAGTTTTCCCAAGATCCCACAGTGTGTCAGAACCAGGATGCTACCACGTCTGCTGACTTCAAGTACAGTGTTGTGCCACTAGGCAGGAGCTGCCGAGATCCAAGGGCTCGGGCTCTTCTGACCTCTTTCCACGGCTATCACCTTGGAATAGGTCACCACTACCCTGCACTTAGCTTCCTTCATTTCGGTCGCCATAAAGGTACTCAGTGCACGCTACTTTCCCTGCCCAAACTGGGCTGTCCTCAGTAAAACATCACTAAACCAAACTGCTGGCATTTTAACACCATGTATTTATTACTATTCCCCATGCTTTTACTTCTCCTGAAATGTTCGTTGCAGATCTACCTGACAATCCAAACATAATAACACTTTCAAGTCACAGGCACTGTCTTTTCAAGGTCAAAGTGGTTAAACAAACAAAGAAAAACACTTTTTTTTTGAAATGCAACTTGTTTCTCTCTGAATCTCACTAGGAGTTTTACACATCCATTTATAACAAAGAAACAAACATCTGATCACAGGCTGACCAAGAATAATTCATTAGTTTTTAGAAAATGTAACTTCAGAGCCCAAACTGATTCCCTGTGACTTCTAAGCCTTGGTTTTTGCACTACATACACCCGTTTCATTAGGTGAGTCTGGAAAATTAACAGAAGTTCACTCTGCATGGGTATGTCATGTAGCATGGAATGATTTTACTAAGTGCAGGTTAAAAATATGAGGGAACAATTTTGCTGGGCAAATGCAAAGGTGAGAAAGTGAAGTCAAAACATCCCTCCATTTATGTTTTAACATCACGCAATCCTTATATTAGAAAATAATAATAATAGAAGACAGTACCTCAGAGTCCCAGGATGGTTCTACAGCTTCCTTTTCTTCTAATCCTAATGCTGATGTTGCGCCTACAAAATGTAGTCACAGATACAGTAATGAGAACACGTACCACTGGGAAGTTGAAATACATATATAAGCCTATCTTCATTCATGACTATGTGAATAAAATAAAGTGGCAGGGAAGAATTTCAGAGGGTTGAAGCATTTTCTGGAAGAAAACTTGGTCATAGTTGGGATATTTATGAAGAAAGGTGGCAAAAGAAAGACACTTGAAAAGAAAATTGTATCATATTTGGATCTACACACTTCAGATTTTTTACATTATTTTTTTTTAATTGAGGTACTAGGAATTGAGCTATACCCTCCCCCCTCCAACCATACTAGCTTTTAAGCAGAGAAGGAAATCCACAGATGTGCACTAACTTACCACCTTTGTCATTTTTATGTGCTCCATCAATAGAAACCAATTTGTTATGATCTGCTTGCTCCTTTAGGACACTGTTAATAGTCCGAGTGCCGTTCTCTTTTCCCCCAGTTTTTGGCTTTGCTGCTTCTTCCTATAAAAACAAAACAAAATGTAACAAAAACCCAACTTCAGAAAACATCATATTCCTGCACTTGGTCATTCAGTCAATCAGTCAGGAAGACAACATATATTTACTGTATCCATGAGATCATAGGCATTATCCTGGGAGAAGCTGGCAATATGTATAAAAGACAGATTCTGCTCTATATTCTAGGAGAGGTAGAGACACATGAAAATGAATCAACACAGACAAGTATAGACAAAAAGAAAAAAGGTGAGGGTCAAATTTTCTTTCCATTGTTCGTAAAATCAGCTCTATGTCTTTCAGAAGAGTCTGAGCATTTTCCATGACCTGACTTTTCCTTCCCTTAATTTGAATTTGAGATTATTCCCATCATAATTTGTACTATAGAGCTCCCGCTCTCACTTAACCACACTATTTCTGCTGTGCGTGTATAATAATCTCTCATTTTGACACTCATTTATCTTTATATTAATCTCATCCTTATTAAATGAATCCTTCCCCTTTGTACTCCTGCCCATCTTCATATTCATTCAGCTGTTCTTTTCAGTTGCTTTCTTGTTCTTTCCTTTCTTAACGGCACACTTCAGAACTGTTTATTGCCACCAACCTTTACAAATCTCAGTCCTGCACATGTGCCTCTCTTGTTATCACTCTGTTTTCTATTGTGATCTTGAGGACTTCCGTTTCTGTGTAGGATCCTTTTCATCCCCATGAGAATCAGGGGGACGCTATGGGAAAAAGCACAGGAGGAACAAGTTAAAAATAAAACGGCTTACCTCTGTAACACCAAAGACTGCTGAAGATGGGAGAGGTTCCGGTGCTGGGAAGGCAGGATGAGAAAAGCCTGGAACTTCGGTTGATGGTTCGGGAAAGGTTGTAACCACATCTTCATTTTTATGATCAGAATTATTGTCCTCAAAGGAGGCGCTAGTTCCTGGTTTCAAAACACCATCTTTTGCCTCTGCTGTAGTGAAAACAAGGTACGGTAGATGAGATTATCTATAATTTCTAGTCAGTGAAAACACAAGAAGGACACTCTTCAAATAACTCACTGTTTATCGTGGGATCTTGCCAGGCCTGAATCGGCTTTGTGAACCTTGGATGCCAGACTTTCTAGAGAAGAAAATAACAGCTTTAAGAACAAGAAATATGAAATTGAATAAAATAATTATAACATTCCCCATTCCTAGAGGATCTAACACAAAGAGCACTGGCTTTGGAGTCATTCAGATATGGATTCAAATCCTGGTTCTGACCTTTACCAACCTACATCTTCTCATGGGGTGAGGATTATGAGAGATGATCTGAGGAGTCCCAAAATGTTACTTTCCTTACCCCTCATTGATTACTATACAAACACTGTGGGATCCATTAGATGACTTTCTTGACCAAAATGATCTAGAACAAAAACTTATCCCTGACAGTTTAGAGTCCTATTGAAAAAACTAACACTAAGAAATTTAAAGTCATTGTTCTATTTTGAAATGTGCTTGCATGATTTATATATGTGTGAATGATCTCTCATGGGGGAAATATGAGAGTTTACTTTTTAGCAGTATCTTATTTGGATGAGTTAGAACAGCAAACAGTATAAGCTACTTGTATTCCATTTGCCAAAAAGCTAAAGACAAATGATTGTTTAAATTCAGCTACTTCTAGGAAAGAGGAATTAAAAACAAAAGTAATTCTGAAGGGCAATGACTCATGAGTGAGAGCCACACACATAGTAAACAGAAAGCTGTAACTAAATACAGTCACAGAGGCAGAGTGAGATGGACTGAAAGAACAGACACTGAAGAAGTGTTTTCTGCAAAGAAATATTAAGTTTGGGGCAAATCATTAAAAAAAATTGGGGGAGGAGAAAGAAAAGGCAACATGAGACATGACTAGTCAAGAACAAACATAAGGCAAGAAAAAAAGGGAAATGTAATTATAACAAGGCATGTGGGGATATATATATATTTCAGTATTTATATATATAATAGATCAGTGATGTATGAGTATTGTTAGGTACATACTATCAATGAAAGCCTCTGTTTTACCTTTTTATTATATAAAATTATATAAATTATATATGCAAGTATATATATTGTTCTTCAGCAAATTTTTTAAAAATATCAAAATATATTGTATATAAAACATATATATAAAACAGAGGACTTTGTTCATAGTGTATCCCCAGTAATACTGACGTGTATTCCTCTACAACACTTTGTTTGTCAATACTACTATAATAAAGGGTTAAATTTTGTCACTGTTAGGCATTCAGTTGAACAAGGTCATCTCTCACTACCTGAATGCTGTAAATTGTTATTAGGGAGAGAGACAAATATATTTTTCAAAGTTCCTAACACATCAACTTTCCAGAGAGATAACTGGTAATCAGGATTCTAAGGAGAATACATAGCTTGAAAAGATATATTGAATGGAACATGAGATGGGGCTAAAAAGAAGGTTAAAGAGTTTTCATCTCAAATTCTAAGCTCACAATTGGTGGATACTGAAAAACAGACTGTAACCTTTTCCTATTTATCATACACTTCTTATCTATTTCCTCGGCATTTATGACATATTTCCTCTCATAACAACTGAAGTTTTACAACCTAAACAGAGGGAATACAAATTTAAGTCATATTTTTGGAAATCAAATGGATTTCATTATGACATAGTACACATATTATATTACCTGTACCATCTGATAGATTTCATTATGATAGAGTGTGCATGTTATATTATCTGCAACATGATACAGAATTCCATGTCTCCTCATGCATTCACATTCATAAATACTGAAATGTTTCTTATATTTAAGACCTTATTCTAGGTGCTCCAGGAAATGCACAATTACGTTTCCTACTCTCTAGCGGCATATACTGATGCAGGGGCTATAAAATAAATATGTAAATAACTATAGTACAAAATGCCTGAAACTTGAAATTTCAGAATGGGACACGAGGACTGGACATACTTTTTAAAACTATAATACAAAAGAATTCTGAAGTAGGTTTCATCATATGGTTGTTATTAAGAGTCTACCTAGAAAGCTGGTTGTTATTTTAGGGAAAACATGTATTCTTCAATTAGATGAAGAGTTTTGAATGAAATCTTAATGGGATAATTTAGAAAACACAGAGGAATCTCTTTATAATATGGGTTTTGAGAAACAGAATTTTAATTTCTAAATTTTTATAATTTCAACTATTATTTTAGTCTTAATGCAGAACCAAAGGTAGAAATGAGGTTAAAAAAACAAAAACAAACAAACAAACAAATACCTCTTTCCTAAAATCTCTATGCTACCAAAATAAAAAGTGTCCAAGGCGGGGGGAAAAAAAAAGACACATGCTAAGTAGTTTTGGAACTCAAAGGCCCCAGGAACAGCCCATGATTATCACAGAGAGTAGCTGTGTGCACTGAAGATGTCCCTGAGGCATGAGTATTATACAAGTGCCATCAGTGTGGTTTAAAAGTCAAAGAACCCCTATCTTTGACCAAGCTTCACACATCCTCTATCGTGGGAAATCTTTTCACAGCACAGTTTTCCTGTCACTATATATTTTCTGGTCCAATTTGCTTCAGCCTCATCTTCAGTATTTACCAAAGTAAGAAAAGAAAAAATCAAGCTGTCGTATTTTTATAAAATGGTTTACTCTGACCAACTTTTCAACACAAACATAGAACAATGATAGGCAGACCACTGCTAAATTTTAAGAGTAAATACTACACAAAACTAAATTCAGAGCAGAAAAATTAATTTCACAAGAGAGCACTTTACCTTCGGAGCAAGATCTGCGTCATCATCTGCTGAATGCCATGAATCATCAATACAATATATGGATGAAACACTTTGGAGCAAAAATACACATCAAAAATGAGTGAGTTCATTTCTTTAAAGAAACAAAAGTCTATGCTGAGGGATAAGAAAGCAGATTTGGGAGCCAG
Organism: Camelus dromedarius; assembly: GCF_036321535.1. Classification (NCBI taxonomy): domain Eukaryota; kingdom Metazoa; phylum Chordata; class Mammalia; order Artiodactyla; family Camelidae; genus Camelus; species Camelus dromedarius. Next base: position 66,587,502 of record NC_087444.1, on the reverse strand, counting down.
GCTGCCTGATGGTCAAGTCACAGGTCAACTACTTGTTAACCATGGAATCATGGGTCAACTAGTCAACATCCTTGAACTACAGTTGCCTAGTTACCTAGAAGTAAGCTACAACAGCACAGCTACTCTGCAAAGCTGTTGCGGTGACTATATGAGGTAACAAATGTGAAGTACACAACACAGTGTCTAACCCAGAGTAGGACACTCAACAAACCTTGTTTCTTTACTCTGTGTTCCCTTAGTCAACATATAATTTTTAAAAATCCACAAAATCCTACCTGCTTACAGAGAGATCTTCAATCCTCAATGGAAACTTAACCCTTAAAGTCTCTATTAAAGAGAAAAGTAAAATAGATTTTGTATCAGCAATAGAAAAATACAGAATACTAAAAGTATAAGACCAATGTTTTGTTAAAAAGCATTTCTTTGGGACCACACATGGAGACTACACACTCGAGTGAATATTGAGTATACTCCTGGTGGGTAATTAATGAATAAAAACCACTTCCCCTCCTTTACATTTATCAAAAAAAAAACAAAATATATTTAACAAAATTTGCTATCTTATAGAGAACTGCTGCTTACAAGGACCAAAATCCCAACCAAACTTTATGAGACTCTCAAAAAAATGATAATCACTAGAAGAATCAGTATCATAAACTGACAATGTCAAACTTACATAGCATGGTGTTTCTGGATGATACCCATGGGACAAACCTACCCTGCCATTTGGCTTTGTCAGCCTCGTGTTATCTGGGCACAGTCATCCCTATTCCCTCACATATGTCCTAGGGCTGTTTTCACACTGCAATGGCAGACATGAGTAGATGTGACAGACACCACATGGCCTAAAATATTGACTCTCTGGCCCTTTATAGAAAAAGCTTGTGCATCCCTGCTTTGTGTCATAACCAGGAAACCCTAAGACTCAAATCAAATCTTCTTACTCTTCTCAACACTCTTCAGTGAATCCGTGCAGCTGCCATTGCTGGCTCCCAGCTCGGCAGCCATGTCTTCTTCGTTGTCCTTGCTGGACAACTGCAACTTTTCTTGGGTATTTTCTGCTCCAGTATGCGAAGAAGGTAAATTCTCAGCTGCAAAAAGAGAAATGATTATTCTGCGGTCATCACAGTAAATACATCTCCTTCCCCAGTGGCTTTTAGGAATGAGCATGTGATGTAACACAGCCAGTGAGATGCTAGGGGAAGCCTACCGGAAGCTTCTCTATTTTCTTCCTCATTAACAGAAAACATGCAGAGAGAAGCAGCCCTCCTCCCCTGCGGATACTGTCATGTGAGAAGATGACGCTTGGAGCTGCTGCCAATCAGCAGACCAGGAAAGGCGACATCACATGCCAGCAGCCTCACTGCTGAAGGAGGGACAGCATCTGGGATCCTGATGACATCACTGAACCTTCTAAACAACCCTGGTTCCTGTTGCTGTAGCCACTGTTACTTAGGTCTCCTATTATTATTTGCAGCTAAAAGCATTCTGACAAATTTCTTAAGGTCTACAGCAGACCTCCTCCTTCCTATAGTACTAGAAAGGCTTTCAGAAGCGTGCCTGAGCTAGGTAGTCACCTCGTTCCCAACCATTCCTACAGCATCCTTTTTGCACCAACAAAATGAAACTCATAGATCCTGCAAAGTTCACCGGCACATCTTAGTGTTTGCATTGCTGTCCTTTCTACCAAATGTAATCTTGAAAGATGTTCTGCCCACCAAACACTGTCCTTCTGCCTCCTTCCCTGGCAAACTTCTACTCGCTCTGCATGCTTACCTGACATCCTACCCACTTTTAAAACACTCCCTTCCTCACCATGCACTTAAAGAATCTGGGACATATTAAATATCAATAAAAAATACATAAAGACAGTTACAAAGTCCTAGTGGGCTCTGGGACACAAGAGCACAGAATAAAGTCAAGTCAATCATAAAAATGGTGATGACTGTAACGAGCTCCTGGAGGCCAGGAACTGTGCTTTTGACCTGTTTGCATTCTGGAACGTCAGAGTGGTGCTTAGTACCTAAAACACTTGATAGTCATCTATCAAGTGGGTGAATTCACAGATAAGAATGTTTTCTTTGACAATCCTGTTTTAAAAAAACATACAGACACTAACCAGGGACAACTCTATTGTGTTATGAGCACCTTGAAGGCCAAAACTCTGTCTATTCCATCTTTGTATTTCCTACAACAGATGTTCTATCCTTGATCGAGGTCTACTAAGTTTAAGGTGCCCTCATACAGTTCAGACTGAACAGCACGTTAGGGGTCACATCTAGGCAGAACAGTCGTCTTTTGTTTTTTGTTTTTGTATGTGAAGTATTTCTGTGCTTTTATTGCAATTTGCTGAGTCCTGAGTTGTGCTATTTGAGTATTTATTATGACAACACTTTAACTAATGGCAACAAAGAATCTTTTCCTAAGAAAATTAGAGTTTCAAGACAAGTATCCCCCCCAAAAAGAAGAAAACATCTCACTCTCATGAAGTCAACATATCGCATTCTGTCTGCACTTATGAGGAATGAAATTGGCAACCGAGTGAGACCTTGTTGGTATAATGATGCAAAAAGTAACCAGTGCTTCTCAACAAGGCACTGCTTTTCTGACTTCTGCGCTATCACTAGGTATTTTAAAAAACAATCTCTTATTAGTATGCTGCACACTGGCCCAGTTGTGCAGTTCTAATTGTTGGCCATTTGTTTATAGCACCAGGAAGGCACTGCCGAGTTCCGTTTTAAAGACAGTAACATTTTTAGTGAGATTAATCACTATGCAATAACTAGCGTTCATTCACCCAATGTAATCCATTCGCTTTAAAAACTAAAGATCCAGTTGTATACCAAGGCCAATTTGTTATAAAGTTAGAGGAAATGTACAACAAAGTTAAAAAACGTTTTCCTTATTTACACAAAGATATAATATGGGATTTCAGGGGCTATGATTAAATAAATGAATTTCTTTTCAGACAGTATTGTCTCAGATTTTAAATTACCTACAATTAACTTCTTAAATAATTCTGAATACTAGACCATTAAGAGAAACTTAATTAAAAAATAAAAACATACATGAAATTTACACACTGGCTTTTTTTTTTTACTGCTCTTTCATTATCAAAAGTTCCTCAGTCTTACTTCCTTATCTATGGTAGGACCAACAAGAGTAACTTATTACCTGAAATCTGTCCCAGATCGCTATTTTGAGAGGGAGTATTTGGTATCTTTCCTTCTCTGTAGTCGACAATCAGCTGGTAAATGCTATATATAAAATAATGTGATAAATAAATATTACTACTTGAATACTAATATGAAATATAATTACCAAATGTATTAAATTCTTAGATTATTTCAGATAATATCAGAGATATCAAAACTTCAATTGTCCCATATACGTCAAATTTGTACAATCTACAAACATTTAAATTTAGCATGTGTAATTAAAGAAGAAAAAAATTAAAGTGAAGTAGTCAGGAACTGAGGGTAGTACAGCTCAGTAAGTTATCTAGAGTGAGCCTGACATATGGAAAGTGTCTCAAACTCAGAAGTCCCAGCTCTATAACCAACAGCTATTTGTTCCTGGAAAAGCTGCTTCTCTTCAGCCCAAAGTCTTCCTTTATACAACTGGGATCTTACTGTCTTCTTAGGCAGTTGGTTATTAATACTCATAAGAGTATTATGAAGATTTAATGAGATAATGTACCCCCCCAGATGCTCAGAGAAAGCGTGGAAGAATGGAAAAATTTGTTCTTGAACTTTAATGCTGGAACTATTTGAGAATCCCAAATAAAACCCACTGTGTGTTTTTTTCACAGGTGTAATATTTAAATGTGGCAGTTTTCAGGACAACGTTACAAATTATGGTGATTAGCTGTTCTTCGTGGTTTATACTTCAGGGCACCTCAGCTACTATATAATTTGTAGCTAAACTTATTTATAAATATATGACCTCATACAAGCATATGTATGAGAACTAAACAAGCTGTCACGCTGGTTTACGTGTCGATCACCATGAAGACCACGGAAACTGAATCAGCACAGGCATCCCGGGAGCAGAGGTCAATCATGACCAGACTGCAGGACCAGTTTCTTTTTCCTTTTCTTCTTTTAAAATTTTAGTAAAGGTCTTTAGAGAGCAACGTCCAGACCCCAGACTCAGCTGCCAAGGAGATCCTGTTAAAACCAGTTTTAGTACCAACACTGCAGCAACAGAATCAAGGGAAACAAGAGAATGATTAGAATGCCCTCGCCCTGCCCCAATGTCTTGTGGGAGAGGACTGTCACTGTGATCTTAGGGAATCCCTCAGGCTCTTGGAAAATTCAAAAGGAAGATTATAGAAGAAAGTCCCCAAAGGAACATACAGGATTTTCTGCTCAACTAAACATTTCAAGACCTAAAGAATTAGTTAGAAAAATCAGATATGTGACATTATTTGTACCTCCATGCACAGGGGTTACACTGGAATGAAATGGAGAACAATAGGATCCCTAAGGATAAAGGTCTTACAAAGCCTGAGATAAAGAACCCTGTGCCCACTGCTCCATCTCACTAGTCTGGCCTTTTGCTGGTTTCCAGCTGATGATTTGGAGTGTCTCACTGCCATCCCCAAAGTGCCTGCTCCCAACTACGAACTCTCACCTGTCACATAACAAGTAACAGTTGGTCATTTCCAACCTCAGTTAAGAGATACTTGGCATTTTAATGTAAACACTTACTGTTCAAACCCATTAGAATAAGCATATTGTTCAGCAGACCATCCGCGTGAATCTTGAGAATAGGGACTAACACCTTCCTGAAGAAGTAACTTGACTATGTCCGGGGAGTCATGAAATACAGCAAGGATGAGTGCTGATCTAAAAGAAAAAAGAGAGAACTTCACCCTTAGGAACTTAGTTAGCTTCACTTAAACAGTTAACTTGATCTATTTTACCAAGTTAATATCCTGCCCACCCCTGGAGAACTGACCATTTATATGCTCAAGTGCTCATCTCTGCAAATTACCTCCAAGGCCAAAATGGAGGGATAAAAAAGAAGCCTCCTGTCCTACTTGGGTAGCACACAGTAGAAGTTGCTAATTTAAAGTCCTCTGATGGACAGGAAAGGATGCTGAGGTCACTTGTCTGAAGTAGGTAAAGATTTAAACAAAGGATTCCCCATTTCTTCCCTAGTCTGAAATATAGTACTTTAAAATCAGCTAGAGGTCACGTAAGGAGAAGCTGTCTGCAGGCTGAAAACAGTAATATGAATAAAAATGGCAGTAAAACTAGTCACGGCTGCAGTTAACACGCTGAGAAGCACGTGCCCGGCACTAACCTGAATAGTCTACGTATGGTCTTTCTCAGGCACAGCCGCCCTGGAAGGATGTACGACGACCCTCCTTTACGTGTCAGGATACATATTTGTTGATAAGTCATGTCCCCCAGGCAACACACCTGACCAGCAGGAGAGCTGGGAATTCAAACTCGTCTGACTCTAAACCCCGGCTCTTTCCTCTTTATCACCCACCAATAACTTGTCTTCTTTAAAGGGAATGTTTATTCAATAATTAGAGCTATTTTTCTTCCTCCTACCATTATCAATTAAAAATAAGAACATTAAAATGTACTAGAAATGAAAAAGGATAAAAACTGATGAACCCACAGTATCTGGTAATAGTTACTCACTGAGTGATACTCACTTAGTGATAACCTAATAACATCCGTATCCTTCAAAGAAAGTAATTTAAAGCAGAGTCATCCAAAAGACAAAACAAACTCCTTTTTATTTAATATGTATCTTTTAAGACAAAAATATATGCCAGGAAGTGGTTAAAAAATTATAAAAGAATGAAGAAATTCTACACTGTCTCATAAGCAAAATTAAAATTAAAGTCCGTACTAATAAAAGTAAAATGAAATCCCTGAACTGTTGTAAGATCACATGACCAAGAAAATCAGGTTGCAAATGACATCAGTCACTATTACAAAGGAAGATGAATCCTGCTGCATACTGTTCTTTGTGACACCCACGCAGAATATTTGCTCTTCTACCTAACTGATGATGTGTTGATTCTAAGTTAATCCTCTTCTTCTTAAGTTAATCTTTCTGATTGGCTGTTATTACTCTAGAACATCATTAAGGTTTAAAAAAAAACAGAGAGAACCAACTACTGTACCTTTGCACGTTGTCGACTGCATGTACATTTGCCCCGTTCTCTATCAAAAATCTGACCATTTCCTTTTTGTTCTCCTTGACAGCGAGTAAAAATGGTGTCAAATTACTCTGTAAAACAGCAAAAACAGTTGATAATGTACAAAATTACATATAATTTTCAAAACTGAATTTAAAAACTTAAGTCTCTGAACTTAAACATATACTATAAAGTAAATAACAAGCAGCCCCTTCCTCTTTGCCCCTCTATGCTCCTTCCCTTTAAAAGGCTCCTCCTTGATCTCTTTGAAAGTTTACCTGTAAAGTCATTCTCTGAAACTCACTTAAGACATTCACTGGTTCCAAGAACCTTTGCTTCTATCGCAGTGTCTATCAGGCATACTGTAGTTACCTTACTGCTCAACGACTACTTCTGACCCTCTAAACACTGCTCCAGAGAGAACCATTTAGCTACTGAGTCAAACATTTTTAAGGAGCCATGCTGAGTAGAAAGATACCATATTGTCTGCAACATGCATAGCCTATCCAATTATAGCTATGACTAATCTCATAAAGCTTGCAGACATTCCAATGGGAATATGATTATTTGCATGTAAAGAAAAAGGTTTCCTTAAACCAACTTATAAATTCTAATTTGAAAAATCCCATCCCACTCTTAAGGGATTATTATAAAATATGAAATAGACTATAAATTAATATAGAGTGTCTTTAAAATCTTGAAATATTTATCAAAATATATTATACAACAGGAATTGTAAATTCAAATGTTTACAGAAGCAATGTAGGTGACCTGAGTAAGTGAAGGTCCCAGGTGAGGACAGCAAACCGGAGAACACATGTCCCACTGAGAAGGGACCACCTCTGCAGGGCAGTCTGCTAATAGCCTCGGCTCAAGGGGGACCAGATTTGATTCTTCAGGAGAAGTTCTGAAATGCAGATTTCTGCACGAGTCTGCTAAATTTTCAATGTTGACTCAATGTGTGGGGACAAACTGAACATATCCAGGGCCATGTTTAGTCTATAGCCCACTTGTGTTTTTATGTTTGTTGTGTTTCCAACAGTTCGGTATAAATCAAGTATTTGTATGTAAAACCTTGCCTTTCTTTAGTATCATATGTCTTACACACAAAAACACTGGGCCCCAAGATGTAATAAAAATTGAGATTAAGACTCATAATACCCAGTTTAAGAATTTTTCCAATGCTACTAAAACTACAATTTATCTGTGTCAAATTCTCCCTGATTGTTAATGAAATGTATAATTAAGATTAAGGATTAAAAGGCATAAACAATCAGGCATAAAATAAGCTACAAGGATGTATTGTACATCATGGGGAATAGAGCCAATAGTTTATAATACCTATAAGTGGAGCATATAGTTAAATTTGTGAATCACAAAACTGTATACCTGTAACATATAATATAGTACATCGACTATACCTCAATTAAAAACATAAGATATTGTAAAATAAATACATTTTAAAAAGCTTAAAATACCCCCTTCAAGATTTTTTCCATTGCCTACTAAAACTACAATCTACCTGTATCTAATTCTGCCTGATTTTTAATCAAATGGATAATTAGTTCAGAAGCTGGCCAGAACTAAATTATTAAAACAATTCCAATTTGTTACTAATGTCATGGGTTTTGATGTTTAAAACTGCCATCTTGCATGGTGTATTTATATATAATTGAATACGACTCATCCATAAAAAAGAATGAAACAATGCCATTTGCAGCAACATGGAAGGACCTAGAGATTCTCATACTGAGTGAGGTCAGTCAGAAAGTGGAAGGCAAATCCCATAGGGTATCACTTGATATGTGGACTCTAAAATACGATACAAATGAACTTATTTACAAAACCGAAGTTGACTCACAGACATAGAAAACAAACTGACGGTTACCAAAGGGGGAAGGGGGTGGTGGAGGAATAAATTAGAAGTTTTGGACTAGCAGATACAAACTACTATATATAAAATAGATGAACAACAAGGTCCTACTGTATATACTACAGGGAACTATTCTCAAGATCCTGTAGCAAACCATAAAGGAAAAGAATATGAAATATATAAGCATGGAAGACCCCAAGGTGTACATGGAGGGCCATGTGGCCACCAGCACAAGCGAATGACCCTGCCGGATATCAAACATGACCTGAACTCACTTGCCCAAATTCTAGGACCTGGGATCCTGGGGTGCTCAGGGCCTGTGGCTTGCTGCCTCCCCTGCCCAGGTGCAGTCACCCAGCTCCCCCTACTGGGTACTGTGTTCCTTCCTCCTCCCACCCATCCCCTGTGGCACACCTGCCCCTGAAGGCAGCCAGGCCTTCACATCACTCCACTCACCGCAAGCCTTCATCTTCTGTAGGCGCTGAGCCTGCAACCCACTCCCAGACACTTCCTAAGGGGAAGATTTTTCCTTCTGGGGTAGAAGTGTGGCTGGGAGACAGAGATCTGCCCTTTCTGTGGGCACTACCTCTAGCCCCTGGCCTTGGCTTTGGAGTGGTTTCCATGATAACAGGGCCTGATGTATTGCATTCAGTATACATATTACTATAAATAAAACACTTGTAGCTAGAAAAGAACCTGTATTTCAAATATCTTGTAAATAAAGTTAGTTGAGCTATACCTTGTTTATCGCCTCGATATTTGCATGATGGCGGAGCAGCTGTGTTGCAATTGACACACTCTCTTCCAAGATGGCATAATGGAGAGCAGTGTTTTGACCGCCGTCCTCAAGATTTGGGTTAGCACCGTGTTCCAGCAGGATACCGGCACATCCCCTGTTCAGGGATTGTACAGCCTGTTGGTATCATGCCAAGAAACAGACTGTAAGTGCCAGGCATTCCAAGTTAACATTCCCCAAGTTCCATCAGTTTCTTATGTTTAAAATAGATAAGTTAATTTTTATTCTAAGTAATTAAATCGAATCCATCTCACGTGGACACTGTTGGCAGCTACATACCCTGATGAGAGCTGTCGTCCTTTCCTTGTCACGAGCATTCAGATCACAGTTGAACTGGATAAGGAGAGCCACCACTCCTGGACAGCCGCTGATGCAGGCCAAGTGTAGCGGAGTCCTGCGAACATGAGAGAACTTTTTAGGGAATAGAGCACACTAGTTCAAAGATACAATTATTCATGTAATTGGAAACATTCAACAGCATGCTATTCCTACCCCTTTAAAACTAGCATTTAGTCTTCTTATCTTAGTTCTTCCTATGGAGAAAGAACAATATTTATTAGCTCTTATTACTCACCACTTTAATGGAAGAACAACCTGTTTGAATAGAAAGGGCATGCCGTTGAGATTCAGCTCAACTTGGGTCTGACTCCTACGTTAACACTGTCACTCATTAGCTCTCACTTAGCCTGTCTGTGCCTCCGTGTCCTCATCAACAAGATGGGCATGAAGTGGTAGTTATCTTACAGGACGCCACTGTGAAGCTTAAATGAAAAGCTATGCAGAGTGTCTGGCAGTTTCTTGCCCAACATAACAGCTCAATCATTGTTAGGTAATATTATAATTGTTACCATTACTATTTTACAAAGACAACATTTCAATTAAGTAAAATGAGAGTATATCTGCTTTGCTGCTGCAAGGATGAGAGACAACCCTGTACTTCAATGATTCTAACATGTTCATTTTCTCACACTTCAACATCTCTGACATGGGAAGGCAATTTAAAATTCATGTCTTACAACCATAGTTGGCAGCTCCTCCCAGGTCCGCCCCCTCGTCCTGCCACTGTTACCTGCCATTCTTGTCTCTGCTGTCTACGGCATTTTTCTTACGTGACAGCAACTTCCGCAATGTTTCATCATAGCCTGAACATGCAGCTCTGTGGAGCTTTGGTAGCTCACGCTTATCGGTGATGTACGAAGGCTCAGGTCTCTCAAGATTCCTGAGGCCCACCCAGCTCGTGAACTTAATCACTTTCTTCATGATCCTGCCTTTTACCTTCCGACACCACGCCCTTCCCGCTTGGCCTCTTGCCACCTCCCAATCTCAGCGCTAGCGCTATGGAAAAGCCACAGAGATCGCGCTGCCACACCTTGGCTGCGAAGCTCAGAGGCTTGGAATGTTTGGTCCGGAACACTCGTAGCCTAGCAACAGACCTGACCCTCAACTGCCCCTCAACTGTCCCTCCAGAGCCAGTGACCCTGCACGTGGGCACGGAGGCCCGGAGGCCCAGTGTGCCCCGTGTGCACGTGGGAGCCTAAGCCATTTCAAATCTCTGCAATGGCTTGTGGGCCATTTTAGATTCCTTTCAGATGTCAGTGCTAGGTGGCTGAGTGTTTCAGGACATTTCCAGAAGTGAGGCTTGCCCCTGAGAAAGCCGTGTTTGTATGTGACAGTGGTTAGAGTAGGGTGGCACTACAGGATGCTGAAGGCCTCGTTCCCCAGAGAGCTCCCCACCAAAAACCTCTCCATCTCCTTATCGCTCACTGTATTCCTTTCCGCATCCCTCTGGGCCCCAGCCAATCTCCAGGGACTTTAGCAGATGCAAACAGCAGGAAGCTGTTTTCATGGTTTCAGAGACTGTGGCAATATGCATCATTAAGTACAAACATGAGAAACCAACACACGCTCTCAAGATGAAATGAAAATGTGTTTCTGCATGTCTGCTGCCCCTGCTCTGTGTCTCAGCCTTATGTTACATGCTTTCTTCACTTTTATTTTATTTTTCGCTTTTATTTCCACCAATTAAATCTTTAATTAATCCAAGATTTATTTAGGAGCATGGTACAACATTTGAGGACTTTTTAACCATGTAAATACAAAAGCACCACGTCAGTGACTCAGCGAGACCACGCTGCTGGCTGACCGCTTGCAGGAGGGGTGGAAGGCAAGGCAGGCCTCTTCTTCCTGCCTAGCTCTGTCCTTCCTCCCTCAGCTGGGTAATTATGGTTTCTGACCCTGCTGGGATCAAAGCTGCAGGGGTGCACCAGCTCCTCCTGAGTGGCTGATACTCCTGGGAGCTGGTCTTGAGTGGACAGGACCTGGCAAATGTTTTAAAGCTGACTCTCTCAGGGGCACTTCTGTGCCCACACCTACAGTGGCGGGCAGGAGGGGATCATTCAATTATCATAAGCAATTATTGATGACTCCATATCATTTTAAATTTCATAATCAGAGTACATAAAGAGACCTTTGGAGGTAATCCAGTACAGCACCCTTTGAAAAGAGTGTTTTTTCTAAATATACTCGAGTGAGGAAATTCACACTTTCCTGAGGAGTCCTGTGATCTCAGAGGACATTCACACACACAGACAAAACACCCATGACACATGGGCTCGGGGAGTTGATGCAGGCTTGGGGAGATGCTGTGGCCTTCGGGAGATGTGGGCTTGGATAGATGATGCGGGCTTGGGATATGATGTTGGCTTGGGGACATGTAGGCTCAGGTACATGACCGGGCTAGGGGAGATGATGTGGACTCGGGGAGTTGTGGGCTCAGAGAGATGTCTCTGGCCAGGGGAGGTGACACGGTCTCAGGGAGATGACATGGCCTCGTGGACATTATGTGGGCTTGGGGACATGATGTGAGCTTGGGGAGACGTGGGCTTTTGGAGATGATGTGGGCTTGGTGAGCTGTGGGCTCAGAAAGATGACGCCTGCTCGGGAAGATGATGGTGACTTGTGGAGATGACATGGACTTGGGGAGATGTGGCTTTGGAGAGATGATGCGGGCTTGGGGAGGTGAATAAATTTTTAAACTCTCTTCTTTTTATATTTTGCTCTTCATACGGAAGAGCCACAGGACCTAAACTGTTAAAAATCTTTAGCTAACGGATCCCAAAACAACAACTTTTGCTTCTTTCTCATCAAGGTAAATCTCTGTACATCTCTTGAGTGCTGACGACATGACAGCTGTGTTTAGGTACTGGGGATAAAAGGTGAAAAGGAATGGTTATTGTCCTTGAGGAAGTTTTATTTTTTCTCTGGACTGAGAACCCTAAGTAGACGGTTCCAATGCAATGTATTAAAGTACAAGGAGGTATCAAGAAGGTACAGCTTCAAGGACTTGAAACCTTCACACTCGGCAAGTGGCTGTGCTGGAAAGATTTGTTTTCCAGGTTTTATCAGAAATAATTTCACACCATTTCAGTGTTAAAAATCTGTCATCCCTGCCAACATCATCTGCACAATGGAAATGTGTGAACTACCACAAAAGGGGATTTGAAAACAAATTCAAGGGGAAAAAAAATAACACCGTTTCTTTTATCACCATCCACACAGTCCTCTACCTCCTCAGTGTAAAAGGTCTGTACACATTCTTTTGAATGGCGAATGATGTGGACTGAGGTAAAGAAAAGCCTTCAAATTTCTGTTGTAGACTCAAGATCTAATTTGTCCAGACTTGAAGTCTGCCTTAGCACAGAGCCTTTAAGGGGAAAATGTAAAGTGAAAAAGCTTTGACTACCCTTAGAAGAAACAGGGTAGCAAATAGGGAACTTGAGAGAACCAAAACAACAGTTCATCTAGTCAACAGGTTACTTCCTGTTTTCTGGGGCTGTAAAGGTAAAAGAAGACAGGTCAAAACCTCCTAAAAGCAGACAGAAATTCTCAGTTTCTCAATGCTTAGAGAAACAAAAAGTTGCTTTAAGCACACTGTGAAGTTTTTCTTTCAGTATTCGTCAAATTTTGAAAATATACAGGGTGTGAGCCTGGAGATTTGGCTCTGAAGCACAGAACTAGAGTCACAACAGTATTTCATTCCAAAGAAAAAGAGGACTCACCAGGCTGTAAACCAGATGTCTGGGAGAGCCATACCCTTGAAACAAAGATGAGCCAGAGACAGACTGTGTAACTTAAATCCAAACTCAGCTTCAACCCATCCTCCGTAGTAACACAGCCTTCTTAGAAGGACACCAGTCACTGGACTGGGGACCTCCCTCTATTTCAGTATGACCTCAGTAATTACTAACACCTGCAAAGATCCTATTTCCAAGTGCGGTCACATACTGAGATTCCAGGTAGACATGAATTTGGAGGAAAACTCTTCACCCCATTCCAGTTGGTACGCCCCAAAGAAAGGGATTCTGCTTCTTTGCTAGAATAAAGAAAACTCTGAAAGTCATCATCATACTACTGGCAAGACCATTCAGGAAGACAGACACCACTCCAAATATTTGAAACAGAATTGATTTAATAACATTGGTTACAGTGGCACTTGGAAGGTTGCAGCAGTCAAACCGGGGAAGAGGAAGTAACGCAGACGTTAGCACAGAAACAGCCCCTCCCACTCCTGCATGTGAGCAGAGGGAAGTGATGTTATCAGAGCCCAGGGATGCCAGCCACCCAGCAGCAGCTAAAGCAACAGTGAGCCTGCCAGGCACAAAGCGGACCCCTGTGGGGACAGAGCAGCCAGCAGGGGTGGATCACGGTGGGAAAGGGGAGAGAGCAGGTGGGGGGACCCTGGCTTTTCCTTCCCACTGCCCTCTAACTACCCACCCAACCTCCATTTGCCAGGCACAGCTGGAAGCCAACATCACCTGGGAAAATCAGCCTGAGAATGCTGACACCTCTGCCAAGCAAGAGAGAGGCTGGGAACAGATCGGTGGGCAAACTGGCCATGGCCATCCCAGCAAACATGGAGGGAGGTTAAAAAAAATCCTCAGATGTTGCTTATTAGGATTTAAGCTTAAAATTAAATGTCTTAAGGAGTTAGGCATAGCCTCAAGTGCGTCCACTCTGTTCAGTCTCCTCACTGACAGGAAATGTTGCTTTATTCTTAATTTTTGGAAAACGGACAATATAATAAAACAGTTAATGGACTTAGGAAAATCCTTTAAAAATCTCAGTAAATTTTTAAAATGTGTGCAGCCTCACGTGATACATATGGTATTGACCTAAAATCCTAAATATCTGTTTTCTAATTTCACCCCTCCTCTGGGCTTGTTTTGAGCTTATATAGAAGCGTTATTCTGTCAAAGAAACCACATTAAGAAAGCAAATAACTAAAAGTCTCCTTTTTCTTTCCTCCTTCCTTCCCATTAGAATTAAGAAATGTAATGAACGTGAGAGTCTACAGCCTCCTTGAAAAAAATCCCCCTACACATTCTGATTCCAACTTTCTAAGCCATTATACAGCATTGTAGAGCATTCTGATTCTCCTATTAAGGTACAGAAAAAAATGGTTTCACCATGCACTGATTTAGTAAACAGAATGGAAATGATATCAACATTGATATTTTGTGAATTATCTACGAGCCGAGTACAGCTCAGTATGTCCAGTAAGAAAGAGCTGGGGGGAGGGGTAGGAAGAATGAAAGAAGGGGAATAAAGTGCTTTGAAAACAATGTATTGACTTCAAAGCTATTAAAAACCATTCCATTTCGAGCAGATGCCAAACCGCACTCCCTGCCAAGTCTCTGTATTTTCATTGTTAATGATACAGAAATAAATGAAGACCAGTGTATCTCAATAAGGATATAAATCCCATGAGGACAAAGCATGTTCACCAATTCTCCAGCATACAGAGTAATGCTCAGAGCATATGCTAGATAAAAATGACAGATCAGATGAATAAACGGCAGCTTCCCTGAACACAACAGCCAGAGTGCACCGCTTATTCCTCTGCGATCCCACAAAATCTAGCTTCTGTCACTGGTGTGGATCCCATCAGTCTGCCTGGTACATAGTACCCTGTGCCCTGTGTTGTCCTCCCCAGCCCCCATCGAGTAGTTGAATACAGAGAATGGCTAATTTTTTTCATGGTAACAGCTCATGCTGTCCTCAAAACATGTCTCCGGTTGTTTCATGCATGACCATCTCATCTCTAAACGGGATTGTCCTCATTTCTGTCCTCCCTTAATTTATAGTGTGGCCTCAGGTGGGTCAGAGCTGCTTTGAACTGGAGCCTGCTGTCTGGAAAAGGAGATGGTTGGATCACATGATCCAAAGCCCCTTCTAACTCCAACAGGCTATGATTATCTTAGGGCCTGAAGGTAAAAGACTAAGAAGGCCAACAGGGTCCAGGTTTCCAAATGACTTCCAGTTTGGTGCGTTCCATTAATTTGTAAAGTCAGTTGTTATGTGCTGCCGGTAACACTGGTTTATATTCAGAGCAGTGGGGAAGTTTCCATGTAAAACACAAGAAGTACAGCATGGCAATGAAGCATCCATCCTTTGACGACAATCTGATCTGAAAAACAGGACAACAAAACCAAAGAACTGCTAGGGGTAAAATGTGTTGATCTTTCGTGTCTTAGGGCAGAGACACTACTGAGGAGCTCCCCACCAGACATAAATAAAATCCTTTAATGCAGAGGTAGTTTGTTACAGTCTCCACAAATGATGCAGTCCCAACACCAAAGGAAAATGCATTAGTATCAGATGTAGAATTTCCAAGACTTCTGTGTTTAAGTTTTTCTTTAAACAGCTACCTAATATTAATTTATTATCTCTTCAGTGAGTGTTTACTGACTACCTGCTGTCCAGCTGTGGACTCTGCACTAGGAGCTAGGTGAGTTTGAGCAAGTTATTCCACTTAACTTGTGCCTGAGTCTTTTCATCACTTGAAAGGGGATAATGTTAGTGCCCGATTCACAGAGTTGTTGTTTGGATTAAATGAAGTAACAGGGACAAAACCCTAGAAGAGAGACTAACACATAGTTAGCAACATTTAAGTGACTTTTGTTGCTAAAGGTGTTACTGCTGTTGTTTTTTACTGTTACTTTCCCATGCAAGGCACTCAGCTAAATGTGTTGGAGAGCTTTTAAAAAGATATTACGGGGGGGGATGGGAATGACTAAGCAGAGAACAGAGGATTTTCTGGGCAGTAAAAATATCCTATGATATTCTAATGGTAGATACATGTCATTATATATTTGTCCAAACTCAAAGACAGTACAACACCAAGAACGATTCCTAATGCAAACTGCAGACTTGGTGTGATTGTGATGTTTGGATGCAGGTGCAGCAATGGTAACAAATGCAGCCTTCTGCTGGGGGAATGTTACCAATAAGGGAAGCTGTGGGGGAGGGGGAGGAAGGAGCACACCAAATATCTCTGTCCCTTCCCCCCAGTTTTGCAGTAATCCTAAAACTGCTCAAAAAATTGTGTTAAAGCACACAACATAATATCCATGTCTCACCCCTCAAAAAAATCTGAAGTCATAGAAGTGACAAATGACTGTATTAAATGGTAAAAGTAATAATGCCATGAGAGAGGAAAAGATAAGATGCTATGAACATTTAGAAAAAGAATTACGTGCAAAAGTTTCCATTCTAGCCCTTACCACACAATGTGATTTTTTTAAAAAAAAAACATGCTTTCTGTCCCTCCTACCCATCCCTAGTGGACTGAAAGTCACTTGGAAGAT